>NW_025336479.1:889600-1193766 GCF_004798865.1 Varanus komodoensis | reverse complement strand
TCCTTTCCTTTCCTTTCCTTTCCTTTCCTTTCCTTTCCTTTCCTTTCCTTTCCTTTCCTTTCCTTTCCTTTCCTTTCCTTTCTTTCTTTCTTTCTTTCTTTCTTTCTTTCTTTCTTTCTTTCTGATTGATATACCACTCCACCCAGGGCTCTCTGGGTGGTTTACTGACATTAAAATGGTGTCCTGTGTAGCAGAACCCATCTTCCCCTGCTGGCTTCAGTTGCTACCTCTTCTCATTCATTACCATCTGTTTGGATCCCAAAAAGGCTTAATTGAAAAAAAAATCAGCCCCTGAGAATTGTACAAGTACATTTATAAAGTGTTGTTGAGATATTGATCTTTTGCAAGTGCTCTTTTACAGTTGTCCCACATGTGTAAACATTCAGTCATTTTTCTTGTGTGTTTCTTATGTCAAAGGAAGCAGGAAGATGGAATGCATAATCTACATGGATATTGACAAGCTAAGACTGCGTATAGGCTAATCTGCATGCAGTTGCCAGGTTCAAATTACCAAATAATGGAGAAGCACCAATAAAGGTGAAAAAAGCAGTAAAAGGATATGCAGTGAAAGTGATGAGACAACATCTCTTCCTTGACTGTATGATCTTCTGCCTTTTAAATGTTGAACTGATAGTTATACCTTTGTAATACTTTCCCAAGTTGCCAAGTACTCCAGAAAAGGGAAATATTAACTTCCCCTGACACTGTTTGTGGTTTCTTTTTAGAGCACTGCTGTGATTCCCTCACAGTTCTGAAGAAAACACAGAAATATACACAGATTTAATGGCAGAGAAAATAATGGAAGGAAATGTGCGAATCTGAAGTAATTGCTTTGTTACTTCAGGTGTGCAAATTTCCCCTCCATTTACTTCTGAGTCATTAAATTTGCATATATTTCATAGTCTCCAAAAGATGTTGCATATATTTCCTAGTCCCCAAAATATTCCCTTTTAGAGTTTAGTAAGAGTTTTTTAAAGCCTTATTAAATTGACAAACTGTTCTGGGAATTGTAGCTCTGTGAGGCAAATAGGTGTTTTTGAGCAACTCTTAGTCCCAGAATTATCTGGGAGAAATAAAGGCTAAAATGGAAGAAAAGTATCATAACTGGAGTATATGCCCCACTGGAATCAATGGGGAAAATTAGTCATGACTTCTGATAACCCTCAGTTCCTCTTCAATTAGGCTACTTTATGCATGATTCAGCATGAATCCAATGAAAGCACAGTTATTTATTTATTTGATTTATATCCCACTTTTTTCCCAGTGAAAGCAAAGTGGCTGTATTGATATTTTGAGAAACTGAAACCCCTAAACTTGTACTTAGGATTCACGGAGGATCTCCCACACACAAGCACACACAAAGTTAGTGGTTGCAGAACCCAAAGGAAATTAAAAGAAATGAAACCGTGATTGTCAATCCACACTGCTGCTTTCAGGGGAGAATGTAGCTATGTATGTTTTTGTAAGTCTGGGAAATTAGTGCCTGAGTTTCCTTTTTTCCTCTTCCCTCCCTATCCCTTTCCTCTTGTCTGTCACATTTCTAGCAAGCCTGTGGGCAGGAACTGCCTTAATAATTCCACATAAGCTAGTCTGCAAGACTTTTGGCTAGAGAGCGAGATATGAATGTATTTTTTTTTTAAAAATCATTCTTAATAAGATAATAAGAAATAACTTGTAGAAGCTGGCATTGTTTCACCTCGGAAAACCACTTATCTTGCAATCATTACTCAATAGAAATTCAAAGTGAGAAAGCTCATTTTGACTGTATAATCATAGGTTGCACAGTCTTGGAAGTAGGTGTGGCTTGGGGCATGGCTTTGAGATGTGACTCTAGCATGAAGGTTCCCCCACTTCTAAATTTGGCACTACACCACTGGTTGGCAGTATTTGCATATCATCATCAACCTATATAGAAGTGTCACTGGGAAATGTATTAATGGAGAGAAGCATGTTGCTTGAAAAAGTTGCTTGTTGTGAGCTATGTTATGCTTTTATTAGTTACTTTGAAGATCTGTAAAGGAACACAAGTGTATACATTTCATTATAAAGAAGTTCACAGGATCTTACTGTCTGAGTCTAGCTAAACATTCCTTTTCTGTTTCTCATTTCCCTCCTTCCCATTGCTAAATTTAGATTATAAGCTTCTTGGGGCAGGGGGCCTGTCCTTGCTTATTTTGCCATCACAGTGTGCCATTTACAATTGCTCAGTAATCTGATTTTGCTTGATAAAAACCACTTTCTTTTGTTTCTTCCCTTCAGCAAGCATTAATTTATTTCAAATACTTAAAAGGTAAAGCCCATCATTACCTTTACCAGCACACTAGAAATCAACATTACTGTAAGACAGTTTGAGCATGGTTATATTATGGAAAAACAAGAGTACAAATAAGATGATGATGATTTGCTGGATTCTTTTTGCTCTGATGGTGTTACAGTTCCAAAGTACACTAGATGTCTTAACCAGTGCTGCTGTTTTAAGAAGGGAGAATGTGCTATAAGAATGTTGTGAGTGTACAGGGTTAATAAACCATCAGAATCCATATCATGTTAGAATGTAGGGTAGGTGTCCAAAAAGTCTCACAGCATCTGCTATCACCAAAAAAAGAGGAAACATGAAAGAAAAAAAACATTCTAGGAATTAAGTCTAATTCCTAGAACATCCTAAGAAGTGTCACTCAATAGGTTTCTGCCTTCATCCAAAGATGTTGTAAGAATGAGGCTTCTTCATGAGCCATAAATCCCATTTTAGAGACTTTCTTTTCCTCCCTCTGGTTGTGCTGCATTTTTTTTCTGATGCTTCTAGTAGAATATAAGTAGCTCTTAAGTTTGAACTAAATGTACCTATGATATAATTCATCAATAAGGAACTGATAACTTATTGCTGTATGCATCCACTATTCTTTAAGAGTTCCACTACTCCACCAATGTGCCTTTTAAGTTCTTCATGAATGAAGAAGTCTTTCCCAAACTAGTGTATTTCCTAATTCTGTGTTGGGACTGTGAAAGAGAAAGTGTTTTGCATTTCAAGCCAGCTTGTGAACATTGCGATTATATTAGCATTTTCTTCTTACACTTTAATGTAAGTCTTAATTAAGTTTTATGTTTGACTTGAACGTTTTTTAAATGGTGGTTCTTCAACATGGTAAATTCTTATAATAAATTGCAATTTTTCCTCAGTATATATGGCTTATTCTGTGCAGCAATTGAAAATAGTTTATCAAATGATAGTGCTGGAGAATCCGTATAGCATTTATACTATTCTTAGCTTTCTGTTGAGCTAGATCCATTGGGGCCAGGAGACAGAAGAACAAAGAGGGGAGAGGTTTGGGCAGAGCCAGGTTTATTTGGAGCTGGAACATACCAGCTCACTGTGCCTCTCTATACCTGACATTTGTGGTATGTTTACAAGCTGGAATTAAAAGTGTGGCAGTTTAGGAATGCTTCGCTACCTGCTCACCTAGAGACAGTGGTTAGTTACTAGAGACTTAACAGAAGAAAGGTCATTTACAAGTGGAGTGCAAGGAATAGGAGGGAATGGATGATATTCAGAGAGTGTGTTGTTGGGTCAGATAGATTCAGCAGTTAGCTATAGTAATGTTCCTTTGTTTGAGAGCACTTTGTTATTGTAGAGACATTTTAAAAGCAACGTCTGTATGTATGCATTTTATTTATTTGATTTATATCCCGCCTCTTTTCTTTTTTAAAGAACTCAAAGCGGCTTACATCATTCTCCTCCTCCTCTTCTCAAGTTTATCCTCACAACAACAACCCCATGAGGTAGGTTGGGCTGAGAATTTGTGACTGGCCCAAAGTCACCAGTTGGAGACCACTGTGTAAAGCCTTTTGAGCAAATGTTCAAACAAAGAGGATGGGTTGTATTAAAGTGTACTCACCTCAGAAAAAGTAGTCATGAGCTATATTCAGCCCTTAGGATTAAATTATTGTAAAATTGATGTACATCTCATGGCGGACTTTTTAGAAAATGAAGTGAAGAACAGGTTTGAGACTGGACATTTAAGACAGAACTATAAAGAAATAAGTATTCAAAACCAGAAAATCATCTACTCTTGATTCTCATTAAGCCCAGTATTTTCATAAAGCTGCAATTTTTCAAAATTAGAAGCTCCAACCAGCTTGGAAGCTTGGATATTCTACAGATGTGTGGCCATTCAAATGTGTTACACAATTTTGGATTAATTTTTTGTAGTGTTGTTTGCATTTTAGTATGCGTGCCTTTGGAAGGAAATTGGTAATGATAGTCAGGAAACACGATTATTCTTGTGTACTTGGGAGACTCAGTGGCTTTAGCAGCGGGGCATGTGTGTGTGTATGTGTGTTAGTTTGGGTTGCTACTACCTAGTCACCAGCAGGATATTCTTTTGAGACATTCAGGCTTCAGGTAGTTTCTGTAAGCTGCCATGCATCAACTTAGAATGCCTTGTTACCAAAAAATCTGGACTGTGTTTTGGCATCTATATTAAGCCTCCCCCCTGCTCGAAATGTATAATCAGTGATACATTATTCATTTGAGGAATACATTGCTGATTATGAATGGTGGAGAGAAAAGTCCTGTGACATGAGAATGTTATGGTGTTCATCAGTATCTTTAAATGGTGGAGAATTTAAATTAACAGTTTTTGTAATGTTTGACCAGTTATGTTTTCCATTAATGCAAAATCCAAACACTGTTGTCTCCATGTGCTTTGACAAAAGTTCTGTACCTGGTGTTATCCTTGAGAGTTTTCCACTTTAGAGGGCTTTTGTTGGGATGTGTTGTCAAGTTGTCTCTAGCTTATGGGTCTAGAGACTATCTAGCAAAATGATTTGTGTAATTCTAAAGTGTGTTGCTTACTATAAATGCCCTACATAAAATAACACAGATTGTAGACCACAGAATGTTCTTCAAATGCATGATGCTGTTCTGCTAATGACCAAACTATATGTGATACTAGTCTTTGCATCCTAGATGCAAATTTTTATAAATGCATCTGGTAGTACTGTGTGTATAAGTGATTAATACAAACAAATATAGAGGGGGAATTTGACCCTTTCCTCCAGATCTTTAAATCTGATGCTACCTTGTTAATACCCTGACTTTAAAAAATAATTATGGATCATTGTTGTTTGTGAACTGGACTAATATTTGTGGAACAGTCCCTCATTGACATCAGTGGAAATTTCTCCCCAGTGCAGTATTAAAAGAAGCAGTTTCCTCAGAACTGCAGCAGCTTAGATAAGGATTAAATTCTCCTTCTATGCCTGCCCCTTCAGTTTACACAGTTTTCATGATTTAAAATCTGCATCTTTAAATGCAAATGCTAATGAATCTAATCAGAACTTAAAGTTGCCTAAATAGGCTACCTTATATATGATTCCAATCTCTGTGAAGTAAGGAGGGAGTATGAGTAGTAAATTTGCCTAGAGGTGCAATCTAGAAATCTGAGTTGGTTAAATTCACAACTTGTCTGATTCTGGGACAGTTAAAACAACCTTTACCTCTCCTTTTTTGTGTTCCTACACCTGTGCACTTTTGCTTCCCCACCCTGGTACAGAACTTATCCCAGGTACTACTCCTAATGCTTGCTTCAGGAGGCTTAAGGTGGTTCTACTTCTCTGATTATTGTTATGAAAAAGGGGCTGCTTCTAATTCTCCATAACCTCCCAAATAATTGCTTTTCCAGTCCTGAATGTAACCTTGAATATTTCATGATATATTTGTCCAAAACTCTGTCCAAGTGGCAGCTGTTCCATGCAGTGTGTACTGGCTTGCAACAAAATAAAAACCAGTATGTGGAATTTTTTCCACCTTGTGCAGTTTACATATGGAAGGGGTGTCCATCTTGTAGGCCAAACATCTGGAGGGTAATAACTTTTATTATCCTTCACCATGGAATATACCGACTAGGAATGATAGGAGTTGTAGGCCAAAACATCTGGAGTGGCATGAGTTGCCTACCCCTACTTTGAATTGACCCCCATGGGCCGCCAAAGCACAAGAATAGAACTTAAAAACTGGAACTAAAAAGATACATGTAATTAAAAAGACACATAGTGCATGTACAAGAAAAAAATTGAAATGGCTTGTGACCTTCCTATTCATTTATGCAGCATAAGGGTTGTAAATGCAGTGTGAACAAGGGCTGTGTGGCCAGAGAATGAGTCTTGTGATAGAAATAAGTTGCTCCAACAGAGCAGTTAGCTTCTATTCAGATCAACATAGTTTTGGGATATATTATTCACTTATCCATAAACTTTGTCACCCTTACTTCCTATTCTTGCAAGATTGAAAAAAGCATTATGATTATCTTTTCCATAAAGCATATTTGCTTTTTATGATGAGCCACAAATCTCAAAACAGGCTGCGGCTTGTCTTTGGCTAAAAATGGCCCAGTACTTAGTTGACCTACATTTCATATACATTTTAATTGCAAAAGCTGTCACTGGCTCATCTGAAAACCTCCTTTACTGTATTGTTGTTGGCAGCCCTTGGTCCCATTTTCTTTAAGCCCTTAAGCAAGAAATGAACTTAATTTGCTTTATTTGACTCCCCAGCTAATATTGTCGTGGTTTTGTCTGTGTAATGGGGAAGGAAGGGAAGAAGGGGATAGCTAGAAAAGGTCAGAGAAAAGTGAAGAAGTTGCTTGCTTGCTGATAACATGTTGAGACTGATAGAAACAGTATCAAACCAGTTGTGTCCCACTATTAACATTTAATTTTTAGAATTCTGTTAATGCTTATCTGAAAGGGGGAGTGAAAATAATGTTGAACCCTTTCATCCCTGCTCAGTAAATATCATTTTAATAGCAAACTGAAAACATGTCATATAGATGTAACTTCATATTTTGCTCCAAAGAATAGAACATTGAAAAGAGGGGTTCCCCCCCCCCCAAGCCAAAACCTCTTAGTACAAAATATAAAATTTAGGCAGGTGATGAAGTACATGACATTTTTAAGAATATAGGAAGAGCCTCATTGGATCAGACCAAAAGTCCATTTAGTCCAGCACTGGACATATTTGCATGACACAGCAATCCACCATGCAAATAAGACAGGGAACAATCCATGATGCACCCACAGTTGATGAGACTTACTCTCAATTGTTTTCCCTTCCTTTTCCCCTGCTACCTCTTTCTTTCCCTTAAGAGGCCTGGGTTATCACCAGTGACAGCTGTTTAACTAATGTCCAACAGGCTTTTCGGAGTAACTGGGAAGTTGGGTCACGCCATTTTGCCCTTGCTTACATTGGATGTACCATTTATTTCTCCATCTATTGTACTATTGTTCCACTGGGTTAAGGGAAATCTTCTCTCCCTCTTCCTCACACACACACACACACACACACACACAATATAACACAGAAGTGAGTACACCCCTCACATTTTGTAAATATTATATCTTGTTCGTGTGACAACCCTGAAGAAATGACACTTTGCTACAATGTGAAGTAGTGAGTATACAGCTTGTATAACAATGTAAATTTGCTGTCCCCTCAAAATAACACACAGCCATGAATGTCTAAACCGCTGGCAACAAAAGTGAGTACACCCCGAAGTGAAACTGTCCAAATTGGGTCCAAAGTGTCAATATTTTGTGTGGCCACCATTATTTTCCAGCACTGCCTTAACCCTCTTGGGCATGGAGTTCACCAGAGCTTCACAGGTTGCCACTGGAGTCCTCTTCCACTCCTCCATGACGACATCACGGAGCTGGTGGATGTTAGAGACCTTGCGCTCCTCCACTTTCCATTTCAGGATGCCCCACAGATGCTCGATAGGGTTTAGGTCTGGAGACATGCTTGGCCAGTCCATCACCTTTACCCTCAGCTTCTTTAGCAAGGCAGTGGTCGCCTTGGAGGTGTGTTTGGGGTCGTTATCATGTTGGAATACTGCCCTGCGGCCCGGTCTCCGAAGGAGGGGATCATGCTCTGCTTCAGTATGTCACAGTACATGTTGGCATTCATGGTTTCCTCGATGAACTGTAGCTCCCCAGTGCCGGCAGCACTCATGCAGCCCCAGACCATGACACTCCCACCACCATGCTTGACTGTAGGCAAGACACACTTGTCTTTGTACGTCTCACCTGGTTGTCGCCACACACACTTGACACCATCTGAACCAAATAAGTTTATCTTGGTCTCATCAGACCACAGGACATGGTTCCACTAATCCGTGTTCTTAGTCTGCTTGTCTTCAGCAAACTGTTTGTGGACTTTCTTGTGCATCATCTTTAGAAGAGGCTTCCTTCTGGGATGACAGCCCTGCAGACCATTTTGATGCAGCGTGCAGCGTATGGTCTAGCACTGACAGGCTGACCCACCATCCCTTCAAGCTCTGCAGCAATGCTGGCAGCACTCATACGTCTATTTCCCAAAGCCAACCTCTGGATATGACACTGAGCACGTGCACTCAGCTTCTTCGGTCGACCATGTCGAGGCCTGTTCCTGGGTGGAACCTGTCCTGTTAAACCGCTGTATGGTCTTGGCCACCGTGCTGCAGCTCAGTTTCAGGGTCTTGGCAATCTTCTTATAGCCTAGACCATCTTTATGTAGAGCAACCATTCTTTTTTTCAGATCCTCAGCGAGTTCTTTGCCATGAGGTGCCATGTTGAACTTCCAGTGACCAGTATGAGAGAGAGAGAGCTATAACACCAAATTTAACATACCTGCTCCCCATTCACACCTGAGACCTTGTAACACTAACGAGTCACATAACACATAACACCGGGGAGGGAAAACAGCTAATAATGCCCAATTTGGACAGTTTCACTTCGGGGTGTACTCACTTTTCTTGCCAGCAGTTTAGACATTAATGGCTGTGTGTTGAGTTATTTTGAGGGGACAGCAAATTTACAGTTATACAAGCTGTATACTCACTACTTTACATTGTAGCAAAATGTCATTTCTTCAGGGTTGTCACATGAAAAAGATATAATAAAATATTTACAAAATGTGAGGGGTGTACTCACTTTTGTGATATACTGTGTGTGTGTGTGTGAGGGAGAGGGAGAGGGAGAGGGAGAGAAGATTTCCCTTAACCCAGTGGAACAATAGTGTACTCACTTCTGTGATATACTGTGTGTGTGTGTATGGTGTGTGTGTGTATAAATCATATTGCTAATGCACTTGAAGTATAAAGAGAATATTAAGAGGCAAAATCTTCACATATATTCAGATAGTGTTTTTCTTCCAACTTGATCAAGGAGTCTGGAATAAAATGTAGTTTTCTGTCTCACTGGGAAAGTTAACAAAACAGTTTCCTTTCCCTACCCACCCTTTCAGTTTGCATTGGCTTTGTAAGTACACACTTAACAAGGTTCTTCAACTGGTTATTTTAAAAAATCTGAGCATAAGTCAGCTGCCTTTTGGCTATAAAAAGCCCTTTCCTCTTTCCTTTCTTTACAGTCACGCACTAGTTTAACTTTTGTAGTGCAAACATTTGGAAAAAAAATGTGCGTCGAAGGTAGTGTTTAGGTTCCTCTTCTTAAACAGCAGCTTCACAACATGATTTTGTGCATGTCATATAGTTCATGCTCAGGTACAAACTCCGAGTTTAGTATGTCAGGCAGGCAATTGTGCTTGATTTCAGTAATTAATATATACATTGAAATGTGCAATATGGGATGTTTTAGCACTTGGCCAAGTAAAAGTAATTGATTTCTGCTTGTGAAACAAGATCATCTTACTTCTTCTGAGCAATACATACTCAGTGGTCAAAAATGGAAGGAACTGGTAAAATATGTTGACTTATTTTGCAGTGGATAGGATAACCTTGAAAAGAGGCTTATGTTAAGAAATTGGCCTGTTATCTCTGTCATGCTTCCCCATTTGTCTTGGAATGGAGTGATTAGGTAAAACCCCAGCTGTATATGTGTGAGGCAGATTATAGTAATCATATTATACTGATCTCATTCCGTTAAGAGTTCTAAGTTTGTAGAGTACTCCTTGTTTTGACCCCTTCTTTAGTATCCACAAAAGTAGGCATAGTTGAGACTGACAGAGATAGTACTTATATAAATATGCTTTCATGCAATTCACTTTTCTGATTTTGCAAGCTCTGTTTTACTGAGCCATTTGTATGTTAAATTTTGCTGGTTAAAAAAACCCCAAATATATTTAGAGATCTTAACAGTTAATTCAAGGTATTTCAAATGAAAATTTCAATTCATTCACTTTTTATTAGCATTTTATATCAGTTGCTCAAAATAATTTTGAATTCCTGTTGCTTTTTGATTTTATAAACCTTTGTACTATGGTCCTGCAGATTTTTTAAAAAATACACCTTTTATTTGAATTAACTCAGAATGCAAGTTTTAGAGATTCCCATGCTATTCCCATGAGTTGCAGATTCTAAATAAGAAATTAAAAGATGCCAATTGTTTTTAACTGGGCATCAAAGTATATTGCAAAGTATATTCCCTGTCACTTCATTGGCACAAGATAAACAAGATTTTTACAAAGCATATAAAAAAACAAATCTCTGTGCTTCATTACTCAGGAAATACCCTTATCACATGGCTAGTTCTCTGTACCAATATTAGATTGCTGTTAATTACTGATTTGGTTGCAGGTAGTTGCAGAGTCTGGTGATGGTGTCTTGGTTTCAAGCATGCTGACTATTGCGGAAAATTCTCCCCTTCATTAATGTTCTTGTGAACAGAAATGTAAGTCCCCCAGTTGGGAATTCAAGTAAAAATTAAGGCAAAGTATTCTGACTACCAGATTTTGGAATGGAAGGAGGTGTGCTTTGGAACCTGTTTGTTGCACTTTAAACAACATTTTAAGAACTCCTGATATAACAGATGAAAGAGGAAACACCTTTAGACATAGAAAGTTATTTTTATAATGATTTTTCACTACATACCCTAAAGATAATAAAGAACTATTTGTCTGCTGTTCATCTGCTTGCTTGCTTGTTAATTTGGCTCTTCCCACAAACCAATTAAACATTTTGTTACTAAACAAATCATGGGTTTTCTATCAAGGATTAACTACCTGGAATAAAATTTTAAAGTCAACACTCAATGTTACCTTATCAATCTATCAAGCTGTTTGTGAACATGGAGTGGAAGGTAACAGTATAAAGGACAAGGGAGAATTCTGTCCACTTCCTCAATTGAAATAAACTAGGGGATGATTGGTAATTTAAAGACTTAGAAATGTTGGTCTAAATAAAAAGTAGTGATTTCTTGTATAATGATTTTGCAGAATAATGATGGCTAGAGAATAACTGGCCTCTGTTTCCCAACAACAGCAAACTTTTAGAACTCTATTCTGAATATGGTTTTCTTTTACTAATAAGCTGTATCAAACCATGACCCCTCAAAGTGTCATGGCAGTTTATATTCTTAATACTTGTTTTATTCTTAAGTTGTATCCGTTCCCTTCTGTAATACATGGCTTACTTCTCTTTGTTGGCCAGTAGCATTTATAAAAATAAACATATTCAAAGACCAATGGAGTACACATCATACTGGATTATGAAAAGGCTATACTGTTCTTTATTATGAGGAATTTATGTAGCCTTTAATTCTGTTGGTGAAAGTACCAGCCTTACTTTCTTAAGGCTTTGGCAGCAAAACAATAATGAAAGTGGTCTTGAAGGTTCTTTCCTTTTCCTTAGTAGGGCAGGCTGGCTTGTTTTCCTTGTTATAATGAAGATTTGATTATGGACCCACACTTTCTCAACTGTCAAACATGGGGGAAAGTTGTGGCGGACTGAAAAAAATGCTGCTCCTATCTACCTACCAGAAGAGTTGCCAGAGGAGGCAGTGACTAGTTGTGCTTCTCCTTTAAACATCTTGCTTGGTGGAGAACTGTGCAAGAGAGAGGGAATATGTGGGAGGTGGTCCAGAATGTGAGAGGGAAAAGAGATGGAGAGGGGAATGAGTTTTCCCGGCAGAAAAGGGAAACAAAAGGAATTTTTATTTATTTATTTATTTTTGCTTTCTTTAAAGTAAGTTTCTACAATCACTGGAAATGGTCGTTTCAAAAGAGTCCTTTAGTGTGTTGAGGCTCAAACATATCAGTGCTTTGGGCAGATTGTGACCTTGGTGACTATCCATGCCTTTTATGGCACTGCTCCAAAATCAGCCTAGATATGGAGCCGTATACTGTAAATTAATTAAATACATTGTGGCTGTGCCTAGGAGAGTTTTAAATTGCCAAATGTACTCATGGGCCCCAAAAGACTGCCTACTTTGACACAAGCCACATTATCTTAAACCCAGAGTGAGCCTTCCAGGTTTTTTGTGCTACAGCGCCTATCAACCCTTTGCAGCACAGCTAATAACAAGGGATTATGGGAGTTGTAGGCTAGAATTTCTGGGGGGGGGGGGGTCCCATGTTGCCCATGCCTGGCTTGCACCTTTCATTGTATTCAGACCTACTCTGAACTTTTCCTACCTTGTGAATATTCTTGATCCTCTTGTGGCTCTTGCATACACATTTTGGGCTTTTGTAACAAGAGCCTGCTGTAATGTGCATTTAGGTAGTTTGCTACTTAACAGTGCTTGGAGATGGAAGCAAGACCCTACTTTAAGGATAAAGTGCCCAGGAAACGTAACACAAAAATGAAGTGTGTGTTTAAGTCATAGCTAGTTACAGATTTGAATTTATGAAAGGGGGACCCCCTGCATATGTTTCACAGTGACATATCTAACAATTTACACTGTGTAAATGCTATTTCCACTATTAAATGGAGATTGAGTTTTAAATAAGGAAGGATGTTCTATCTTCTGTTTCCGTTACAACATCCTGAGTTCTGCAGCTAGTTATAAAAGGCTGGTGCTTTCAGAGTGGTAAACTGAACTGTTTCTATATTAGAATGCTGTGCTTCATCTTTGAAAGAAACTGTTTATGGGGTGGAGTTGGTGGGGAATCCCTTGGAAAGTAACGTGCAGCTATGATGGTGGTTGAGCTTCTTTAAAGTAAACCTGCGCAAGTAAACACCAGAGGTGCTGGGAGTTGAAGTCCAAAACATCTAAAGATCTACTTTCTGTCCTGAGTTTACATTAAACTTCCTCTTCCAGTCAGGGTGGATTAATTAAAATCAAAGTGACCTGCTTCAACAAGAAAAAAGGATTGACTGACTGATTGAACTTTATAGAAGATTCTAGCTCTATTAATCTCTGATCTTGTGGACATTTGTTTTATTACATTCCAGAATACTTTAATGGACAGTTGATATGAGTTTAGCTTTCTGTAGGGAACCAATTAATTCCTCCAACAGTGCAAGAGGCACTGATAGGCCATATCTAGACTCCAGCAAATGCTGAAGCTTGAAGTACCCTCACATAAAATAAAAATGCCCATGACTGGTAGGTCATATCATAGTTTGATAGTTACTGGGCAGAAAAGACACACAGTTTATTCTTAAAACTAGGTATTTCTGGGGATCTTTTCAAAACATCAGTTTATATTCACCCTAGTATATTCTCTCTCTGCCTTTATGAACTCATCTGCTTTCCTTGGTCCAACTCCTCCACTACAGAAATACAGAATAACAGCCTTGTCTGACCTGTGTCTTTATATATGTGTCAGAAAAATTGAAAGCACAGAGCTTTCAAGAAGCAGGAGCTGATTAGTTAAGCTGGAGAGACCCATTTTCATGAGCTGAAAAATTGAAATAGATGCCTTGGTAGTTTAGCTTCATTGTTAGGAGACTATAAGTATAGGTTTAGCATATTTATGATGAGATTTTATTATTGTTAAGCTAATCTTAAGTGAGAGATGAATGTAATATTTCTGAAAAAACATTGATTTTTTTTATCCACCCTAATCTAACAGTTTGCCTCTTGGAGTGGATAGCAGCTTGTGGGTGGGGGTAGGAGAGGTTTTTCAGTCCTGATTAGGCTTCAGCTTTCATCTTAAGAGGAAAAACAGGCCTCATTAAATGCATGCATATATTTCACATATTAAGTATTTTGGCCACGAGAACCTCTTCAACTTTACCAGCCCCCCTTCCTCTGTTTCCATGGAAACAAGGAGCTCACATTGGTGATCCCTTATGAGGAAACTGACAGGCTGCAATCCTGGTCTCTCTTGAGTATTACTGTAATAAGAGACTGCATACAGACTAAGGCCATCACATAGCAGTCTTAGTTGAAGTGTAGCTGCTAAAAATAACCTTCCTCTCAACCACAAATGTTCCAACATAAAAGAAACAGTTGCTTTACTTCCCACCAATTTGGTTAGATTAATAACTGACTTGGCTCTCAACTCTGTAGGAATTTTCACTTCATGTCTAATACCCGCAAAGAGAAAGAATTCTCTTTCTAGACTGATAAAGCTTAATGTCTGGTTGCCAGATTTCTACTGACACGTTCAGCCACATCATAAAAAATAAAATATTCTCAATTTCCCAAGCAGACTTTAAAATAATATTTCTGGTTAATTCAACCTATGCATCAAGAAAGCTCAGTGATAGCCAATAGCACATATGGAATGTGAAAATGTATAGCAAGCCACTTTAAAAGTTTACTGTTTCACAGTCTGTGCACATGGAAAATGTTGTAGGGTTCCCTGGCTTCCTGTCGTCGTTCTTCTAGATAGTACCATTTCCTTGAAAAGATATTTGCTAATAGAAGGCAAGTTTTCATTCAATATTATATATTTGTATAAGGTTAAACCAGAAAAAAGCAGGACAAGTATCCCTGTTAGCTTAATTGTAAGACATGATGTTTACACAATGCTATATATGTAGGATTTTCTCTGTTGCAAATTTCCCCCATTTTAAAGGAGTATGGCAAAAAAATCACCAAGTGTGTGGGTAGTTTGTGCTTCTGTTTGGTGTACACTTTCTTAGCTGGAAAGGAAACTCCTCTTGGTCATTTAGAGTGGAAATTTTTCCAGTAATTTATTTTTTTGTGGAAATTGTGTAGTGAATGGATGCCAGTTGCAAATACAGTATTAGGCAAGTGTGGCAGTTGTAGAGTTGCGATTAATGATCATCAGATGATTGTCCCTAGCAAATATGTGAGAAGATAACCTATGTAGTGTGTGTCTGTTGGGGGGGGGGGGGATAGGACTAATAGGTAGTGAAACCAAAACTGAAGATCCCCAACAACCTCAGTGAAGAATGCTAAATTGTGTTGAAATAGATAAAATGGTTTCAGGATATTGTGCTTACTTTTGGGCGGTTCTAAAATGGTTTTTACTTACATTAAAACAATTAAGGGAAATGCATTGTCATTAAATGTTATAATTTTACAGGAATTCCAGTAAAATCTCTGTAAAATGTAATACTAACTCTGCTTCAATTCCCATCCTGAAGATTTCAGGTCAAATACTTTTGGTCCGTTCAAATAAAACATTAACGCTGGAGGGGGGTTGTTTACTAAATTCAAATAAAATAAACAAATTTGTTAAGTTTGAGTAGTGTCTAGGGTATCAGAAAATTTTTGAACTCAATTGTTCTATGGTGGTGCCCTGGCCCTGGCACCTACATCCCAAAGAGCAGTGCCTGGCACTGACCCTTTATTCATTTTGGTGCCAGGCCAAAACATTTTTATTTTCCCATGGTTTTAATATTGGTTTTATTAGACATTTATATTCTATTTTGTATGGTGCCACTACTGTTTTGTATCACCATCCTGCGACTTTTGTATAGGATGGGATAAAAATGCTCCAAATAAAATTTCCAGAAAACCAACACTGTTTCCTCGGGGGTATTGAGTCCTTCTACTTTGCAGCAGGGGATATGGACATGTTCCCTTTTTGGATGAGACACAAATACAGTGATTAGCAAAAGTATGAAATTCTTTAACACATGAAAGAATTTTAAGGCAATTTTAGTTTCATACATATCACATGATGAACTTTTAAAGGTAATGCTGCCCAGGATTGTATATGGTATCGGTTCCTTATCCTTTTAGATTACTGAAGACATGCTCTTTTTATCACATCTTACATAGTTTCAGACCATTGCTTGATTTTCAGATGTTTGATTTTAGTCAGATTATAAATGGCAAGCCTTGTTGAAATACTGAAAGACTAAAAATGGAACTGACAGTCTGGTTGGTGTGTATTTAATTATTTCATTGGATTTCCTAATTTAGAAAATTAAGTTACTTACTCTCCACCTCTGTCTACTTCAACTAATGGAGTAGAATGCAGGAGAGTACTTAGAAACTAACTAGTAAAGCAAGCTTTAAAAGGTATGTCAAGTACATGTTGTTCAGAAATATAACCTTTTCAATCTCCTCCTCTTCCCCCAGGTTTTGAATGAAGAATGTGATCAGAATTGGTACAAGGCAGAACTCAATGGCAAAGATGGCTTTATTCCCAAAAACTATATTGAAATGAAACCACATTCGTAAGTAAAATATCACAACTAACTTGTGTGTTTGGCATACTTACTGCCTGACAAGGTGTGATGGGTAAGGACTTGAAAGAAGAGATCCACACTGCAGTTCCTCTATTAAAATTCACTGTAAACAGTGATACAGAAGTGATTTTGCAAAGAAAAAAATAAGACTTAACAGATGTAGTTTAGTAATCAGAATTTTACAAAAAAAAAAAAAACCCCCTAAGTAACTATTCTGTCAGAATTCCTTGCTAGGCAGCACTTGGCATTGATGTGGAAAATTCTGGGCCTTATAAATGTCAGTACAGAACAATAACTGTGCCTTCTGTATCTGTGCAGCATAAAATCATTTTGCATGTCTCTCATTTTCATATACATGGGAGCCATGAATACCGCTGTATGCAAATAGTGCCATTCAGATATACTCTGACCATACTATGGGTGGCAGAGATGGCATCAAGTTAAATTTAACCTAGAATGAGGCTCGTAGTAGTGCCTGTTATTGATACTGGCAGCAAGGGAAAGGGGCATGTGAACTTGCACTCCTAATGAATGCATCCATTGCAAGTCTTGCAGAATCAGCAGATGGTTTTTGCTGCAGTTTTGCCTGAGCAGACCTCACTCAGCATAATATTTAATTCCATTGTAACAAAAGTCAAGCTTTTGGTTATTCAAAGGGAAATATTTGAGAATGGTGCACACTTCATTGGTCTAAAATATTTGCCTGCACTTTTTCATGAATGAAAATGTTGTTCTTGTTGAGCCTATAGAAAACCTTAATGTGCTCTTTGTTGGCTATGTAGTGCACTTTCTTTGAAAAAAAATAGATGTGCCAGCTTATGTCCTCTTGCTTTCAACTGATTTTAGGCAATAATTCGCTGCATGAAATAATACATGGTCTCAGTACTTAGGATGTTTAATGAAAACAAGATCCTGTTTGTTAAAAACTTGCATAGAAATAATCGCTGGAAAAATCTTTTAAATGAAGGCCTGTATGAAAAGAAGCACACATAATTGTTGTGAAATGTCAGCACTGAAACTTTTTCACTAAAGAAATAGTTCCAGTGGAAATCTAATTTTAAAATCCAACTTTGCCATTCCTTTTCTGTACCTTCTGCTTACATCATCATCTTTTGCTCTACCCCAGCAAATGCTTTTGAGTCTCCTAGTCTATAAGCTGCCCTTGGTTTCTTTCTTTGATGAACTTCTCACTCAATACAACTGCCATTTTTCTTAAGGAACTGGATAGAGCTTGTAAAATGGTGTGTCTTTCTCTGCTTGCAAAAAAGACACATCTACAAGGAGTGATTTTAACTGACCTTACTGTTAGGCCATACTGTACCAAAGCAACAAATTAAAAATACACAATGCAATGAAATATAAAATACAGCATTAAAAACAAAGCAAACAAAGCAAGCATTAATATGGTCTCATCGAGACTGGTGGAATTTCATCTGTATAAGTGGACTATGAGTACATGCCTAGGTATAATAATAGCTTATAACCTGACTCTTCAGTCAGGAGGAAGGAGCCTTTTTTCTGTTCGAGGCTACATTATCTTGAGGTAGTCCTTTATTGTATGCTATGGTTTGCCCTGGCACCATTGTTATCTGTCTGTGAGGTTGATTGGAGGCTCCATGGATCATAGGGTCCTGGACCTCGAACCTGTATTCTGACCCTAGTGGTACCACTCCCCCTCCCCAATTAATATCCCATGCAGAGCTCATTCCAAATCATTTTTGCCATTGTCCGGGGTTAAGATTTTGCTTTCCATGCCAAGACAAGTGAGGGGAATGACTGGGGTGGAGGGAGAAATTGCTGAAGAGTGAGAGACAAACATTGGCTCCACATTGTGTTGAGAAACATTAGAAAACAATCTGGAAGATGAACGGAACAGCAGTAGGTAGCTTGAGCCAAACATACAGAGGCACAAAAACACAAGTATGTGTATGGGTTTCTGAGAAAACTTCCCCATTAGAAACGGGTGATTGTGCAATGTTTGCCAATCAAGAACAGATAGATTACTTGTGATAAGACCAAAGATGAAAGGCCAGAACTAGGTAGCAGCCATTGTAGGCTGAATCTAGTCTGGGAGTCAGCAGTTCCCTATCCTTGCTTTAGCCCTTATTCAAGTATTTAAGTAGATAAAGAGTGATATAAGCAAAAGACAGGTGCATCCTTTCTGCAGCTTACTAAGCAGGGCATGACTAAGAGTGGAGGACTATGCACAAGTATACTCTTAGTTACTTAATTTCTGCATGAAATCAAAGTGAGGCTGTCAAGCAGGTTAAAGAAATTACCGCTATGATCATAATTGTGCCCTTGTCTCCCAGAATCCTCCAAACCTGGAGGCCTCTGCCTTGCTGGGCTCAAGTTGGCAGGACAGGCTGAGTGGAAGAGGCTATCTTCAGCTCCCTGTCCTTTGATTGCCAATATTTTTTTTTATGGATGGGCTTTTCAGGAGGTCCAGCATGAGAGCTTTGAAGGAGGAGCAAAGGAGGCTGGAAGAGACTTAGGGTAACTTATACCCTCACCAGTGTCCTCCTCTCCAAGGCAGCGTCAGAGAGGCGGCCTTTGTAATTCTTTGCCTGCCAGCTGTAGGGGGCGGATTCTGGAGTTGGATGCCCAGCTCCCTTCCAAGGATGGAGCACTGTCTCCAACACTGGAGAGCTTTTACAACCAATCCTGTGGTCTCTGGGATACTTACCTAGGGACCAGAAGATTTACCCTTTTATTAATTGTCAGCTTTCCAAGTAGTTAATTTATTGGTTACATGTATATTTGTATGTTACCAAAATGTCAGTATAGGTACTGTTTTGAAACACTGAATGCAGTTTTAAAAATGTAGTAAGCATAAGCTCTCACTTGTTGTTTGGCCTTCTACAAAAATGCTTCCCTGTGTAACAAACAGGAGCCTTTATTGTGCTTCTTAGAGTGATACCAGTGTTGCAGTGTTCCCACATCATCATCATCATCATCATCATTATTATTATTACATTTCTATGCCGCTCCTTGCCGAAGCCTCGGGGCGGCTTACAATAAAATACATTGACATCACTCTCCCAAGCTCAGAAAAATATGTAAATTTTATGACTGTCTTTTGTATGTTGTAGAGATTGTCCACATATACTTCTAAACTTATTGGAAATGTTAAAATCAGACTAAAACACAACATATGATAAATTTATTCCTGTGTTGGCTTATGTTAATTTAGCAAACCCATCCAGTAGATCAGAGATACTTTGAAATGAAGAAAAATGATTTTGCTTTTTGATCCAACATAAGAAATGTCTTTTGTTGAAATTGGGACATACCTTATTTCATGATATCTGGTTATTTAAAAAAGGTATTTTTTAGGTATCATAAATTACCTAAATTTATGATACCTTTTTTAGATATCATAAAGTAGCCTAGAAAGCCCCATGTTTAAGGGAGATGAATACATCACAAAATCAGCCTATCTTTTTATTTAATGCAGTGTGTTATCTTTGGCTTTCAAACAGTTTGCTTTGCCAAATGGTAAAAGAGCACTGTGTGGTTTTGAATTGGGTGACTCTAGTAATAAGGAAGCATGCCTACAATTATATTCTATTGACATGTTTCACATGCTGAATGTGAAACTAATTGAGCTCTGCGTAACATGGCTCCATAGTGACTGGCCACAAACCTATTTGGGGCTTCCTTGGTGGTGATTGGCTGAATTTGTGGTTGCAAAATTTGAGCCAGAAACAGGCCACCATGCTCATGGAAAGGGAGCGATGGAACCATGTTAACACATTGGCTGTGAATCCTAGATCTGCATGTATACCAAGACTTTTAAACAGAAATTACCAGTATAGTTCCCTTTCAAGACTAGTTCATGTAAAAAATGTGTCCAGGCAAATGCAAAATGTCATTTTCTGATCTAAGTCAGATATGCATGCAGCTGCTTCTTTGGCAACCCGGGGGCAACCCAGGCTGTGTATAGAGATCTAAATGTAACATGGCCTTCTTTTTTGATTCACATAGATGGGTAATCAACCTGTGCACTTGCTTGTTCAACTTCCCCAGCAAGCATCATGGAAAACACACCTGGGCACCAGTCTCTGACATTGCTAGCACCAGTCCTCCCTGTATCAGCAGGTCTGGCTGTACTAATTCTTGTCCTTAAACTCAAAACCGGCTGTTCAGTTGCTGCAGTCAATCCTGAGCAGGTCAAACAGACCAAGTCCCAAAATAAGCAACCTGTAAATAACTGGACTCTGGTACCAAAGCAAAAGAATGAAAAGACTATTTGTCAAAAAAGACAAATCAAACCTTAACACACCCTGGTCCCAATCCAACCACCCAGGGCTAGGATGGCCCCACAAATGCTATTGTGTCTGCCTGCACTGCTCCTGGAAAAGCTACAAATTCCATGTGGTCATAAGTTCAGAAATGATATCCATCCCTCAACTTGGTGAGTCCCAACAAGACTTCTCAGCAGACCCATGTTATCTACCTTAGGACAAATATCCCCAGAAATATGATTGCCTCAGTATCAATTCACCCCACCCAACTTGATATGCCTCTTCAAAGAGCTTCATTTAGCTTTGCTACATGACATGGAACTGGCTGTGTGCTATTATGAGTACCATTCATCACCTAGAGAGAATTATTACTATAAGGATACACAGTGTCCATGTTACCATCCATGTTAGCACTCCTGCTCTCCACATCTGTGACACCCTAAATAAACACCCTCTCATACAGTATCCAAACCACCAGAAGCCCAGTCTCTGCTTCTGTCCCGCCAGATTTAATGAGCCTACTGCTCCATCTCCACCCTCCTCTTCAGCTAAACTTTTTGAGGATATCATGGGAGGACAGGGGACCTGCTTGACCCACTACCAGCCATGTGATCACAGTCAGCAGTTCAGCTTGCTTAACCACCTCTGCCTCCCAACAGTGCAACACCAACCAACGACCCATCATCAGTGAAATTACTACTCTGACTCTGTTGCTGATTCTGTCCAACTTTTCATATCCTCTCCATTTGCCACAGGGAAGGGATCAAAACTCTTTCTCCTTCAGTTCCGTGGTGTCAGGCCCTATGCCAGGCAAGTTTAAGAATGGCCAACTCTCTTCACCAGAAAATCAGAGTTCTGCAAGCCTCTGCTATGGACTCAGTGTTCCACATGGTACAATCTGACCTGGCACCTTCAGTCACTATTCCAGTGCTCCTTGTCTTAATCCATATAAGTAGGCAGTTGGGGACAAACCTGTCCACTCTGTTACCATTGTCTTGCAAAATAGAGGACCTCTTTAGAGTCCAAGAAGCCTTCCTCTCCAAGCATGCTACTCCAAATTTTACAACAGTGGTGGCATCACTTGTAGCGATATTCCAAACTGAAGCACAAAGGCTAGCAAGTCAACAAATTAAAACATCCTGCCTTATGGCTGAACACAGTTCAAAATCTATCACAGCTGCCATTTCCCTTAGGGCTTTGCACCTCAAGCCTTTACCAAGAAGCAAAGTCAAGAATAGAAGGCCTCTCATGATGATATGATGATTATATGAGATTATTCAGAGCATTCACAGACAACATGCTAGATCAGATCCAGAAAGTGAAAATGTCTGCCCTTAAAATGGGAATAGCCTCTCAGTCATTGGCAACTTCCACCTAACCACTCGTGCCAATACTGGCAATGTCAATGGCTGCCTTGTTACTCTCCTGAATCAGGATTGAACAGAGCTCCTAAAGAGAGATCCTACCCCTCCCTCCAGTAAAAATGAAACTTCCAAAATAAATACAACCTCCTTGTGACAAGAACCCTGACAAAACTAAACTGTGTCTTTGGCCTCACTACAGTGCCCGCTTCAAGAACATAAAAGCCATACCGGATCAGACCAGTGGTTCATTCAATCCAGCATTCTGATCACATAGTGGCAAATGAGCTGTCCACAAGATCCCGCAGGCAGGATATGAGTTTTACACCCCTTTCCTGCCAGAGTTACCCAGCAGCTGATATACATAGGCATATTGACATACATAGGCATAGGTAACACACAGCCATCAAGCATAGCAACCATCAATAGATAGCCTTCTCTATGAATTTGGCCAGTCCCTTTTTAAAGTTGTCAGAGTTGGTGGCCATCAATACATCTTATGGAAGTGAATTTCATAGCTTCACTATATGCTGTGGGCAGAAATGCTTCCTTTTATCTGTCCTGAATTTCCCTGGGATGGCTCCAGGTTTTAAGGGAGAGAGGGGGAAATGTCTCCTGCTCCATGTTCTCCACCTCACCTTCTTAATTATGAGCACCTCCATCATGTCTCCCTTTCCCCATCTTTTTCTAAGCAAATAACTTTACTTAGAACAGAGGAATTGCAATAACCCCTTCGTCTCTGCATTTTTTCCAGTTCTGCAGTGTCCTTTTCCATGCAGTAACTAGAAATGTACACAATACTCTATAGTGTGGTTGCACTATTGATTTTTCTGAGAGGAATATGATCTCATTGGTTTTAAATTTCTATCACAAATTACGCCTAACATGGAGTTAGCCTTTTCACAGCAGCTATGTAGTAGACCAATATTTTCATCAAGCTATCAACTACAATCAAAGAGCTCTTTCATGGTCAGTCACTTCTAGCTCCAGTCCCACCAACTTAAAGATGAGATTTTTGCCACAACATGCATTACTTTGTACTTGCTTCACTGAACCACTTTTGCCATTTGATGCCCATTCTCCTAATTTCTATTCTTTAACCAGTTACTGATCTATAAGATGTTTTATTCTGTTACTGCTGAGTTCGCCAGGAGCCTTTGCCGAGGGTCTATGTCAAAAGAAGTCCAAGTGAACAATGTCTGTCAGATCACCCCTCTCAGTTTGTTTACTGACACTCTCAGAGAACTCTAAAAGGTTAGTGAGACAGGACTTTCCTTTGCAGAAGCCATCTTGATACTTTTTCAGCAGGGCTTGTCTCTGTATATGCTTAATAATAATATATTTAACAATGCTTTCAACCAATTTACCTAGAACAGATATAAAGCTAACCAACCTGAAATCTTCCAGATCCCCCGGATCCCTTTAAAAAGATCAATGTTACATGGCCATTCTTCAGTCCTCTGGTACTGAAGCTGAGTTCAGGGACAAGTACATGTGTAAAGCCCACATGTATATTTCGCAGTTGACCACTGAAAGAAGCAGTTAATATACAACCTGGAAGCAAATTCTTTCAGATCTGTGGATCTGATCACTCTTATCTGAAATACTGATACAGGAGTTAAGAAATATTGCAGAAATGCTCTGTTGCATTTGAAAGACTAAGTCATGTGTGATAAATATGAAAACAAACCCTGCTTTGTGGCAATTCTCTCATTCAAAAAAGGAATTGGAAGATGATAGATGAAGCTCTCTTTGTGGCAGAAGGCAGGGAATCAATCCACTGTATGTTATTTTCATTGTGTCTAGTAAGAGTTAGGTTTTTCAAAATCTTAGGAAGTATAATGAATGACAGATTTTCATACAGATATCTTTCAGCAGAAGAAAGGAGAGGTATTTGCTACCTAACATTGGTACAGGTTCTCAAATGTTCAAAGTGGTTCACATGTAATAAAGTAGAATATCCCTTTAAGATAAGGCAAGATTATTCCTCTACTACAGTACAATGTGGTGGTGATACTGAAACGGGGGACAAAGCTGAACACTATACTATTACATCCTCTTAGTACTCAAGATGGATTTGTGTGATTCACCCTCAAAAAAGGCTCATCAGTCACATAATTTGATAAAATTCACTCCTTCTCTCAAGGCCTCTGTGCCCAGGGTTCCCCACACTCCTTAGATTAGGGATCCTCAAACTTTTTAAACGGGGGGGCAGTTCAGTGTCCCTCAGACTGTTGGTGGGGGGTGAGGGGTGGACTATAGTTTGAAAAAAAATGAAAAAATTCCTATGCTCACTGCACATAAAAAAATAATTAAAAATTTAAAAAATGTTTGCTCCGCTCCCTCAAGGTGCAGCAGAAGCCCAAGATGAGGTGGGGAAGAGCATGTTCATATTCAAGGGACATAGCTACAACACAACCAAGGCAATAAATATAGTATTTTGCATAATGCAGCTGATGACTGCAACTGGCGTTTACAAAGAATGCAGCAAAAATACTAAGGATGCATACTATTAATGCCACTCTTAGTATTTGAAGCAAGTCAGCCCAGAACAATTCCCACCATACACAATAGCTGTATTTGGATGCAGAGCTAATGACTACCATATTTTAAGTGCAACCTTGCCAAAACTGGTACTGTCCAGATGAGTTGGACTACAACTTCCATTGGCCATGCTGGTTGGGCATGATGGAAATTATAGTCCTCGCTGCCACCCCAGTTCCGCAAGAGCAGGAGACTAGAGAGGCAAGTGCAGGGTGGCTCTGAGGTAAGGGTTTCTTTCCGAGGCAAGGGGAGGTGAGGGCCTTGATTGTGGCGGCAGCCCCCGGGCTCAGCGAGGGAGCCGTGGTTTGGCCTGCAGCCCTGGGACATGGCTCACATACTTAAAAATGGATTTAAAAAGTTGTATTTTTCTTACCTTCAATCCTTTTTTAGTGTCTCCGTCTCTCTCTGTCTCCCTCTCTCTCTCTCCTGCCCTCCTCTCCTCTCTTCTGTTTCCCACTCCATATTCCTACTCTGTATATGCATGCAATGGGGGAGGGGGGATCCAGCGCACGCGCAGTTGAGCTGTTACAATTAGATGCATTCGCCAGCTCTCTGCTCAGTTTCAAAGAAGGCCTGCTCAGAGCTTTTGGACTTGCTTGCAGATTGTTTTCTCCGAACAAGTCCAAAAATTCTGAGGTGGGCCAGATAAATGAGCATGGCGGGCCATATCTTGCCTGCGGGCCGTAGTTTGAGGGCCCATGCCATAGATCATTAGCCCAAGGTATATTATGGACAAAACCTTCCTAAAATAGTAAACCACTGTTGGCACTGATGGGGCAAACTGAAATGGCACACATTCTAACTTCTCTAAAAGCCATGGTTTGATTGTTAATAGAGTGATTTTTGTCTTTTTTTGGTGGAGATGTTTTATTAAAAACTATTATTTCATCATCAGGGAAGGGTTTCCCAAGAATTTATAACTTGATAATCATAAATCCCACTGCTGTAGGTAAAATACACTGGCAAAATGGGCCTGTATGTGTTTTGCCCAGGATGGAAATATGTCTGAGTAACACCTGGATTTTATATTTCAAAATAGGGAATTTCCTGATCCAAGCTCCCTTCTCCCCCATTTCACCTTGACTTCGAACACGCACACACCATGAGTACACTCGTTAAGCCAGTTCCCCCGCTCCCATTCCCCATACTGCCAAACCTGCTTTTGTAACATCTTGCCTGATGAAGAGGTCTGAAGTGTGCCCATTTTTGCTGAAATAATAAAGGTAATACACTAATGTGGATTTTGTTTTATGTTAAATTGCTCGCTAGCTCTGAACATGTTCAAAGTTTGCCCTCCCCATAGAGTTTGAATTGAGCTTAATTTTCAAGTATCTATTTGCACAGGTGGTTTTTTGGAAAGATCCCCCGAGCAAAGGCTGAGGAAATGTTGGGCAAACAAAGACACGATGGTGCCTTCCTCATCAGGGAGAGTGAGAGTGCTCCTGGAGACTTCTCCCTCTCTGTTAAGTGAGTATTACACAATTTATACTCAAACCCCGGTGAACTGAACTCATCTGAATTATTCCCCTAAATTATATTACTGGTTTATGTCACAAAACTAGTCCTTTATTCTCTGCCTCAAAACCCTGAGACTTCTGATGCAATTAGCAGAGGCTTGACTTGAATAAGAAAGTGGACTTAGTTTGAATGGTGGTAAAGCAGTGATATGGGTGCTAATTGATTGACCTGCTTGTTCTTTTCCCCTGCTACTGAGTGCTTTCCTTTTTGAAATACAGGCTTTTTTTCGTTACTGCTCTTGCCATTAGGATTGGTGAAGTGCCACTTGATTTTCAAAATGTTAATACACTGGCTTTATTACACAGGTTATCATATAGGCCTCTTATCTCAAGAGGTAACCTGTAGCGAGATTCTACCCAAATAAGATGCATTAGCCACAGGAAAAATCCATTCAGAAGAAGTATGGCTGTAAGAATTGAGTATATAAATAGAAAATCACATGTACACTGCCAGTTCAGGTCAGGATAGTGCAAGAACTGCTATACAGATTTTCTTAAACTTAAGTCCTTAGAAAACACTACTTTGTAGTATTGAAGGCTTTCCTGACTATTGAGATGTAATAGTTTGGGGGTGCTTTTTTGGATCTTGTGACTAGTCCTCAGGTCTGACAGTTCAAAGTGTTAGTTTCAGGCTTTATTTCATACACTGTAATTGGTAAACCCTTTGGGCAAGTGAGAATCTCAAGAATTTGGAATAACCAGGCCAAGAGATTAATGGGACCTCCATTTCAAAGAGGTTACACTTTCAGTCCAAAATCAGTTTATGCATTTATTGTCATTGAGCTTCATGGATGCTCATCAGCTGCCTCTTGCACAGTATTGCCACCTGCTGTTCAAAAGTCCCTTAAATCCATATTTTATATCACCGCTATAGGTATTTTTAGCTATGTATATATACAGTTTTCTTTTCCTTTATTATTTACCAATAGAAGGCATCTCATGCATCTGGTTTAAAAGTTAGAAGAACAGATAAGTACCGTAATATTCTTCTCTTCTTAGGTTTGGAAATGATGTGCAGCACTTCAAGGTGCTTCGAGATGGGGCTGGCAAATACTTCCTCTGGGTAGTAAAATTCAATTCTCTGAATGAGTTGGTTGACTATCACAGATCAACCTCTGTTTCCAGGAATCAACAGATATTCCTCCGGGACATTGAGCAGGTGCCTCAGGTAAAGTAGAATTACTAAAGTTCTGGCCTGTTTGCATTTCTGTAGCCTCAAAGCTAATCTTAAATGCAGTGTCAGCTTGTGATCACTCTGACTCATGGGGCAAAAAGTGGGCCAGCAGAGGTGGATCACAGGGTCATCAGAGGTGAGGCTAACCATGAAACTTGACCAGCCCCGAAGCATAGCAGTTTTCATGCATCGAGCCACAGGGAGGTTACAGCACAGGAGCTGTTAAAAATACACAGCTGATGGTGAACGCAAGGTTTGGGTAATTTAATGTGGTAGAGGACAGCCCTTCAAATACTGCAATTCCAATCCATTTATAGCTGTAAAGGGCCTTTTCTTCAGTGGCCCCTCATCTCAAGAAATAAGTTGCCATTGGGAATTCACCAGGTCCCATTATTTCAGGGTTTTAAGAAGAGCCTGAAAACATAGTTTTTTATTCTAGCCTTTCCCTAATTATGTTTTATTGGCTGCAATTGTTTTTGCTGCTGTGGTTTCTTGGAGCATTTGTTATTTTTATCACTGCTTTGGTTTTTATTATATGTATTTTATTGTAGTACACTGTCTTAGGAGGACTCTTGTCCTGAAAGGTGGCCTAGAAATGTTTTAAATAAATAGCAGCCATCACTTTGCACTATACCCAGAAAGGGATTGGCAGCCAGTCCAACTGTTTGGGATATTGATAAGATTCTTATAACTGGTTCCAGTTAGTAACTTAGCTGCTACATTTTGTAAGTGCCAAAGTTCTCATATGCAGCTGCAATGAATTGTAGAAGTCTTAACGTTGGCAGTGCATGTACCACTGTGGCCTGGGTGTTCTCCATCCAGAAGAATCACAGGTAATGCATCAGGTTAGCTATTGAAAAACAAGGCATCGGGTACCTGAAGTGCCAGCTGGGCCTCTAATGACAATATCTGTGAGCATCCCATGAACTGCAGAAGGGGAGGGCAGCCTTGACCAGAACAGATTGAACACTACCTTTCTAGTCAGGAAAACAAATCTACCAAAAGAAACTCTGTCTTGCTGTATTGGCCCTCCTTGCTGATTGTAAATATCAATTTAGCATTTCTACTGCCTTACCCAAATCTGATGAAAAGGAGAAGTATAGCTATACACTTCACATTATCTGATGCTTCTTTTCGCATACTCAAAATGTGGTATTTCAGACTGGTAAAGATAGTGGCATATGGAATTTTGTTAAGTGAACAATAATACCAAAACATTTGAAATTTGATGTTTTATCTCTTATCACTTAAGAAAGAAACAGCTATATGCTGACCTATATTGGATCATTGCAAAGACAGAATATGTTGCAGTTAATATAGGAACCTAGAAGGCTTAGCTCCTCAGGGCTGTTAGATCGTATCAAATAAAGATGTTGATGTAGGAAGTAGAATATTGGGAAACTAGGACATCCTTGAAAATGACACTTGGATTATTTCATGTAAAGAGATGAAGAGTATGCCAAGTGAAGCCTGACTTCATCATGTTTGATAATTTGAATTTACATTAATCTATCCATTGCAGTAAAATATCAGCTCCACGTGAAGATATTTATAAAATAGAGTACTTTTGAATAGACTTCATGCTTAAAGAAGTAACTTGATGCATAGGAAAAATACCTTGTTAGTACAATGCTAGATAACATTTCATTTGTTTTTGCAGACTTTAAGAATTAAAAGATGCACGTATGTTTGCAAGACTTAATAGCTACAGTTGGTTCTAAGTTCAAATGTCTGCATAATGTTCACTATGAAATAAATCCATTTCTGCAAGTAGAAACTCCATTATTTCAGTTTTCTGAAAGTAGTTATTAATTTGAAACAGTTATTAATTATGTTTACATTTCTAATTATTAGTTAAATTTCTAATTACATTATTATAATTACATTTATATCCTATCTTTTTTGAAGAAGCCCAAGACAACTTACGAAGTCCACCTCTCTATTTTTTCCTCACAACAGCACCGAGAGGTGGATTAGGCTGAGACACTGGCCTAAAGTCACCCAATGGGCTTCATGGCTGAGTGGCAACTAGAACCTATATTTCCCAAGTCTCAAACCAACACTTCAGTCACTATACCACAATAAAAAGGGTTTCTCTTATTTAGTAGAAACAGTCTTAAATGAATCTACTGTTTAGCACTTACTAACTCTGTTTTGTTTCCCCTGCAGCAACCCTCATTCGTTCAGGCTCTTTTTGATTTCGACCCTCAAGAGGAAGGTGAACTGGGCTTCCGCCGTGGAGACTTTATCCAGGTCCTTGACAATTCTGACCCCAACTGGTGGAAGGGAGGCTGCCATGGACAAACAGGGATGTTTCCACGCAACTATGTGACCCCAGCAAACCGGAACATCTAGAGCAAATTATTAAAGATTATTTAAGGAAACAGGAGAAACAGTAAAGTACACATTCAGAATCTAACAACAGCCAGTGATCTCCAGTCATCAGGCCATAAAATCTGAGGCACCTCTCTGCTTGAGAGGGAACACTTTTTTCACTCAGTATGGAACTTTCTGGGGAGGGGACAGGAGATGGGTCCAACTTATGCGGCAACACTTACCTTTTAAATTAAAATAGTTATTAACAGACTTGTTTGGTTACTTCTGGTGGCCCCTTATGTTTGCTCATCCTTTATCCCCCAACACTGACCCACCAGTTCATCAGTGCATGAAGTTTTAATGCTATATGAAGTCCATGCTATGCCATTAAAGGAAGGGGGAAGCTCTGCTGGTGTTTCCTGTGGATGCAAACAGTCTTCCTGAAGGGAAGAGAGAGGAACCAAATCCATTAGCCTATTTAATGCACACATGCTAATTCTGCTTTTGCCTTCAGTATTTTGCCTGGATAAGATAGGGAGTTACTTTTTTTCCTAGATACCCCTTCACCTGAAATCCCAGCAGCTCCAAAGCAGAGGAAAGAGAGTGGGGGGCTTTATGTTCCACAGGTTGCAAAGCTATTCTGAGAAATTCTATACTACAGCCAGATTGTGTTCTCATTAACCATGACAGCATTTTAATTTTTTCTGATGCGTATGGTTGAGCACATTCTATTATTTTTCCATTAGTGCCTTTCCCTCATTTCCTTTTTTTAAACTTTAAGGGGCAGTCCAGAGCCTTCAGATTTTTCCCTGTTTTATGTAAATATTTAAGGGGTTGAATGAGAGAGTTGTAGCTTTATTATTAAATACAAATAACTCTATAAACCAGGTGGAGATTTAAAATGTGTATAAGTATCTGATATTCTTTATTCCCAGGTGGGGAAAGGCATAAGAGGATGCATAAGAGGAAGGGCTAGGACTTGCAGCCAGGGGCCCTTGAGAGAGAAAGAAAATTGTACCAGTATGAATAATGTGGCATATTGTATGAAGCTGCCATTTCGAAGAGGCTGAATATTTTGGAATGTCCTCTTGAAGATATACTTTCCCCAAAGTATGGTAGGGAGAGGTCACAAAACTGCTTAATTGTGCTTAGATTTCTTAGGGAATGTTTGAACATGATGCTTGACGATATACAATGCTATCTAGTCCCCCTTTATAGCTGGCCAACTTAAAATGGCAGTCAGTGCCTAGTTCTCCAAAAGAGGGAATGGGTGCTTCTGTTGTACTTTAGCAGTTCCCTGTCTCTCCATGCCAGCATTGCCATAGTTGGAGGAGTTGTGTTCCTTACTCCCAGTTCACAGCAGGCTGTGTGTGGAATTGTATCCCAAGCTTGTATCCCCTGATAAAATTCACTCATGCCATACATGGTATTATGGACGGGTTGGAATTCAAACTGGGAGTGCAACCTGCAGAGCTCTTGTGCCAATACTCACCTTATTTCCTTTTGCTGAGCCACGCGGCTGAAAGAAGCATTGCAACAACGGATCCCAAAGCCACCACAGAGATCTCCTGTTCCGCCAAGATGGAGAAATTCCTGTGCTGGCGGGTGCCTTTTTATACTAAGTGTTACAAATGTGTTATTTCTGAGATGGACTCTGCCTTACAGTTCTGTTTCTCCCAGCAGATGAAAGACAAAGTTATCCTGTAGCGTGTTAATTTCTCTCCCTTTCCTTGCTAGCTGTCTTTCTCTTTCCCTGTTTCCCCTATTTTCTTCTTTCTCTAAAATGATTGGAAAAGGAATCTATGGCATTCTACACTTGGACCATTTGATTGTTTTCTTATTTTGGAATTGGTGTATATCATGCAGCCTTGCAGACATAATGTCTTGTGTGTATATATATAAAAAAATCAGTGTTTAAATAAAAACAGGCCTATGTACTTAATCCTTTAACTCAGCAGCATTTGGTAGATAGTAATTAACTGTGAATAATAAATATACAGTGAATTCTTCCCTTGAATATTAGTGTCTTTTTCTGTTAATATAATGAGCAAGTCTAGTAGTCAGTACACTGGAATGTTATGTGCCTTCACCCAGCCAACATCTCTGCTTACAGTGTTGATTTCTTATGCACCATAAGTTGAAGGTAGGTAACAACTGAAAATCTACACCAGACAAAACAGACATGTAACATACTTCATTTTGCAGTTGCCTAACTTCAATTTTGCCTAACTTGAATTGTTGTGAAATGCCCAGAGAGCTTTGGCTATTTGGTGGTATAAAAATAAAATTAATAATGATAATATTCCAGACCATAATGGACTTCTCAAAAATAATTCAGAGCTAAGGAATAGCCAGTTAGAACACCTTTAAGACTGTGCTTTCACAGTTCATACTGGATGAATGGAGGACACTATTCACGTGTTGTTCTTTGGTGAGAATGTACCAATTATGATGGGACTTTGGGGTAAAGAACGCTATCTCTTGCATATATAAGGCTCAGATTTGTGTGTGTGTGTGTGTGTGTGTGTGTGTGTGTGTGTGTGTGTGTTTGGTTACCACACAGTATATTGGCTTTAGTTTGTGGCTGAATGTTGTAACTTATACTAAGAAAGTCACAAGCCTTCCCAAGCATCTCAATACATTAACTAGTACAATATATTTAGTTGAATACCAGGAGTGTAAAACTTTTCAGCCCAAGGACTGAATTTCACTGTGGAGAACCACTCGGGACCACATTCTTGTAGCGGGATCAAAATACCAAAAATAGCAATTTTAGCTTAAAGCTCTTATTGCCAGTAACTATGCTGTAGGAGATGCATTCCAGCCTCTTGGAATAAAGAAAACTACAAAAAATTGAAAACTACCAACCAGTTGGTGGGAAGGAGATAGGGTCATTTGGGGATCCCAGGAAGGCCAGACTTGGCCCCTGAACCTGAGATTCTGCATCCTTGAATTAAACTAAACAATTTGTACCAGAGAAGCCTTCCATCCAGGGCCAGTTTTGGCTAAGCTGAAAGTCAACAGATTTAAGCTTGCAGCCAGAATGGAAATAGCTCACCCTATTCTGTCTTCCTCTTCATTCAAATGGATGAATGAGAAAAAAAATAGCAAACTGTGTATGTGACCAAGGTAAAGAGAATCAAGGGCAAATGTCAAAAGTGGGAGCCTGATGCTTGACATCTGCTTCCCAGCTGCAGCTTAGCTAGCCAGAAACTGAGTCAGTGGATAGGGCTGCTTAGTTTTGCACTAGCTTTTCCCAGCCAAAGAGCAAGGCATTGGCTGGTAGATAACTCATCTAGGCAGCACCTTAGGAAGGCTGTTTCACTATTCCCCTGTGTTTCCAGCAAGGAGTGAAATGGACTCAGCCTTCACTCCTACATAGTCCCAAACTATTTAAGCTGGCATTGAAAAAAAGATGCACAATTTCTTACCAAAGTCTTACCAAACCAAGAAACCAGCCCAAGGTCAACAGTACTGTTGACTCCCTAAACCCAAAGTGCTGAGAAGATATTCCGGGCAATGGGGGGAGAAATACTGAGAGAACATCTTTCCTGTTCTCCCAACGGCCTGTTGCTAATGTGATCCTTGGCTCTTTTCTGCCCACAAATGATGCTCAGTTTTGCACAGAAAAATCTTTTGAGGCAAATATAATTCCTCTAGATGTGTCATTCTAAGCTTCTATATAAGAAGGAAATCTGCATACCTGCCTGCTGTGCTGATTGCTGGCTGGCAAACCAACTGTCATCAAAAGGCATATGGCTCAAGCTTTAAATCTTGATTGCTAGTGAGCCTGTGCTTCAAAAGCTCTAAATTTAGCCAAGGAGTAACCACAGCAACAACAAACTTGCTGTAGATTCTCAGTCAATATTAAAGCAAGGTGTAGTTTGGGATGCATCCAGTATTGCACTAACAGATGTCGGCTTTCACACTGAAACTTTTCTCCCCTCCTCTTCCCATACATTTATTTATTTATTTTTCGATTTATGTCCTGCCTTTTCCCTACAAAGGGCTCAAGGCAGCTTACATCTCCTCCTCCATCTTATCCCCACAACAACAACAACCCTGTGAGGTAGTTTGGGCTGAGAGTCTGTGACTGGCCCAAAGCCACCCAGTTGGCTCCATGGCTGAGCGGGGACTAGAACCCAGGTCGTCTTGAGTCCCAGTCCCAGGCTCTTAACCACTACGCCACACTGGCCACATACCTTAAAATCTTTCTTGAAGGAACTCCCATAACCCTCTGGAGCAGATTTGGGAGGGTGCCTCTGGAAGAGAGAATCCACTTTGCTGTCCACAGTGTGGACAGACATGGTTATGTCAATATTTTATGAGGCACAGAATGAAGCTTTACACTGTTGCTGTTATGTACTGCCAACCCACCTCCAACTTAGGGCAACCCCATGAGTGAAAGCTCTCCAGAATGTCCTGTTGTGAGTTGTGTACTTGATTGCCATGTAATGGATGCCTGCTTAGAAAAGTACATTTCCTTTAACTGAAGAAATACCTGTTCACAGAATAGGAATGGGGAACAGAATGGAATGTGAGTGCAGCCCTTTGTTGGAATGGCAACATCTCAACCTTCTTTGATCCTGATGATCCAATGTAAGGAGGTTTTTTCTGAGACCATTGTGAGAAGGGACAGATTGTAAAGGAAGGTTTTGAAGAAGAAAAAGCAGAGACACGAAAAACAAGTCCTGAGAAGGCTGAGGACAGACCAGAAAAGAAAAGAGCAGCAGCATCCTGCCCTTTCCCTGGTTACCAGTCGGTAGATGCTTCAGAACTGTCAGTATCTGAGGCTTACAATTACTTCTTAAACCTGAACTGCAGAGCTAGAAACAGGTTTTGTTTTAAGAAATAACCTACCTTTAGAGAAGATCGCCACCGGACTGCATTTCACTGTATTGTTTAAGAAACTAAGTTTAAATTGTGCATTAATTTGCATGTTTACTTTGCATCTTCCTCCATTTCTCTTCCCTGTTAAATAGTATTTCTTGTTTTATAAGTTGCTGATGAGTTAGTTATTCCCCACCTGTTTTCAGGGCATGTGGCTCCTGGTGGGTTGGAGGCATTGGATGCTAGTTTGGGTCAGCATCTTGCTGTCCCGGAGGTGCTTCCAAGTGTAACCCCACTTTTCCCACTGACAAACCTATGGGGTGGTTAAAACAGAGAGATCTTGGTTCATTCGTGCAGTAGTAGAGAAAAACACCAGTTCACTTAATTCCTCAAAGCAGGTGAGGGAAAAAAGTGAGCAACTTATAAAACCAGAACTTGGATTTATTTAACTGGCAGAGGGAAAGGGGGAGGAAACAAAACAAACAGTTGAATGAGTAAACAATTTACACTAAGTCTCTAAAAATAAAATGGGGGAAGGGCGTCTCAATAATGCAACAGGCCAAGAAAGTAGGCTATTGCTCAGTCCAGGATTCAGAAGTAATTTTAATGATTGTTGCTTATACAGCCACTGTTCTCTGGAAATGGGAGGAAGGGCAAAATGCCACCACTGCAGCTCACTTTCTGTACTTGGCCTCAAGGAAATGTCTTTTCTGCCTCCCACTTCTCCCTCTTCAGTTTCATCAGAAGCTCTGTCCCCAGTTTGTCCTTTGTCATCTTCTCACAGTCTCCTCAGAAACAGCGTTGGGGTTTGAAACAGTATCTTTCAAATAATACTGGCTTCTTAAAGATGAATAAATTGAGGTTTACTGTCCTAAATAGTACAGGCATCTAGTATAGCCTTCTCAAAATGTAGTGAAATTCAGTAAAGGAAAAGTGTTGTTGTTTAACGTGTTAAGGAGACACTCTGTGTTTTCAAGTTCTAAAATCTTAGGAAATCATAGCCACTAAAGGCCATGCCCTTAACAAACATGTTATTTAGGCCAGGAGTGGACAGAAGAATCACTACTGCAAATATCTAAGTTCCTAATGTGCACTTCAGTCTTGAGACCAAACTGAATCATATATGCAAACTATACAACAACAAAGTTTTAAGAACGTGCATACTTTGTGGCAGTGCCAGTTGATCAAGGTCTAGCACTGCCCACGGATTTGGGTATTAACATTTTACAACAAACAGTGAGTCCTGGAACCACTGTAAAGATCATGCATATGTCCTCTCTATGACAGGGAGGGTGTGCTATACTCTATAAATACAGATTTATAATAAATCTATAAATGCTAGTAGCATCTCCCTAGAAGGAAATTCAAGCCAACACTGCATGATTAAGTTACACAATCAGAACAAATTGCTCTGCAGTTATTTCTGAAGATCCCAAAAATTCTGAAAGACACTCAGGCTTTTCCTATTGGCCTCTCGCCATCTAGAGTCTTTTTAGCTGAGCAACACATTCTAGCTCATTTCAAATCAGGATATCTTTAAGCAGCCTTTCCCAATCTGATGACTGCCAAATGTTTTAGACCACAACTCCCAGCATGCCTGACCATTGGCTATATTGGGCGTGGCTGATGGGATTTGGAGTGCAAAACATCTGACGGGCACCAAGGTGAAGACGCAATGAATTCCACCCACGCGAATGTTCCGCTTTGCCCACATCCCCACCCACCTTACTAATTCCAGCCCCTCCCGCCTCCCTTCATCAGAGAGGAGGACACGCCCATTCCGCCGGAGAGGACTGCATTTCCCAGAAAGCCAGGCGGCTGCCAGGGCCGCGGGAGTCCGTCTTTGAGCGGGGCGAGTTCGGTCGTAGCTTGGCCTGCCGGGGCAGCTCCTTTTTCCCGCCGCAGGGAGCGGCCGCCTGGGTGAGCCTCGGGCGCCTTGGGATGGGCTCTTTGGGGTCGAGGCGCCAAGCAGCAGGGGCCGGAGCGGTCGCGGGGTGCCCGCCGGCTTTCCTTTCCAATTCAGAAAGGAGAACAGATTAGTCGTCCTTGAAGCTCTCTCTCAGGAGCCCTCTTCTGGTTTTGGAGATGCAAGGTCGGCTTGTAGTGGTGTCGGGAATGCACTCTGAGCACGCTCAGCTGCACTTCTTCCCCTCCTATTCGTCACCTTGCGAGTTATAGGTCCGGACGTGAAAAGACATCAGCCCCGGAGAAACCTTTTGGGTGAAAAACCGTTATTACTTTCGGTAACTGTGTTTGACTTGATGTCTGACTGCTGCATCCTAGAAGCAAGGACGTCTTCCCTGGCTTGCTTTCGTGGGGTTCTGCTTTTCATTGAAAAGCTGCCCGGACACAACCGGGGGGGGGGGCACCACACTGCGGGGGAGGCTGGCAAATAGAATGGCACCTGCTGCTTAAAATAGGGTGGCTTCTGCCTCAGTCAGCATCCTTCTAATAGCCTTTTTGCGGGTACTTTACAGTGTGTGTTGAAAAGGAAACAGGACTGTGACCTCGTCCCATTTTGGGGTTCACCAAACATCCACACACTGGACTTAACATTTAAATGTGGTCTATGGATAGTTCTGGTTAATGCAAACTTTATCTCAAAATGTCATAAGAATATTATGTGCACCAGGCTTGTGCACACTAACACAAGCAACACTTCAAAATGTTACCGCTGATGTGTGGTTACTGGAAAGGCTTGAAGATGAGGGTTTGGGGGGAATTTTTCAAGTAGAACATTTCCCAGAATACTTTTAATATTTTAAGGCCATTGGGATCTAATTTAGCATAAGCAACTTAACTCAGTCGAATCTGTACTAACCTGTTGGTTTGATGATAATAATAAACATGTCTTCGTCTGTCAACTCCATAGCTCCAAGGGCATGAACCAAAACACCTGAAACTCAGCCTGTGTACTAAGACTCTAGGCATGCACACCTGGAGGCTATTTGGTTGTTAAAACACATTAATCTCAATGCAGCTGGGTGTTTGATGCCTGCAATGCCCTTTTCAGTCCCTTCAGTAAGTGGTGGGCTTCCTTATCCAGTGCATCACTTGAAACAGTTTGAACACGGTAAGGAGGAGTAGCCAGGATGGGCAGGAAACTGCCCCCTAATAGGGGAAACCTCCATCAAGGTGCCTCATGGTGAGGCCTGCAGTTGCCTGGGTGGGGTGGCAGGCACAGAGAGTTCAAATCTGACAGCCGTATAACTCAACTGAATCAGACTAATGGCTAGTCCAGCCTGCATGACCCTGGGAGTATTTGCTTGAACTTGATAAAGGGCATTTTAAAGGCACCCCATATTGATACGATGTGCTCTATAAATATTTGAGACATTTTCTCTAATAGCCATGCATAGTTGAACAGAAATATATCATTAGGAAAAGCAATAATGAAAAATAATACATATTTGATTAGAATTGCATATTCAAAACTTAGGAATGCATTATTTTTGTGTGATTTTTGGTTGATTATTGTTTTTATTACGATGTTGGTATGTTTTATACATTACAAGTACAATAAAAGGTTTAATTATTTTTACTGGAATGCTTGTAAATACGTGCACTTTCTTTACATTGTTAAATTTTTTGGAGGGGGCGGGGAGAGCAGAAACACAAAGCGGTTAAACATACTAATTTTCACATGTTCAAAGTGCTGTTCATTTTCCTTCCTAGGATACTCACCTGAAAAAAGTCAATGGTAATTTTTAATCTGCCCAATTTGACCTTGTTGACTTTGTTAACCATTGTATAAACTGATAATTTTCTGCCCCACCTTTCTGTCTTTGAAGTATGTGTGTGGACAGTCCTTAAGCTCTAATGTAAAGCAGCCTTCTCAGTTGGGACTCTTCCTTCCTTACCCTCAGTATCAGTGTCCACAGGAGTAGATGGATATCAAGGCTGCCTGTGGGCCCTGGAGGGATGGTTGGCTATGACCCAGATTCCGAATGCTCATCCCTTTCAACAGTGGAAATAGCAGCGGCAGGATCAGCATCTGGGTTGGTCACTCGGGCAATGATTGGTCCCTTTGACGTGTTAAAGATTCGTTTTCAGGTACTATTCTTGCAATTCATGGGACAGTCTTATTTTATGATGGTAAACAAGTGAAAGAAAAGTGGGAGGGAAGGAAGGAAGCTGTCCTTTCCCATAATTCGTTACTGTGCTGAAGATTATTATGGTAATAGTATATAGTAATGGAACCAGGAAGATAACAGCAGGCTTGGTGGAACCACGGTGTCCCATCTTGTGATAACCTCCTGATTAGACCACTGTAGTATGTTGTATGTGGGGCTGTCCTTGAAAACAAGCTGAAAATGTCAGCTAGTGCAGAATGCAGCTGTTCACATATTAATGGAAGTGGCCAGATGGGATCATACTACCCTTAGCAAGCTACACTGCTTGCCTATTTACTTCCAAGCCCAATAAAACCTTGAATGGTTTGGGACTTAATGAACCTCTCTTCCTATACTAGCTCACCCATGTCTTAACTCTTCCCAAGGTGCTTTCTGCCTTTTGTAGGATAACTAGTGAAGGAATCTTCTCTCTTGTGGCACCACATTTGTGAAACAACCTTCCCATGGAGGAGTGCCTGGTACAGACCATGCAGTTGGTACCACTTCAAACCTTTTCTGTTTTCCCTCAGCATTTTAAGCCTCTGTCTTAGAGATGGTTGCCTACCCTCTACTGCTGTTTTATTATAGAATTTTGTTTCCATTTTGTTTGTTTTTGTAGTTCACTACCCTAAAAATCACTTTCCTTAAGAAAGTCTTTGGATGACAAACTGTAGTCTTTTATTTTGCATCCTATTTGAACTTGGGACATAATTCTGTGCCCTTTTTGTGTTTCTGTGCTATTTCTCCAAGTCTAATTCTGCATAATATGAAGAAAGATATCCCATTGCATTAGGAAAAAGTCTGAACATGTTGGGCCTACTAATCAATCTTTTTGACATCAGGAGTTCCTCTCTCTCTCCTACTGTTGGTGGTGCCACCTTTTTCTTTTTTCTTTTCTTTGCTGTTGGCATTTTCACTACAGTATTATAGCAAACAAATGCAGGCATATTTACTCAGAAGTAAATACCATTTAGTTCTATTTGGCTTCTAAGTAAGCACATGTAAGATGACAGCCTCAGAGTGGGGACTTAGAAATGTTGTGGTCTTAATTTGTTTTAAAGCCTTCCCCAGCCTGGTAACTTTCAGATATTCTTTAGAAGCTCAAGCCCTGATGCAATTCATAGTGCAAAGATTTAAACTGAAAGCTACTTCTGTTCTCTTTCAGCTTCAGATAGAGCAAATTTCTTCCAGAAATCCACGGGCTAAGTATCATGGTCTCTGGCAGGCTATTTGGGTGATTTTTCGGGAGGAAGGACTGACAGCATTCTGGAAGGGCCATGTCCCTGCTCAGCTCCTCTCAGTTACCTATGGTGCTGTCCAGGTAAGAATCTGACATGTTTTGGCTTAGCTCCTGAGCTATTACAGCTACAGTGGCTTCCACAACAATCCTCTTTAGGTGGGACTGCCTTTCTCTTGTCTGTTTCCAAAGTATAGAGTGGTACCCATGCAGCATATTTGAAAGGATGCTTTTTCAAGGGATATCCCCTGCATCCCTGCCAAAGCATATGTTTTGAGGGCTGGGAGGCCCTTCCTGTGTTTTTGCTTTAATTCCAGCCACCCAGCATTCCAGGCCTTTCTACTTGTTCATTGCTGTTTTATTATTCACAGGCGGGGGGCAGGGAGGTATTACAACAAATACGTTGGTAGATCAGCCTTCCTTCCTTTGATTATTTTAGCCCCACACTGTAACCAAATATTGTAAAACCTGTATAGTTACAACAGTCCAAGTCATTCTTCAATGCATACATTTATATGGGTAGCCCACACACACACACACACACGCACGCACGAGAGGGAGGAAGGGCAAACAGATCAACCGCCTAAGCAAAATACACACCACACCAAGATCAACAGTGAACCCTAGCAAAACACCTCCCACATACACAAGTACTCAGGAAAATACAGACTACTCCAAAATAAACACACAAACCTCAGAAAACAGGCAGTGCACACTGCAGGGGCAAAGCACACCACCCTCTAGAGTCTAGACCATCCCCTGAAGTCCCCTAGCAGTGTCCTGGCACATGCTTCCTAGCTACCCCTGGTCTGTTGGCAAGGCAGCTGTCTGGCAAAGGTGGCACCTTCCTAGCCTCGGTGCTTTTCCTCCAACCACTTGTATTAAAAATAGATCATTTTTGTAAGTGCCTTTGTGGTGCTGGTTAGTTACAGCTGCTCGATCTCATTTCCCACAGCAGTCCTCCTTACCCAGCCCAGTTGTCCACATTTCTGACTGTTGTCGTTTGTCTCTGCCAGTTTGTCAGCTTTGAATTTCTGACAAAGTTGGTGCACCACGGCACAGCTTACGATGCCCGGGACTTCACTGTGCACTTTGTCTGTGGGGGGTTGTCTGCCTGTGCCGCCACGGTGACCGTTCAGCCCCTTGACACACTGCGTACTCGCATGGCTGCCCAAGGTGAGCCAAAGGTAAGAGATGGATGGCAGGTCCCCCCACCAGAACACAGGTACACGTGGCCTTCCTTTAGTGGCCACCTGGACTCCTTGCAGATTTATTCTGTTCCTGGCAAGTGAGGTGTTTGCCACACAACTATCTTGGAAGAGTCTCCTGGCTCTTCCCTAATGCTGAGTATTTCCTTCATGCCAGGGCAGAGAAACCGCAGTTTCTGCCAGAGTGTACATGCAAGGGAATTTTGTGAGCATTGCTGAAATTTGACTGACTTCCTGATGCATGGCAAGCTATGTTTGCCTCAAACCTCTTTTGATTGGCCTCATAAAGAAAAAGGTGCTTCCAGACTAAGGGCTTGTAGTGGTGCCATGCAAAAGGCAGTGTGTACCTATTTTCTTTCTTTCTCCTTAACCTATTTTTTTCTGATAAGGGAACAGATGGGAGGCACATGGGAGGGTTACCAATGGGAGATAACAACATCTGGGCACCCCTGTAAAATTCAGTGGGCATGTCTGGGCAGTTGCATAAACACCAAGTCTTGTGCTGTTTTCAGATCTACAGAAACCTCCGCCATGCAGTGGCAAGTATGTACCAGAAAGAAGGGCCGCAGACATTTTATCGGGGTCTCAGCCCTACCATCATCGCCATTGTCCCTTACGCTGGCTTCCAGTTTTCCTTCTATGGCCTCATGAAGAAGCTGTATGACTGGATCATTCCGAACGAAGAAAAGAAAGGAGGTTAGTTGGGGGGTGTGGGTGGCAGAAGCAGCAGCCAGTGACCAATGGGAAGGCCCTGCTATTGCCTTCCCTAACCTAGTTTTCCTGAAAATGAGCCACATTTCAGAATAAAATTCTCCCCCGTACGCTGCTGTTCTCCTTTGCTGCCCAGTCAGCTGCTGACTTCAAGTGTTACGTCATTGTTTTTCTAATCCCTGCTGTCGAAAAGCGAAGTGTAGAGCTGTGAGATGCAACCCCTCTCCTCCTGGCTTCTTCTGCTTTGCAGGCAATATTAAAAACTTCCTGTGCGGCAGCTGCGCTGGAGTCCTCAGCAAAACCCTCACCTACCCCTGTGACCTATTCAAGAAACGACTGCAGGTGGGAGGCTTTGAGGAAGCCCGGACAGCCTTTGGGCAGGTGAGAGGTGTTTCAAGTCGCAGGGCCCTTCCTCTTTTCGGGATGATTGGCATCATAAATGACCCAAGCCAGCCACATAACTAGGCTGCAGGAATGTATAGCTGCACCAAATGAGCTTCCATCCTGTGCAGTGTACTATATGTTTTCCCTTCCTGCTTTTTGGATAATTGTGGGATAGAAGAACAAAAAGGTCCATTGCAGATCTTGCTAGATTCCTCACTGGCCAGAACTGATTCCATATTTGGTACTTCTGTGACTTTTCAAACACCAATTTCTCTTCTCCCTGGCAGTTTCCGCAGCCCTGTTATAAGTCAGTGTGGAACCTCCATTCCTGTCCATGCTAGATGAAGTGCAGTGAAGGTGCCACATATTGGTCATGCTCAGACCATCCTCTGAATTCTGATGGAGGAGCAAGCAGGCATGCGCGTTGGGCTCAACCCCCCCTCCTGTCCTCCTCCGTGCATGAGCCGTGGAAATCTGAAGCTTCTGTTTGCAATTAGAGCCTAATTTGACATCCTGATTTCTTTGCTAAATATGATTTGTAGCACTCACAGTTTCCAGTACTTGGAGAAGGCAGGAAGTTGTGGCTTGTATCACACTGTGAGGAAGCATTTCGATCTTCCCTTGAGCCTGGAGGAGGTGGGGAGGGAGCTCCTGTGTCAGTGCCCGGCCACAGCTCATGCATGAAGCAACCTACGTGGCATAGTACAACTTCCCCCAGCCGTAGCCCTCCAGATGCTTTGGACTGCAACTCCCAGGATTTGTGATGGGGAGTGGAGCCCTAGATGTCTGTGGGGCACCAGGTTGGGGAAGGCTGGTTGGCTTTGCATCTGAAACAAGCCAGTTGCCCTCTGAAGGGAGAACAGTGACTGGGACTCTCCTCCACCCAGGCAGCAGAGCAGCATTTTTGCACGCTGCATGTCGTGCTCCATTGTTGGCCACGTTTACCAAACAATAACCAGCAAGGTTTTTTTTCCGTTCCGTGAGACTTGGTCCGCTGATTTTCACTGATGACATCCTGCTTCACTTGCTTGTCCCCCCTGCCTCTCTTTGGCAGGGAAAGATGCAGAAGACTTTCCCAGGTTGCAGTTGTCCTCTCACCTGCCTCCCCTTTCCCCAGGTGCAGAGCTACACGGGTTTAGTGGACTGTGCACTCCAGGTTACCCGGGACGAGGGAGTCAGAGGATTGTTCAAGGGCCTCTCCCCAAGCTTGCTGAAGGCTGCCTTCTCGACCGGCTTCACTTTTTTCTGGTATGAGCTCTTCTGCAGCTTCCTGCGCAGTCTGAAGGACTCCGATGGCGCGAAGAAGCAGGACAGCTGATGGGAGCAGGAGCCACTGTCTGCGATGAATGGACTGTCAGGGTTGCCATCCAGCCTGTGGGGTCGGGGGGGGGGGAGGTGTGGAACAGAGATGGTTATCCCTTTGCATGATGGGATCCATCTGACCCAACCAGAAGGCCCTTCCTTGCCCCTCACGACTTCCGGCGATGGCAGGGCAGGCCTGCAGCGGCTGCATCAAGCACTTCCCCTGAGGCACAGGCGCGTTCTGCCAACACCACATGGAGGCTGCCTGCCTGAGCACCGCTCACTCCAGAGAGGGGGGATCTTCTTGCTGTGTCTGCAAAGCACGGGCTGCCATTCCTGTGTCGAGTCACTCTAGCCGCTTGGGGCAGCCCCTAGCCAGTGTGCCCGCAGCCCCTGTAGCCCTCCTGGGCCTCGCCTCCTCCTAGTTGCCCCTCCAAGCTGCTGCGGCAACCCCTGCAGTGATGGACAGGGCCCACAAATGAGGTGCCTGCATTTGGACAGCACTGACTTCTGCACTCCTCTGTTAACCCACTGAATCTAAAAGTGCCCACCCCTGATCCAAATAGGAGGGAGTTGCCTTTTGGACATAACTTGACTCATTTTGATCTACATTTTAATGGATCCTCTCAAATTTATTTCTCCTGACGGCTCATCTCTGGACGCTTTCAGCAGAAGTGAGATAGAGATTCCTTGCAGCAAACTACCCAAAAGCTGGCATTTAGTAAGCCAAGGCTGAAATAGAAACGTTTGTCCAGTCAATCTTAGTCAGTCATGCCTGAAAAGAAAACTAGCCCGTGAACGCCTGAATGTAACCCAGTGCAAGTGTACTTGGAAGTAAGTCCTCCTGAATTCCATGGGACTTACTCCCAGATAAGTGTACTTAGGACTGCAGCCTTAACACGTGTTTCTCAGACACTGCTGTATTCTTGAAAGAAAGCCCGTGTTCTGGACTGCTTGTTTTCTTGGTCTGCTGTTAGTTGTTCTGTTCACTTCAGTAGAACCAAGTATCATTAGACACATAAGTTTTGCTTCCGTTCTCAGAAGCTGGTTGCGCCAGTTCTTTTTTGCTTGCTCTAAAAGGTAAAAGCACTTTCCCTTGGCGCTGTGCCAGTGTATGGTGAGAAAGCGTCTGTCTCCCTCAGCTTAGACACCTGTGCATAAGGCGACGCCATGGCATAAGAGGACTATGGACTGCAGTCGCCTGTCTCAGTGGTTGGGGGTACTGCATTTAAATGTCTTGAGCTGTTTTTATACCAGCCCCTCAGAGCAGAATGGGGGGAATGAAATCACTGTGGCCTGTGAAGTAGAGGAGCTGCCTAGGTTCCAATAAAAACCACCCACCTCTTTTGCTAGGCAGCTCCTTTGACTTTCCATCCTGTTACACTCTCTCTCACAGTGGGGCCACATCTTTTCACCCACATTTCTAGCTTGAAGGGCATTGTAGAAGGAAGTGTGCTTAGATTCTCATCTGCAATCTCCTGGGGCTTTGCTTACTGCTGCAGATGAGAATTTGAGCACATTCGATTCCACTAGAGTATGAAAAAAGATGCTTGTGAAATCTCCAGAGCCTCTTGTGTCTGAGGCTGTTGGATCCTGCTGAATTGGTGAGGGAGCCATATTTTTAGAAGCATAGAAATTAGAAACTGGAAGGATTCTCCTAGTCCCCATCTCCTTCCTACCTGTGGCATAGGATTTGGTTTTGCGCACTTGCCTGCAATTATTTCTATAGGTGACCTGACAGTCGTATCCCAGCTGCTGTGTCTTGCCCCCTACAGCCCTATGCTGAGTGCGAACGGTCAGAGGTGTGTGTTAGGCAGGGTGTTTCTCTCCCCAGCTGCCTATGTGCCCTTCCTCTTCAAAGACTGGGACTGACTGGTTGATTCAAACTCCTTTATATAGCATTCACCTGGGGGGAGTGACAGGTTCTGAGGCAAGCAAGAAGCTGGACACAAGGTGCTGTTCTGGTGGCTGTTCCTGTCGTGATTGAAAAGGAGTTTGGCCACTTCTTTCTGTGTCCAGGAGCATCAGCTCCCAAACATGAGGACAGCCTCTGCATTCCCTCTGCCTGCAGTCGAGCACACAGCCTGCCTTGGCGTCCGAGATTTGCAAAAGTGACCACAGGCGGATGCTTAAGTCTTGGCCTCTTCCACTGATGGTCCCAATGTGGCAACATCTACCAAAGATCTGGAGAGATCTTTGGTTTGCTGGCTTATGAATAAGATGTAACCCTGTGCCCTGTAGGCCATCCTTGGTTAAATTTAATCTTGTGCCTTATGCTGCTTCCAAGCCAGATGCACTTTATTGAGCAGAAGTTTAAAAATCCAGCTACTTACTGGGTACCGTGGTGTCAGTAGTTCAGGCTTCCAAACCAACAAAGCAGTTGAACTCTGGCTCTTGGAAGCCTGTACCTTTGAGAGAACTACCCAGATTCCTAGGAGTGCTTTTATTATTATTTCCAGTAGATTCAATTATCTGAATTGCATCTCTTTGTCTTCTCAGGATGCTTGTTTGAGTGCTCTGTCTTTGCATGCAAGAGCAGAAGAGACTCATTTTCAGGATCAATCACTGGGGTGGTTCTTGTTTTTCAGTTCCTCTTGTGGTATCAAAGCTTAATCCATTACAACATTTATATTTTTCATATAAACTTAGATTTTTCAAGGGCAGGGCTTATCAGAATTTGGACCAGCCCATTTTTCACTTTCTATGGAACATGTACTTCTGTTGGAAGAAAAGTAATAAATATGTTTAACAGGAATCTGCCTGACTCCATTTTTCCCCCAGTACTTAATTCACCTTTGTTCCTAGAACCTCAGTGGAGAAGCACCTTGCTCAAAAGCGAGAAAGGACTGAGTCTCAGGTGTTCTGATGGGAAACATTGACTTCAATACATGTGTGTTTTTCTATGCAGCACTAACAATATGTGCTTGGTATTTGGGGTTGTGTTACCAAATTCAAAACATCTTGTATAAAGTGAATTTCATAACAGGTTGTGCCACGTGTATAGTGGTCAGAAAAGCAAAACTGAGCAAAACAAAGAGCACCTAGTTTCAGTTATCTGTGCTCTGGTAACCTCTCGTTTGGATTAATGCAGTGCGCGCTATATGGGGCTGCCTTTGAAAATGGTCCAGAGATGCCAACTAATCCGAAACAGGGCAGCAAGATTATTAATGGGAACTGGCTTGCAAGAACATATTATGCTAGTGCTCTTCCAGCTGCAGTGGCTGCCAGTTGAAGTCCGAGTCCCATTCAAAGTGCTAATGCTAACATTCAAAGCCCTAAACGGCTCAGGTTATCTGAAGGATTGCCTCATCTCATACGTACCCATCTGGACTCTGAGGGCATCTTCAGAGGTCCTTTTCCAGGAGCCCATTCCAAAGGAGGAGAGGCAAGTGGCTACCAGAAGGAGGGCCTTTTCAGTTGTGGCACCCTGCTTTTGGAATGAGCTCCCCAACAGGGAATAGCTGAAAAGCCAGCAGTGTCAGGGTGGGATTCAAAACAGAGCAGTGGCTAGGTGGACTTGTCAGCTGGATGCTAGTGGAACTAGGATGGGGTGGTCCAACCTGCAGTCTGCAGGCCTCATGCCGCCCTCTTGCTGCTCAGAGCCCCCTGTTCTCCCTGCCCTCCCACCTGGATCCCAGCAATGGCACAGGCATGATTGCAGCAAGCTCTCCCGAGCCTGCTGGCCCGTCCTGCTCTCTTCCTGAGGTTCAGGACCAGAGTGCGTCCAGCTGGTGGCCTTGAAAGAGCTCGCTCCAGCATGCTTGCACTGCTCTAGCTGATACAAGACTGGGCAGAAGCTGAAATTGAATTTTGAAAACCACATGCTGGCCCTGGCGTGTTCTCATTTAGGGAGAAGAAAAGTCAGGACATCACTTTCCTATATATGGTATGCATGGCTTGTTCAGAAGTGGAAAGCAAGATGGGAATCACCTGGTTAGGACAGAAGAATAATGGCATATATAGGAGTTCAAAAATAGGATGAGCAAATTTAATAGAGGAAGCAGGGAGTTCAAGGACAGTTCAGTAGGATAGTCAAAGCTTTCTCTCCAAATTGCTTGGAGTGCTGTTCAACGACATCCAGAATCTGCCTGAGAGGAGACGGCAGTGATGAAGTGAGCACTCATCTGCCGTCCTTCAACATGCAACGCAATGTCCACCTGGAAATAAGCCCCATCAAGTTCAGCCAGGCTCACTCCCACGCAGGAGTACACAGGAGTGCAGTCTTTTAAGTTTTGCTCTGAGTGGGGAGAAAGAAATGTTGCTTTGTTGTGCTTTTGGGGCACTTCATTTTTCACAGCAAAAAGGGCAATGAAATTCCTCCAGCAGAGTGGTGTTTCTCAGCCCAACAACATAAACTGTGAACCCTGCTTATTAGGGATGGATCAGGAACTCATCTGGTTGAATTATTTTGTCAGACTTCCCCAGTAGGCACATCTAAAAATTATGAGAACTAGAAGGCACCTGAGCGATGAAATCCACATTTTCCAGAATTCTGCAATGGTTTTTACAGGTCAAAACAGGCACACACAAATGCATATAGCAAAGGGAAATGCACATAAAAATGCATATATCACAGAAACTGTTCAAGTAAAATCATGTGCCTAAACTGGATATTAGGAAAAGTGCATACAAGCATAGAAACAGAAAAAGAGCGAGTCAGATGGGGCCTCCCGGGCCATCTAGTCTGACCCCCAGCTCCAGCCGGCTCTGCTCACAACATGCACACCATGTGCATGTCTAGCCTATCCTTGAACACCCTCACTGATGGGGCCTCAACTACCTCTCGTGGAAGCCCATTCCACACCCTCGGGGTCCTAACGGTCAGGAAGTGCTTCCTGGCATCCAAGTTGAACCTGGGTTCCCTGAGCTTTGCTCCATTGAAGCGCGTCCTGCCTTCCTCTGCAGGGGAGAACAGGTCTCTACCCACCTCCGTGTGACATCCCCTCACATACCTGTATGTCGCCAGCAGATCCCCTCTGAGTCTCCTCTTCTCCAGGCTGAAGAGACCCAGTTCCCTCAGTCTCACCTCATACGGCATCCCCTGCAAACCGGCACCAACCTTGTGGCCCTACGCTGCACTGACTGTAACCTGGCTATATCCTTCCTGTAATGAGGGGCCCAAAACTGAACACACTACTCCAGTTGTGGGTGCACCAGAGTCATATAGAGTGGTAGTAATACCTCTCTCAATCTAGAAGTCACACTTCTGGCTATGCAACCGAGGGTGGCGTTCGCTCTCTTGACCACCGCATCACACTGCTGACTCATGTTTAGCCTGCAGTCAACCAGCACCCCAAGATCCCTTTCACAAGTGCTGTTCTTCAGCCACTTGTCCCCTAACCTGTACTTATGACACCAATTCCTATGCCCCAAGTGCACTTATCTGCATTAAACGCCATCCTGTTGTCTCCTATCCATTTCCATAGTCTGTCCAGATCCTTTTAATCAGCAGACTGTTCACCCCTTCTTCCATGTCGTTGATGAAAAGATTAAACAGGATCAGCCCCAGGACAGAGCCCTGAGGGACCCGATTCCCCACTAATGGTTACCCTCTGCTTTCAGTCAGTCAACCATGCCCTAATCCATTGGACAGTGCATCAGTCTATCCCAAAACTCCTCAGTTTCTCCACCAGGATATCATGGGGCACTTTGACAAAGGCCTTGCTGAAATCCAGGTAAACCACATCCACTGCATCCCCTCCATCTAGCCACCTTGAAACCTTGACATAGAATGCCACAAGGTCTGCCTGGCAGACCTGTTTTTGTGGAAACCATACTGTGTGGCCGCCAGACTCCCTTCCCTATCTAGCATCACTAGATCGCTTGCTATTATGAGCCTTTCCATTGTTTTTCCTACAATGGAGGTAAGGCTAACTGGTCTGTAATTCCCCATGTCCCTTCTACTACCCTTTTTGAAAATTGGGACCACTGATGCCACCCTCCAGTCCTCTGGAGGAAAATCCAAATCCATTAATTAGAATTAAAGTACACAAAAGTGGATAAGAATTTTTGTGCAGGGTTTTTGAATTTTGTTTTTTTGAGGAGGAGCAAAGGTACAAACTGATACAGAAGCTAGTCAAAATGAAATTATGGTTGGAAAACTGAGAAACCACATGAAGCAAAACAGATACTTATGTATCACTGTCCCTCCATTGCACTTGCTGAGGGAATGGGGAGAAAGGTGTGGGTATGGTGTGGAGTGCTGCATTCTTTAAACCAGCTGTTGCCCCTTTAATGGGGTGAAACTTCTCCTCCTCTTGGAAAACGAGGGCTGCTGCCTTCAGAATGGCTGTGGCACAGTGCCCAGTATGACCTCCCTCCTGTCAGGGGCAGAGAAAAGATTGGCACTGAGATGCCCCCCCCCACCCCCCAATTCAGGCATTCACGGACAATCAGCAGGAGCTACATGAAATGTTGTATGAAAAGGCGTCCACGTTTTGGCTCCAGAAGTGGGAAATTGCCGTCCTTGCCAGCTGCCACTCCAATGCATTACAATGGCAATTGTTTCGGTATGTATCATAAATTTTATTAAATTTATATCCTGCCTTTTCTCCTGCAAGGAGCTCAAGGCAACTTACACAACCATCTTTCTCTCCATTTTGTCCCCTCAGCAACCCTGTGAAGTAGGTTAGGCTGAGAGCCAGTGACCAACCCCAAGCCACCCAAGGTGCTTTCCGGCCAAGTGGAGGCTAGAGTGATCTCCCAAGACCCAGGCCTAACTCTAACTACTATACAGCACTGCTTTGCCCCTTTGGTCATGTGTGACACAGCACAGGTCCCCCACTTGTGAAACTCAGGCAAACTCCATGCATTACTATCATTTCCACTCGCCCTGGTGAGAACACAATTCTACGTGGTCTTCTTTGTTGTACAGCTACTTTGAATTATGGGCTGCAGGACTCTCTCCTTCGTCCAGCTTGCTTTTTGTGATCTGGGCCAGATGAAAAACCAGCAGGTAGATCTTAAAACTGCATCACCTGTCACATGGGTGTCACCTGAATAAGTTGCTTCTGAGAAATGGGCCTGACCCGCGGCTTCCATCAGATTGTGACTGAGTGCCCTCCAAAATGTCCGGCCCGCAACAGCCCCGCTCAGATCTTGCAGGCTCAAGACTGTGGCTTTCTTTATGCAACCAATCCATCTCATTTGGTCCACTTCTGCTCCCTCTCTGCTCCCTCTCTGATTCCTCTTGCCTTTGACATTCCCTAGCATGATTGTCTTCCCCAGTGAGTCTTGCTTTCTCATGATGCTGCTTCGTCTTCAGGGAGAAGGCAGGGAACCTTTGGCCATGAAGGCCAATTTCGGCAATCAGTTCCTTGCCCCAGCTGCTTTTCCCAGTTGGCTTTTATTCCAGGATGGAGCAGGGCTCCCCATCTGAGCTAGAGGTGCACTTCCTGCTGGCTCAGCTTCTGGGGGGCCACCTGTCAGAGGCAAGCCGCTTCCCCTGCAAAATGCGGATAAGGTCAAAGCTAAAGTTGCAGGGATACCCGCTCTCATATGCACGCACTGGCAGTGTGTTTACTGGTGTTGCCCAGCACACACAGCAGTCCCTCTGCTGCTGCACCCTCCAAGCGAAGCTAAAAAGGATGCAAATACTCTGACCAGTATTCTTGCTAGGACTTGTGCAAATTTCTCTCTTCGCCTTTCTCATGAGGAGGCTATAAAGCAGGGGTGCACAACCCTCTTCAGGGGCCACACTCCTGTGGCCCTGACACTGCTAAAACTCAACAACATGGCGGGGGCAAAAAACAGGTAGCTTGTTCTCAGAGTGCTACAGATCCTCGCCAACTGAAATGTGTCCTTTTTAAGGCTCCTTGGTAATGCGCTGATGTTTGGCGGGATGCTGTCTTTGTTTCCTTCATCACACAGCACGGCAGAGGCAACCAGGGACCACATAAGAGAACAGGGGACTCAGCAGCTCAGGGGCCATACCTTGCCCATCCTTAACCCTGACCCATACAAGAGTCCTACTTCTCAGATCTAATTCCTCAGTACACATCAACTTTTCCCGTAGAGCAGGGGTAGCCAAACTGAGGCTTGCGAGCTGCATGCGGCTCTTTGAGTTTATTTTGCAGCTCTCAGAGGGACCGAAAAAGCCCTCTAGGACACAGCCCCTCAGTTATGCGAGAAGTTCTTGGTGAAGACCCCCAGGGGGCGCTATTCCTGTATGCAGCAGAGGAGCTCCTCTCTGTTCACTTGCTACAAGCGGTGGCGTCTTAATTAGATCCGCTTTAAGCTGGGTCAGCCCAGGAGGCATGAAAGGACTGTTACAACAACAGATGGGTGACCTAATTGGCGCATCCAGGGCAGGCAGCAGTACTGGGTGACTCTGCCCTCCCCCACACCTTGGAATCAAGACCGAAAGGCGATAGGGCTGTTTTCATGCGAAGTGTTTACTCATGGGAAGGGTGCTGTAAGAGCAAGTTGGAAGCTACCTCAGATAACCTGGGAAAGCTGCCTACCGTCTGTTGGAGGTAGGTGATGAATACATGATAATGCATGTGAGTGTGGAGCAGCCTGCCCCCTTTGGCGGGACCATGGGGAAGCACAACCCTTGCGGCTGAAGAGAAGGCAGCTGTGGTGGCCATGAAGGAACTAGGTCAGACTTGGAGGCCAAAGCCTCCCACTGGACTTTCGAGAAAGTGGCCTGCCACCCTGCTGTAGCAGCAAACTGCTGTGGTGGGGATATCATTTAAGTGAGCTCAAATTGCAAGCATCTGCATGGTCAAGAAGAGGGTTTTCGCCATGTTTGGACATACCAGGAGCATAAGAAGCGGTTGTACAACTTGCAATGGCAATTGGAGAAGAGGAATGTTAGCTGTGTGTCTCAGAACTGAAATAATACACAAGGTTGTCATGGGGGGGCGAGGGGAGACGGTCGCTTAAGAACATCAAGGGTCCAAGCTGCATCATCAGTCCGTGGTGGGCAGTTCTGCCATTTTTCAGCAGCAAGTGTCACTGCTTTTCAACTGCTTTGTCCATTTTGAGCAGGGGATGCAACTTGTAGCCCTCCAAATGTTTTGACCTCTTAATCTCATTGATGGATCAATTCCATCGAGGAAGCCACAACCTTGAGTTTGCAAGAGCTGAGCAGCACTATCAAGGACTGGACATTTTGGAGGGCACTCAATTCATAGCATTGGCAGAAGTCAGAGGTGACTTGACAGCACAAAACACATTCCATCACCCGTCACCACTAGCTAGGCTGGCTAGGACTGGTGGAAGTTTCCAGCCAAAACATTTGGAAGGCAACAAGCTGCCCATTCCTGATTCTGAGCATATGTCTCTGCCCTGCTCAGTGTGTGCTGCTTTGGTTGCATAGCCAGATTAATCATAGGGCTAAGTGGGCAGCTTGGGGGCCTGTCAGCTAGCCCAATTCCCAGCTTTCAAATAAAGAAAAGCACAAGTCTCTAGCCCTTTAGAACCACGAACATAAGACAAAGCATCCAGACATGTTCCAGTTCTCTTGGGAGCAATGAGTCTTTCAAGCTGAGCATTTAAACAATGAGTGCAGTCACAGCTATGATCAATATTTGGCCACAGTGGTCCATGTAGAGCGAAGACTTGCCTGGAGAGTGGACTTCCTGGTTCATTTGGAACCCCCTTGCCACATGGAAAAGTGATTACCACCCACAGAAAACAGCTGCAACGCTCAGAATATCAGTCAGTAGCCTATCCAGCGCCAAACAAAGGGTAACTGGACATGACAAGAGTGCCCATTCCTTCAAACTCAAATCAAAAGTACACTGTTGACTCTGTGTGTGTGTGTGTGTGCGCGCGCGCGTGCCAGATGTCATGCGTTCTGTACTGGAGGCAGAATAGGAGGCCTACTACAGATGGTTACTATGGGCCTAGCATGGCCTTGACCTGGCTGTGTTTGGCTGGAGTCATGCCCAGACACCTAACTGGAGATGCCAAGGGCTGAGTGGGGCCTTGCCGCTGTTCCCAGCCTCCTCCTTCCACTCTTGCCTCTGGCTGGTGGCCACAGCCCCCCTTTCCGACACACACCTACAGGGTTCACAAGGTGTGGGTGGAAGCCTCCAAATAGGCCCTTCTTAGAATAGCAAGTGATTTGAAGTCGAAAGTGGTTTGAAACCATGACATGCACCACCCACCCTGCAAAACCCAGCTCATTCCACTTGTGGGAAATTTTGTGAGGACTGTCACAAGTTCTTCTTCCATAAGTGTCCCAAGCGTACCCGTTTGTCATGGCCACTTTTTAAATTATCCCACTGCTATCCCCTTTTGCCTCTTGTGAGGAATCCAAAATGGCTGCCCTCGCCATTTTACTCTCACAACGTCCCTGCAAGGCTGTGCTTCAGTGATCAACCCTTTGACGGCCGTGTGGGAACTAGCACCAGGGCAACGCTCTCAACTATCGTGCCCTGCTGGCCCTTGTTGGAGGGAATACGGAACAACAGGCTATTATTGTTATGAAGTAGCGGCACCGATCGGGGAGGCTCTTTCTCCCTCGGTACACCACGCATTCGTATTCCGCACGATCGCTCCGTGGTGGATCCGGGGAAGCGGCTCTGATAAAACCAACTACCCGCAAGTCCTAAGCTCCGCCGGTGCGTCCAGGGTTACAGAAGAGACTCTGCAACTGAATCTTCCAGCAGGCGGCGCCGCCACCGCCCTGCCACCATCACTCCGCCTCCTTTGGCGAAGTCTCGCTAGGAAATGACCTAAGAGGAAGCCCTGCTGGTTTGCAAGCAATGGAAAGAATCCGTCTTGCTGCTGGCACCGCCTGACCCCGAAGCGGGTGCAAAAAGTAAGAGCCGCCGCCGCCGGAGCTGCTGCGCGGCTGCTTGGGCCAGAGGGGCGCTTCTGCTGGTGGCGGGGCGAATACACGGAGGATGCCCATCCTGCACTTGCACTCCATGCTTGAGGTGCTGCCTTTCCTGCTGCTGCTGCTGCTGTTCTTGGCTCTGGGCTTTTTCCTGATCTACCTCCAGCGACCCGAAGCAGAAACCAAAAAGAACTAGGGGTGGGCGCGTGGGCGGGTGCCGGTCTCCCACGTCACGATGCCGCTCTTGGAGGTGGAGGTGTGACAGACTAAAGACGGAAAGCAGGTTGGTAACTTCTGAACACCCGCCTCCTCCTGCGTGGGGCTGCCCCATGGAGAGCAGCTTGTTCTGCCTGTTAACGTGGGTGGAGCAGTCCACCCCCCCGTCTTTTTGCGGGCAGCGGGGAGGGCTGGACGGGGAAGCGGGCGCACGCAGCCCGCGCTGGCATGCCGAGTTCCGTGGGCGCCTGTCAGCGCTGCCTGACCCCCAGTGTTCAGCATTTGGCCTCCAACACAGGACCCCTTCGTAATTACAGGCTACTCATGTTAGGCAGAGGGAAATGTGAGCGCATGAAGTGGGGCTGCCTCATTCTGCTTGCGTGGTAATGTCTCATGTGGAGCGTACATAGTTCTGCCCATGTGCAAAAAAGTGGAGAACAAGAGGACCGGGCATGAACACATGGATGAAGTGCTTGGAGAGTTAAATATTTTAAATAGTGCATGAATAATGATAACAACAACAACAACAACAACATATGTGTTGTGAAGAATGTGCATGAAGGCAGAATGCTTCCATAAATGAAGGATCACGACCACATAACAAATCCCTCATGTAAAGACGTCTTGACTCCCTTCTGTGATCTACAAAATCGCAGTGTGATTTTTCCAGGTCATGGAACCCACATTAGCTGATGGAACCCACATTAGTTACACTTGTGTGAAAGAGTGATTTAAGAGTGATTTATCTGGCTAAAGCCGCTTGAGAACGTATGATAGGAACTGACTCCGTGACACATCCCTTTGCTAGAAAATGTGTTTGTATTTTGGTGACAGTGTTACTTATAGTGATTTCCCGGTGTAGGAATATTCCTTGCTCCATTTTTGTCACTGGAGATGTCGGTGGCCACTGTGGCGCAGAGCACTTTTCGCCAGCTTAGGCTGGTGCACCAGCTATTGCCCTGCTGAAAGATCTTAGTTTCATGGATCAGGAACTGGTAACCTCCAAGTTAAATTGCTGCCAGCGGCTACCTTTGGAGAGGTTTCATAGATCAACACAGAATGTCTAGCTTGCTCACTGAAACTGGGCATTCTGATTGCTTCATACGAATGCTTCAAGAACCGCACTGGTTCCGGGGCCATTTGTGGGCTCAGTTCAAAGCACTTGTTTTTACTTTGAAAGGACTTTATGGTTCGAAGGATCCTCTGGCCTGCCAATAGAACGAGACGTTCAGTGGAGACTCTTCCGTGGGTGCCCTTGCAGCAGATGGCTTCAGGGATGAGTCCTCAGCGATGGTGCCCTGATAAAGGAAAGGGCTGCCCAGTGCCTACTTGGTTGCCATTTCAGTGAAGACCTTGTTTTCAAAGGACTTCTAACATACTCATTTATATATAATCAATAACCAATGTTCTCTGGCAAATGGCAAAGAGTTCATCTGATACAACACACATATGTGAAAGAAGAAGATTGAAGACAGGGTAATGAATTCCACAGGAATACAGATAATGAACAGTCATGGACATCTAAAATCTAAGTCTCTGAAATGCCAAGAAAAAAGAAATATCTTGGCCAAAAAGATTCCAATGTGGGTCCCAGGCAACCCCCTTTGAAGATTGCATAGAATCATGGAATAGTAGAGTTGGAAGGGGCCAAGAAGGCCATCGGCTCCAACCCCCTGCTGGTGCAGGATGGCAGTCACATTATCTCACTCAGATAACTTCCTAGTTTCTTTCTGAATGTCTCTAGAGTAGGAGCACAGCGAGAAGGCATCTTGCTTCTAGCCAGCCACCTGACTTTCCTTGGTGAGGGCATCTGGAGAAGGGACTTTGAAGATGGCCCAGGCCAGCCCATGTGGCCAGAGCTGTTCCTTACTCTGGTCCCAGGTCATTTAGGACTTTCATGGGCAACACCAGCACTTTGGGTCAGGGTTGCGAATGGACTGGGAGCTGACAAAGTGTGGTCCCATGTGATCATATCAGCCAAGGCCAGTTATGCGTAGCCGTTCTGTTTTGGGGGGGGGGAATGGAATCTCGGAGCTATCTTCCAAGATAACCCTGTGGACAGCACATTGCACTGAATCTGCCTTATCTTTGCTGAAAAATTTTTATTGTGCTTTTAGTCTGAGTAATTTGTATCATGTGATGAGTGACTCTTTACTGACTTGTTATGCTTTGTTTGCTTTGTTTTGTTTTTAGACCTGGAGGATTGTTTGATGGGCAAGGTGGATGCCTTATGATAACCATTAATAGTCTTGTGAAGTATAAAATTATAGAAAGTATTGTTGTAATCTTTTCTAGACATGATTGAGTTTCCTTATAACTGTGAAGGTAGCTAAGGGCAGGCTTCTGAACCATGCTGAATTGTACTCCTAATTGCTACTGAATTTTGCCCTCTCTGTTAAATGGTGTCTTTAATTTTGCTGTGCAAGTCCCTTTCAGATGGTTGACTTAAGGTGCAATCTTATGCATGTTTAGACAGGGCTTGGGGCATGCTGGAACTTCTGAGCCATTTTTCTGTCTAAACATGCATGAGATTGCACCCCTACTGCATTATTCCGAGGCAAGGAGTGGTGCGATGTGAAGAAGAGAAGGAAGAGTCAGGATGGGGAAGGTGGTGGTCCGGTAGCAGAGGAGGTGTAGGCAAGGTGGTTGAGGCAAGCCTTTGCTGAAGGTTGGGACTGTAAGCAGAAATGTGCAGGAAGAGAAGGAAATACCTTGATACATGGAAAGAATGAGGTGGCCTTTTCAGGCACGGCAGTGGGCACAGAGTGAGCAGCATGAGGGAAAGGGGTAAGGAACAGGGGAGCTTGAAAATGAGGAGCAAGGAGGAGATGTGAGATTTAACCAAAGGCTGAGAGATGGAGAGGGTTTGGAACTTGAAGGAAGGCCCAAGGCCTTTTGAGTGGCAGAAGCGGAAAACCCCACGGGTGCTCTTTTGAGTGTGCACAGTGGAGCAGAACTATGCAGCGCTTCCTGGAACCAAGCCTTGTTTTGTCACCTTGCTTTTGCCTGTTTGCAGGGGAAGCACATGTCACAACTGTGGAATTCCGATGAGTGAGCAATGTGCCGCTTGTCCGGCCGCTTGTCCATTCAGGGTTCAGAGGCTGCGCAGCAAGCATTTGCTCTAGCACCAAGCCGGGCGAGCAGGTAAGGCTGGATATTTATGCAAAAGGAAGACTCCCCCTCAGCTCGCAAGAGAACAGAAGAGAACAGTGCAGAATCCCAGGATCTTTGCGTGACAAGATCTTTTTGCTTTGACTTTATCAAATGTTGAGGTGTTCGGTTTCATTTTAATTGCTTGGGTGTAACTAGCAGGGCTTTTTTTCCTACTAAGTGGGGAACCAGACAGCATATATGAAAACCAGGAACAATACTAATTACTTCCTTCTCTGTTCTCAGTAGGCAGTATTTTTAATCTCTTTTCTCCTCGCAGCTCCCACGATACTCAGCTGCCTCCCTTACCAAACAAGCATTGAAAGAGGAAAGCAATGGGAGACACAGGCAAAGAAGACTGTAAAATTGACACATTTGATGCAGAGATTCAACAGCTGTTGAAAACAGCCCTCAAAGGTCAGCATCTCTTGCTCACTCTTTCTCCTCACTACTTCCCATGACCACCACATCTTCTGCTTCTGACATGAGTGTGTCAGTGGAGAGTGCTGAATGTAGAGCTTTGGAAGGCCTCAACATCCCCAGTGACTGCCTGCTCCAGTACGAAACTGCCCGTTCCTTATGATCATCTAACATATCTGGAAGTTAGAAGGAGAGCAACTGGAGATAGGATCTTTTTTGTAATAGCTTCCCAGGTGTAGAATAATCTGTTCAAGAGACATGTCTGGTGTCTGTTTAATGGACACCAGGTTACAAGAGGATTCTCCTCTTATCTCCCAGTTTAACTAACCAGTTTGAATGACATTCAAAGGGGATTAAGCAAGTTCAAGGAGGATAAGACTATCAAGGGCTAATAGTGACCTCCATTATCAGAGGTAGTACACCTGTGTACACCAGTTACTGGGGAACTGAACTGGGCAGGGTATGTTACACACATGTCCTCCTTGTGGTTTTCCCATGAGCAGCTGGGTGGCTGCTGTGTAAGCCAAATGCTGGAACAGGTGGGACTTTGGTTCAAGCCAGGGGGATTCTTTTTAGGTTCATAAGCTTATATGAAGACATCTTGATCTTTGCTGGCCTTTTGAGGACTCTTCTTCTTGGCCTGTTTTAGAATGGTGCTTTAAATTGTGTTTATTTTTTAATGTCCATTTGTATGATTTGGGGTGGAGAAAGCACTTATTCCATACATCATCCACTTCCAAAATTCTGTTCTCAAAGAGAAGACACATTAAATGCCCATCAGAAATTATGGAATGCAGCAGTAAAGCATTGCTGCACAATCTGAACACCCAGAATGCTTGAATCTGTGTCTCAAGGCAGCATTGAGAGTGTTGTCTCTTCTTCTGTAGACCCCAGCAGCGTGGATCTGGAGAAAGTGGCCAATGTAATTGTGGACCAGTCCCTCAAAGACTGTGTGTTCAGCAAAGAGGCTGGCCGCATCTGCTACACCATCATTCAGGTGGGAGCCCAAGCATCCCATATTTTGAGAACCAGCAGCTTGTTCAGCACTGTTAACTCTGGGCAACTAATCTGCAGATTCTGTTCGCTACTTCTCATGGATGTGGCTATAAATGAAAAACATAAATCACATCTTACCATGAATCTTCTGGCCAGTAAAGTGACATTTCACTCCCAGTTCTGTAGTTCACCAAAGCGTAAAGCTAAGTTTCTCCAAAATGCCTTTCTTTTGTTTCTTCCCTCTTTTGCTCCTTTAAAAACTATTTCCTTTGTGACTGATGGATGGGTAAGAGGTAGATGAGTTATGGCAGGAGGAGGAGATGAACTATCCTTGGCAATCAATAATAATGTAAGTAAAGAACCTTTTTTCACACACACACACAGAGCAAGGAGGAGAGCCAGTGTGCTGCATAAAAGCAATTCTGGATTGGCCTGCTGCTCATCTTGGGCCTCCCGCCAGCCATACTTCCTTTCCTGCAGATGGAGCTTGGTTTAGGCTGCCCTGCTGAACATGGTGGGTATCCAGCCCAGCTAAGAGGATAGAAGTTGAATTTATCCCTTCAGCTGCAGCCCAGGCTTGGTGAGCAAAACTCATTAATGACCCATGTAAAGTTTTGCCTCCCTCCCAACACTTAAGAAGTGGCTAAGAAGCACTTCTAGGCTCCTGCTTCATTAAATCAGATCTTTTTCTGCACAGTGATGGGGTTTGAATAGCATGAGAGGGATCAAAAAGACACCAGTTGCCACAGCTTAGACTACATACAGCATCCTCCGGGGCTCCATGTCTTTGTTTTTGTCACAGGTGGAAAGCAAACAGGTAGGCCAGAGCATCTTCCGGCGTGGCCTCCTCAACCGACTACAACAGGAGTATAAGGACCGTGATGAACTGCGAGCTCGGTCCCTCCAGGCCTGGATCTGCTTTGTCACCTTTATCTGCAACATCTTTGACTACCTGAAGGTAAGGGGTTGATGCTGAGAATAGGTTATCACTCCTCCTCAGATCGAACTTCAGGGCCGATATGGTACTGGTTATACAGCCCTTTTTTATATAGAAACATAGAAACAGCGAGTCAGAAGGGGCCTCTGGGGCCATCTAGACTGACCTCCGGCACCAGCTGGCTCCGCTCACGACATGCCCACCATGTGGACGTCCAGCCTATCCTTGAACACCCGCACCAATGGGGCCTCAACCACCTCTCGTGGAAGCCCATTCCACACCCTCGGGGTCCTGACTACAGTCTTTTAAAATAATACTTGCCAAACAGTTTAAAGCAAGAAGAACGAATCAGTGCAAGCACATGCATGTCTACTCAGACATAAATCCCATAGATTTCAGTGGCATCTGCTTCCAGAAAAGGGTGTGTAGGATCGCAGCCTAAAATGTAAGTCCAATGTACATGATAGACTGAAAGTCTGCAAGATTGCAAAAGCTGCTGAAAACAGCAACATTAATAGTGTCTCTAAAAAGCTTGTGATTTTTGTAAATCGTTGCATGGGTCAAAATAGGTGCTGCAGGGCTGGATGGGCTGATCCTGTGCACAGCCCTCCCCTGACAAACACCTGCTTGGGTGTTTGTAAGGACCAGGTTCTTCACACATATGTGCAGAAAGCTGCTGTATGCAAGGAGACACCCTACGGACTCCTTGTGCTTCCTCAAGGATAGGTGCACTCGGCACACAGATGTACATGCAGAGAATTTGTGCTCATAAACATCCACTAGAGCTCATGGCCAATGGTCGGAGATGATGGAAGTGGTGAGCAAAAACATCTGGAGCAATTCAGATGGGAGAGAACTGCTGCTGGGCCTTCCAGATTAACAACTTCATCACAGTGTGAATTTTGGCAGGCGAGATCCAGCTTCATTGGATGTGCGTTAAGTTTGCACCCGAGGCAGAGGGCTCCGTTCCAGACTGGTGCCCTCCAGATGTGTCTGACTGCAACTCCCATCATAGCCAGCCAGCCAGCCAGCCAGCTGTAGTTCTGGTGGCACACAGCCTGGGAAAGCTGCTCTAAACCAAAGACCGCTCTCAGCAGAACAGTCTTTGTTAGCTTTTAAGGAGCCACTTGTTTTCTTTTCCTGGCATTTTTGGGGGAGGTCTTCAAAGAAATGGCCAAGGGCTTGTAAACATATGTTGATTGTTTTGTAAGCGGATAAGGAAGTTAATGTTAATCATCAGTCCACTATTCATTCTTAGGTCAACAACATGCCCATGATGGCGCTGGTGAACCCAGTCTACGATTGCCTGTTCCGCCTCGCACAGCCCGATAGCCTGCAGAAAGAGGAAGAGGTGAGTGTGACCAGGGATGAGAGCCACTTGGCCCTGTGGAAAAGAATCAAAGTCTAGACTGTCCAATGGGCAGAGAGTTACAATCTCCTGGCGGGGAGGGGGAGCCTGAAGAGAATGTACAGGAGCCAAAGTGGAAATGGAGAGCAGCTAGACAGGTGAAGTTGGGGACAACCCCGAAAGAGGGTGATTGGGACAGAGAATGGCTGTGGGAAGTGCAAGGAACTGATTCACAGAGCAACTTTGTTGTTTCATTGTAAACACATGCAAACTTTTGCTGCTTCGATGCCAAAGAAACCTTCCCACAGGAATTGGTACGTCTGTGTAGAAGCAGCAGGGTCTGCTTTTTCACCATCCTTGTCTTCTGCTTTAATGTACAGTTGTCAGCATGGACAGCTTTCCTGCTTTACCCGTGTGTTTGATGCCTTCTATTAAGGTGGACTGCCTGGTGCTGCAGCTGCACCGTATTGGTGAGCAGTTAGAGAAGATGAACACCCAACGGATGGAGGAGCTCTTTTCCCTCCTGCGAGACGGCTTCCTCCTGCAGGAGGGCATTAGCTCCCTGTCTCAGCTGCTACTGCTGGAGATCATCGAGTTCCGGGCCGCTGACTGGAAAATGACCGATGCAGCACAAAAGTACTATTACAGCGAGGTCACTGACTGAATGGTCCGTTGCTCGCAGCACCACACTCTGCACAGTTTGAATTGCCACTCTTGACCCCTTTCACCAGCAGATTTCATACAAAAGAAAAGCAAACAAAGCTGCAATTATTTTTAATGCCTTTTGTCTAGCACTTTTTTGTATATAGAACGACTAATGCTCTCTCTGGGTAGCTCTTTGCACTAGGTAATGGCTGGCTGCAGTTGAGCTGGGAGGGAAGTATGACTGGGAGGTGGGGGAGAACCACTGCTCCTGTTGTGTTGCACTAAAGAGGGACCTATATTAATTATTGCTGCCTGCTGGACCGGTGTTTTCCATGGAGCTGTGGTCTTTCCTTACTTGCATCTCCCCACTATAAGTATGCAGCCCAGAATGCAAAGGGACAGTGGTTTAAATCCAGACTGATCAGAACTTAATTTACTCCAAGAGGCCAGATGCTAAGAATATCCCTCTCTCCTGGCTGCATTTGCAGGGTGGGGAGCCTCTTTCAGCCCAAGTCCTAAATTCACTTTCAGAGAAACTGAGGCAGGCTGAGGGGGCCCATTCCAGTGGTGCTCAGCAGTAAAAATACACAAGAAACTCTGGCTTAAAGCTCTTTCTGCCAATTACTAAACCTTAGGAGAGACTGTTGGCAAAGGAGAAAATGTGGAAAACTGGGAAACATCGAACTATCAGTGGTCAAGTGGATGTGACCCTCTGGGGAACCTCTGAGAGCCAGATTGTGATTCTAGGAGAGGCAGAGGTCACCCACCTGTTTTTGAATTTCACCTTCTTTCACAGCTGAACCCAAAAGTAAAGGTGATTCCGCCAACAAATTACAAGCAAAGGATTTCTATTTGCTTCCCTGTAATCCAGGCTGAGGGCTCTGCATGCCAACTGCTGGCAACCTGAGCAGTGGTGCTCTTGCCCTCACTTCCTGCTTGTGGGCCCTGGTGGCCTCTCACTGGCCACTGTGGGAAACTGATGCTGAGCTAGAGGGCTTTTGCTCCGATCCAGCAAGGCTCTTCTGCTTGCCGAAGGTACGTTTCCAGTTGGCATGGGTTGCCACTAGGAAACACATGTGATTTGGACAACTTTATCACTTTCTGAAATCAAAAGGTGTGTTGTGTGCCACTGATCTTTCCAAATGGCAAACAGTTTCACTTCTTTACTGCATTTCCTGCTTCTTGTCAAAAGCAGACAGGTTTTTAAAACCACCGTTCACTTCAAATTTGCATGCAAGGGCAGGACTGTGTGTTTAGCAGATTATCATTAGGATAAAAACGAGCATTGTTTCTACCACCGATATCCTTCTCCTTTGCCAATGGAAAATAAGGTGCCTGAAGGCTGAAATTCCAAGAATGCTTAGAGCTACACATTCATTAATTTCTGAGTGAGGTCTGCCAGGACTGTACTCCTTTAGATTGTAAGTTTGAATGCTTCCTGATGCAACCAAAATAACCCTCTCCAAATACAGAAAACCAGCACTGAAGGCTAGGACCCTTCACTTTGCCATGCTAGCATGGCACAAGCAATGAGTTTTTCATGGGAGAGCATTTGGTCATGTCATTGCTAAGTGGCAATTAGATGTGGAGGAATGAATATGTTGTTTGATATTCAGTTATCTAGAAGTAAATTCCATCAAAATCAGGGAGGGGGTTTATGACCAAGGAAATACCTTTAGAAGTGGAAAGGGGGCAGCTTTTCCTTGTGTTTCTTGCCTTTAAAGTAACAGTCCTGGTAAATTGCTTAGATTTTAAGATTTTTAACAGATCATATACTACTCTTCTGAGGTCAGAAGACAATTTTACTGACTTTGGTGTAGCTTAGTCGTAGGGCATACTGTCCTGTGAAAGCTACTGCCCAGCTGTTAGTTCTGAGTGGTGCTGAAGGCTTCTGGAAAGGCATGCTGGAGTTTGCAGACTCCAAATGACAATTCAGCCACACATTGTTTTTGAAATAGGTTGCCATCTCTTTGGTAGGCATCCTTCTGTAGCTGTGGCAGAGTGCTATGCAAGTGCTATTACAACCTCCGGTGCCCATTAGGTGCTGTTCCTTCCTTTTCCCTCTTCTGGCCAGCTCAGGTGTAACAGCTAAGGCAGTGCCTTCACCCCTACAGGTGGTGTGAAGCTGACATGCTGGTGCAAAGTATCACTCCACAGCAGAAGTATTCCCTGGAGAACATGCAACTACTCATTGATTTTGTAACTTTTATATAATAGCTACTTTGAACTACAGTATTGTACTTTCCTGATAAAAGGGTTGGTTTGCTTTGGATTTTTTTAAAAAATAAACATTTTAGACATCTACCTATACTCTCTGTTTCCCATCTATCAAGGAGCTATATTAGATGAAAAGTTTCTTTATGGCAGGGCTGTAAGTAGCCATATAGCCTGTTTCCTGTGGCAATCAAGAATTGTCTCTAGGTGACTAGCAAGGGAAGCCTCATGGAACTTTGGTCTATTTTTTTAGCCATAGAAATTGCAACAAAATGTTGCTGTCTAGTGTTGCAGTTCCCCTTCTAGCAACTATATTTCATTCACCTTCCCACTGCAGTTTCACTTCTGTCCTCTCTCAGGTTGTTTTTTCCTAAAGGCTTTCTGGTATTTTGGCATCCCTGTTTTGGAGTTCTTCTGTCCTGTATGTGGATGGTTCCACTTTGGCTGCAGAAGGACTAGCCCTCACAATTGGGATAGTGATAAGAGGTATTAGGAAGGCAAGTAAGGCTGCTTTCTGGCATATTCTTTGGAAGGTAGTAGGTGGCAGTGTTCAGCCATGAAAATGTTTGCTATACACTTCCATAAGGAGACTAAAAACTACACATTGTCTTTTCTATCACTCTTCTTATCTCCTAGGGGATATGAAATCTTTTTCTCTAACAGGCTCAAAAATTTGTATGGCTGGGAATCAGCCTCCCATTCTATAGGTAAGGTTAAGATGTGAAGACTCCCCCAGCCAAGATGCAGCACGAGCCATTTAACATGCTTCCTACACATACAAGAAGACAGCAAGGATTAAGGTTGGTTCAGCTGTACATGTGAATCACTTGGCTGCAGCATCAAGGGCCATTTGTACAATATTTTGTGACTAACTACCCTTTAAGAGAGATCAATTTTCAGTCAGGTGGCAGTGACAATGGGAAAATGAATATGCAACTAACCCATGATACAAAAGCATTGCAGAGTGAAGCTGTTCACCAGAGATGCAGGAAGAACATCAGAATGGTGTTTCCCTCTTTATTACACCTTAATTTTCAGTCCAAGTCTAATTCAATCCAAGATTTAGCCAGAAGACTCAGCAGAAAGTACAAAATCCTCAGCTATTTTTAAACAATCCCTTAGAAGGCTACCTGTAACTTAAGCAAGCCATTCCGCATCACAAGTGAACCCTCTGACTTGAAAAAGATAATACACAAAGAAGCACAGAGCGCCATCTGTACCAAGGAGATTGCGTAGGAAAGTAACCATTTTCTTTTAGCTAAGGTTTACCGTACAACATATTCTCCGAAAGCAAACTGAGAAAGCTGGCCACAGTTCTCCCAACCTTGTGATAGACAAAGAAAGGCATATGGGAATTTTGAGAAACACTTGCTCATAGCAAAGTCAGTCATCAAGTGCCGCTTCTGCAGAACAGTGTATTCTCTACCCCCATCGAAAGTGAGCAAAAGCTCGATTGGCCTCAGCCATCTTGTGCAGCTCATGTTTTTTCTTTATGACAGGCCCCACATTGTTGAAGGCCTCCAGCAGCTCCTGGGAAAGCTTTTCAGGCATAAGGGTACGCCTGTGCTTATTTTCCCTGCATTCAGTGATCATCCACTTCATGGCTAAGAAACGCCGCCGGTTGTCTGACAGAGCAGTTGGGATCTATAAGAAACAAAAAGCAGGGAAGAATGTAATTCTGTGTTAAATGCCCTTAAATGCTAGACTACTTTAACTACCCTCCTATGTTGGTTTTACTTCCAGAAATCTTGAAGCTAAGATCTGGGTTCCAAAAAGCTTGGACAGGGGCACAGGGGGTGGACAGTGATGGATTCCTGCAGAAAAATCAAGGTATTAAGATTGCCAGAAAAGAACCTGCAAAAGACTTTCAAGCGTTATCCCCGTCTTACCATTTGAGGTTGTAAGGCCTTCAAAGGGGCTCTGCCAGCCACATGCAACCTTCCTGCCCACTCGGCAGCCTTACAAGTTTTTTTAAAAGTAAAAGAAATGCTAGACCACTGAGAATACCACTTCAAAGCAATTCAAAAGAAAAACAAGGGGGATCCCTAGGCTATGGAAAATCATCTCAGCCACAGAAAACAGTGTTAGTGAAGGGTGCCTTTTTTGACTCACTGTACCAAAGAAAAATTCAAGCCTGTGGCAACACAGAGGAAACTGAAATGGCTCCTCTCCTGATACTCAATTCAATGGAACCATGAACTGCTTGAGGGCTCTGAATGCTACTTCACAATGGTGGAAGCAGTTCAGCTAAGGGGGAAACGAACACAAGGGCTCTAGCCAGGGCTGGGTTTAAAGAAGTAGACCATGCCACCATTTAATTCTAACATGGACTCATACGTTCAGGCTGTAACCACCAAAAGTACATGCGATATGTAAATAAGCATATGTTCTCAAGAGAGCATTTTCTGGACTTTCCTAATCAAGAGCAATTCTGCTGGGTGGTATTATTTTATACTTTAATTATTGGCAATATTTACAGTACCCTTTGACTTTTCCACATTTTGTTGCGTTACCTCCTGGAATTGAAATGGATTTAATTGACATTATTACCACTTGAAGTACTCCAGATACTCTACACTGTGAAAGTGCAACATGTTTTCATTGTGACCCAAAAATTATTGTCTCACTTGATGCAATCTTACACAGGTTTCAATGGGAAAAATAGCATACAACCAGGAACATGTCCCAGCCAGCGAGACTGGTTGGAGGATGCTGGGAGTTTTAGACCTTTTTTTCTGTTGAAAACTTGCATTGAATTGTGCCCTTAGTTTCTCTCCTTCCCTTCCCTTCCCTTCCCTTCCCTTCCCTTCCCTTCCATCCCATCATGGCTCACCTGGTAGACTCTACCTCCCTTCTGAATACCAGAAAGCCCAATGATAGGTTCACAGTTTTTCAGTGCTTCATGAAAGATTTTGTAGGGGTTGCACTCAATGTTTTCTTTCTCCTTCTCGTCAGCTTTATGGTATTTCTCAAGCTGTTTCCTTTTAATCAATTCTAAAGTCTTAATTAAAAGCAAAAATAAAAACAGTTTGTTTACTCATGCTGAAGCCTTAATTACAAACAAAAGTCACCATAGCACAACTTCTGTGATAAACCTGCTGAAAAACTGGATTTACAAACTCAGTAAGAAATTCACCAGCTGCATGCCTCCTGGATAGGTTATCTGTGCATGGAGCCTCAAGGATCTTTCTGACAGAGTCCCATTTACAAATAAATTCACAACATTTCAGAAGCCTTCAGAACAGAATCTCATTCTTTGAGTTTTGTCCTAAAACAACAGCTAGCAAACTTCTTGCAGAATAAGCTTTTGTGGACACGGTCTACTTCATCAGATGCAGCTCCCTGACTACTGGAAGCCTGGCTGACCCAGGTCAGAGCCATTAACAGGTGCTACCTTTAACATTTTCTTGGTCATCATGAAAGTCCTTAAAAAAGATGCAAGTTCCCAATTGGCATTGGATTTAATACTGAAAAGACAAATTTCACATTCTGATTCATGATTGTTTACTTCTTTTGTCTATAATGATAAATTACGGAAGTTATAAATTGTTCGTGATCCATGCAGAATATGGGATTTTGTTAGCAAAACTTTTAGTGGAAAAAAGATAATTTAAAAAAAAACGGCTGGAGATGTAGAAACTGAGGCTCATGATAAAGGGATTAAGGCAAGAATAGGCAGTTTCAATGTTGTAGTAAAAGTAGAAATACTGTTCTTTCATCACATTGGCATTAATCAAAGGAAACGATCAGAAATTGAAAGTTAATGTTTTACCTGATTTATAATGGTTCGGGCCAAAAATTTATCCCCTCCCTTCATCATCATGCTAGTGAATTTGCTGTTATGACAAAAAATAAATGTGATTATACCAGCATTGCAGGTATCCTTACTATGAAATAAGATCCTTATAACTAAACTCTGCTATTGCACAATGCATTATGCCATTTGCAGAGATTTGGGTGGACAGTACTAAGTGAGATAAGGTGATTTCAATGTTAGACTCAGGAGATCTGGTTTCTTGCCTAATCCAATGGACACATGTCTGCTTCAGCTGTAGAGAGGCAGTGTGGCACAGCAGTTAGAAGCGCTGAACTGGGACTCAGGAGATCTGGGTTCTAAGCCACTCAGCCATGGATTTCACTGAGTGACTCTGGGCCAGTCACAGACTCTCAGCCTAACCCAGCTCAGAGAGCTGGTGTTGTGAGGATAAGATTGAGCTGAGGAAGAGAATTATGTAAGTCGCCTTACATTGCTTGAAAGGAAAAAGGAGGGATATAAATAAATGCCTACAAGGCTGTTGTGAGGATAAAATGAGAGGACTATATAAGCTTCCCTGCAGTTCCTTACAAGAGGAAAAATGGTGGGATATAAATGTAATTGTGAGGACACATCACCCTTATTGAAGAAACAACAGAGGAGTTGGCCACTGCAGCATGATGCAGCTCAGTGGCATACTAGCATCTAATGAAGTGGCCCACCACAGGTCATGCGTCTGCAGCTTCCACATTCCCCCATGTTTCTGTTGCCACATCAATCCTCTCTGCTAAATGTGCCGTATCTTCCCTCATATTGTGGAAATGCTTGGTGGAGGAAGTAAACCACTCCACAAGCCAACAGCTGCCTACAGCCATGAACAGAAGGAACACAGAAAGGGTCAAAGAAAGACATAGCATCAGGTCTTTAACACCACCCAGCATATGCTTACAAAACTGGCACATAACAAGGAAGGCATCTAGGGAATATGTTGTTGCCACTGCAAATTATTTTTGTTTCTTTACACAGCTTTGTGCTCCAGAGCAAGATCTGAAACACAGAGGTGCAAAACTTCTCACTGTATCGTGATCTATCGTGCTGGGGCTGATGCTGTGCCTGTGATTTGGGGAAAATATGTGAAACGTTCTGGGGTATTCTAGATTGTTCCATAGCACAATAAAATGCTACCAATAAATTCCTAAGACTCTGAAATATCCTGCTTTTGGCACTGTGCTTCTTGGCTATTTCTACTAAAAATTCCTGGTATTTCTGTCTGCAATACTTTGGTCAACTAAAATACAATCCTATACAAAAAAAGCCTTCAACTCTCAGGATGCCTCATGCTGGCTTGAGCTTAGTATTAGTGGGAGTTGCAGGACTTTTTTTGTTTAACATGCATAGAATTTTACTCTTATTCTATGAAATCAATGAAAATTGTATATCAGATAGCAGATATAGGTACAAGAATGAGATGTAGTCATGATAGCATTCAGACCTTATCAATGGGTCATAGAACACAGAGCTGCTGAGATTGGCAGGGGCAGCCTTTATAGGCTGGGTTGCTCTGAGCTCCCACATAGCTTTTTCTTCCTCTGACATTAGGTCTGGAGATTGACGATACACTTCTTTGTTCACCTCTGGCTCAACGAAACTGGGATTGTATCGGGACCACCTGACCTGTGTCAGTCTATGAAAGATGTGAAGAAGAGAAAAAGAATGTCACAGCTGCATTTTCAGCCCCATGAACCTTGCAGCAGTCTGCATATAACATCCTATCTTGCAAACCAACCCTATGTATATATTAGAGTAAGTATTAATATCATACTTCAGACTAAAGGTCAGACTAGATGGTCCGGGAGGTCCCTTCTGACTTGCTCTGTTTCTATGTTTCTATGTATTCAATTTATAATAGCAGTGGCATAACTCACAAATTACTACTATTATTCCTCTCATGAGGAGGGCAGTACAAGTCCAAATTCACTGTGTACTTCTTTTGATGACGAGTTACCTAAACGCTGGTCTTTCAGAACACTGTTAAAGCCAGTTTTGGGGCTGCTTCTTCAGAAAGAAAGCAGAGTGATGAATACCTTACAAACTGGAAATATATTTTCAATGTCCCCTTATTTGTAGAACCCGTTATTTAATTTTGACCACTATACTCGAGACCAGCAGGACCTCCTGCTCTTGCAGGTTTATAAGATTCTATGCTTTCCGAACAAGGACTTCCCAAGTAAATTTCCCTCTGAAACTGTGGTTCCTAAATCAACGATATTCAGGATGCTATGCGGAGCTGAAACACTGGCTAAAGCACGATCTTTATAAGGAAAATTCGCTCTGCATTCCACGCCTTCGATCCAAAGGCGCCCATCGCTTCCTTACCCAGGGAGCCATACTTTCCATGGGCCAAAGAGCCGCTGCCCGACAACCCCAAGCTTCTCCACCATAGGGGCAGCCATCTTGCTTCTTTCTCAGGACCCCGCCAAGGGCTGTCCCAGCGCCTGCCTGTCGCATCAGAAGCGCGCTCCTGCAGAGCGACTTTTGCGGGCCGGAAGTCGTCCACGCCGTGAGAGAATCAGGTTTTTTTTTTTTTTTAATGCATATATCGTAGAAAATGTGTCATTCTGCTCTCTCATCGCCAGTTCAAAACCTTGCAAAATCAGAGACGAACCTCCTCCCACCTTCTTAATCAGGAGCGCGGGAGACAGCCTCTTCCGCGGCTTGCAATCGGAGAGAACGAAGGAGGCTCGAGCTTATATGATTGAGCTCTTCGCTTCTCCTGGGCGCTCTAAAGGGCGCATGGAAAAAAATGTCAGGATTGTACAGAGAAGTTGTCTAACTCTAGTGAACTGTGTAAAACAAATGGAAACCCGCTAGGTTCAGCATGACGCTAGTTTCAAGAAGCAAAGTCCTATTCAGACCAGAAAGAAAGACTGCACGCTGTGGGTTTTAGACAGTATTAATCCTTAGCTAACGCAGAACCCTGCAAGTGGGTCCTAGATCAAGTCAAGCCAGAGCTTTCCCTAAAAGCAAAAAAGATAAAACTGAGGCGGTCTGCTTTGAAGGATCATGAGAAGGCAAGAAAAGACGCTAGGAAAAGCCGAAGGCAAGAGAAGAAAAGACCAAAGAAAGGATGGATGGATTCCATAAAGGAAGCCACAGCCTTGAATCTAACCAGGGCTGTCATGGTCAAGACATTACAGAGGGCGCTCATTCATAGGGAGGACATAAGTGGGAGACAACTTGACAGCACATAACAACGCAGACCCATTGAAATGAATGAGACTCAGACTAACATTGGATACAATCCAATGTGACAGGCATAAAACTAAGACAAGCATGGCTCCAAAGCCTCTTATAAGAGCTGCACCTTATTCTGGAATGCTGCAGTTCCATAGAACCATGGGGACACTTTATACTGTAACACATTTTTATATTTTAGTGTTTTTCTATAAAACGTTCCCATTCTCTCCTCTTCCCTGATCCATTGCTCATTCTTTGCCAATGTATACAAGCTAATAACGCAGTATAACTCTTCATGCATCTGATGGTGCGGACTGCAGACTATGAACATGTATTCCAAAATAAACATCTTAATTTTTACAGTTCCACAAAAACTATTGTTTTTGCTGCAACCGACTAATATGGCTACCCCCTCTACTGTTTTCATTATAATAATCAGCCCCAATTTGCATTTGAGGGCTTCTGCTGTAGGGTGGTAGTCACATGAAATTAATTAGTTAATTAATAAACAAGTACATATCCTCTTATAAATGCATGGTTGAATATTGTGTATCAGTTGTGTATTGTCCAAGCACTTTGTTAACAACTAGCAATTGTTGTAGAAATTCAGATAAATCCTGGTAGAAAAAAGTTGCTTATACTCGTATGTCCCTTTGTGTTATAAAATCAAACCTGCAACATCTCTGCACCTCTTACTCAGAAAATACCAGAATTCCAAGACAGGCTTCTGTTTAGCATCATTTTCAAACTGTTCCTTTAAGACAGGGCTACTACCTTTGATTGGAAAAGCTTTTGCAGAATGCAGCTCCCAAGGAAAGTTATCCCGTCTACTCTTTGGCTAACAAAACCCATAAGGCTGACTGACAAGTTTTTCTAGCAGTATTGCAATCACCCTCGTTTGCATGCCAAGACCCACAATAATCCCTTAATGATCCTTATGTCAATCTCTTGTAATCAACACTATTGTCCCACTGCAGATTTCTCACATTCTTTTGACTGTGTTCTCCTGATTTTGTCATCTCCTGCCCTGCTGCTACGAGTATGTAATGTGAATCATTCTGTAACGTGCTTTACGTGGGGCTTCCCTTGAAGACGGTCCGGATACTTCAGTTGGTTCAAAACAGAGCTGCCAGGTTGCTGACTGGGACTGGGCATTATGTTCACATGACTCCAGTCATCCGACAGCTTCACTGGCTTCCCATTGAAGCCCGGGCCCAATTCAAGGTGTTGGTTATGACCTATAAAGCCCTAAACGGCTTGGGTCCTGGCTACCTGGAGCGCTTACATCCATATATGCCCGCCCGCCCCTTGAGATCTGCGGGAGAGGCCCTTCTTCGGGAACCCTCCGTGAAAGAAATTAGGAGGGTAGGTACTCGGAGGAGGGCTTTCTCTGCGGTGGCGCCCAATCTATGGAATATGCTCCCCAGAGAGGTCCGCCTGGTGCCGTCGTTATTTGTTTTTCGGCGCCAGGTGAAGACCTTTTTATTTAAACATCATTTTAATTGTTAACAATATTTACTTATTTATCTGGCCAGGGCGACTTCTCTTCTTTTCTTTTCTTTTATAACTTTTCTTTTATAACTTCTTTTATACTGTTTATATATATATATATATATATATATATATATTATTTATTTATTTATTTTATATTATTAATTTTAATTTTATATTGTTATTTTTGTATTGTATTTTATTGTGTTGTAAGCCGCCCCGAGGCTTCGGCAAGGGGCGGCATAGAAATGTTCTAATAATAATAATAATAATAATAATAATAATAATAATCAGAACCTATAAAACACTCTGTATATGTTCTAGAAGTTTGTATGTGGTCTCATACTCACCCAGCAGAGCTGTTTGTAAGGTTGGTCTCTGCAGAGGGTATCTGAAGGCTCAACCTAATAAACTGTCAAGGGTCTTAACGAAATCTGTCTCCCTGTGAATCCAAGCATACATTCTCCCAACTGGTATTTCAAGATTCCCTGACACAGTCTTACCAGATTATTTTTCATTTTTGTCCATCATGAGAATATTCTGGAGTTTGCACATCCAGATTATTAGAAATTCTCTGTACAATGGTGTGGTCCAATTCTGTGCGTATCTACTTGGAAGTGACTCCTACTGTGTCCACTCTGCCACATTTATATGCATTGGAATTCAAACTTTCAGTAATCATACAAAAACACTTAGCGATATGCAGTAACTAAAGCCAATCTCTATTCTTGGTGGTGGGGACAGGGGAAACAGAAGAGCTGAAGGAGGAGCATACTGAGCTGCAGGATGGAATTATTCCAGCTGACTGTGAAAAACTTTAAAAAGATGTCTCCAAACTGTATGACTGAGCAACAAAATAGCAGCTGAGGTTCAACATAAATGTAAAGTGATGCACATTGAGACAAAATAGAAATACTAATTTCACATATTAATTGATGGGGCCTGAACTGGTGGTGACCTGGAAAAAAAATGGTGCAGTCCAATTGAAGAGTTCAATGAAAACGTTAGCCCAGTGTGTGCCAGTTATGAAAAGGACAAATTCCATGTAAGGATTATTAGAGAAGAGACTGAAAATAAAGCTGTATGCTGTAAATTTATAATGTGGCCATATTGTGAATACGCTGTTTAGTTATCAAAGAATTTCAAAAGGTGCTAAGAAGGGCAACCAAAGTGATCAGGAGGCTGGAACAACTCCCATATGAAGGAATGTTGCAACATGGGAGGATGTTTTTTAGATTAGAAAAAGGGGAAGGGCAGATCAATCATAAAAAGGTGGTAGGGTGAAAAAGTGAAGTGGTCAAATGTCTACCTCTTCCAAAGTTTTGCCTCTTTAGCTCAAGAAGCTTGATTGAGATTGCTGTTGGGGGGCGGGGGTCCAGCTCCAGACCACTGTAGCTGCGGGCTCAATCTTGGGAACTGATCCACTGGATGCAAAGCTGTTCCCACCCTGTTGCTGCAGCACTGCCAGTGGCAGGCTTGTGCCTGTAAACCTTTCTGCAGACATAAGCAGGGCCTCTGGGGTGGGTATGCCTCTCTTCACTGGCACAAAGGCACCTTCATGTTATCCTAACCCCTTCTCAGCAACGTATCAGGCATGAGGTAGGGAAGGACTGTGCTGTAAGAGAATTGAAGTTTTCTTGTTCCGGCAGCCAAACACCTATGTTTCAATAACCTCCTATCCTTTATCTAATTTGATTTCCACTTCATCACATTCACACAGTAATACTTATTTTTCTTGAGAATGTTTGGTAATGTATGGTGGAGTAGTGATATTTTAAACAAATATGCAGCTTAGGATACCAGTCAGTTACTGAGCGGCAAAGAGTAGGAGTGCGCTGGTCTCTTCATGATCGTCTTTGTGGATTTCCAAGGAGGCTTCTGGTTAGTCACTGTAGAAATTGGGATGCTGGTAAATGAGATAGCTCCAGTGGGGCTCTTCCTATGTCTTCATCCAAGCAAACAGCCTAATCCCATCCTGGGTAGATCATGCACTAGACAGTCATCATTAGCTCTTTGTGCTACAGATGAGCAAGCTTCCAGACAGAAGAGAAATGTAGCAATAAGCAAACAGATTGGTGATACCAATAGCGTTGGGAGCCCATCCCACACACAGGTTTAGGCAGCCACAGATAGTGCTTTTTCAAGTGTCAACAGCCTCTTTTTGTTCTTGCCCTATACTGAGGGATTCCTATAGCACAGTCTAGGCTTGTACTGAGATAAGGGAAAGGAGACATCTTGCTGGGTCTGGGGTGCAGCGACAGCCAGAGGCCCAAGCCTCTCTGCACCTTTAGAAATGCCCCTCGAGAAACTTATTGAGAGGTTGCTTCATATACCCACGCACCTCACAATTTAAAGCTATTCTTATTTGCTTGAGAAGGGAAGCGACAAGAGCAGGCGCTGATATTATCATCGTCACCATCAGCTTTGGTTGGACAAAGGTAAGAAATCATCACGAACAATTCCATATACACGACTATAGCCAGAAGTGGATGCTGTTGCTGCTGAAATGAAAGCAGTTCTCCGGTGCAATGAGATGATGATGATGAGGAGGATCACGATGCTATTAAAACAAGTCAATGAAGCGAAACAGCAGCGAAAGGGGACGCCGCAGAAGGGGGATGGGGAGACGGCGATCCTTCCCGCCCCGTCTGGGCCGGGCCGGGCCGGGCCTGGCGCGGCGCGTTGTGGCGTAGCCTGGCAGGGGCGGAGTCTTCAGGCCGGCCGGCAACATGGCGGAGGCGGAAGGGGAAAGCTTGGAGTCCTGGCTGAGTGAGTAACCCTCGTCCTCTCCCCTTCCGCCGAGCGAGGGGGGCGGCGGCGGTGGCGGCGGTATGGGCATGGGCATGGGCATGGCCGTCTCCTTGTGGGGCGGACGAGGCTGGCAGTCCGGTGGTGGGGAAGGGTGTGCGTGCAGCGCCCGGGCGGCGTGCGGCTGGGGCAATGACAGCCCGAAGGGAAGGACTGGAGGGAGTCGGTGGGGCTGCTGTGGAGGAAGAGCTTTGGGGGCAGGGAGTGGCAGCGGGGGGTCGTCAGTTGGAGGAGCTGGAAAAAGGGGGGAGCAAGTGCAGCGGCCGACCGGGGCTGCTTCTGTGCCTCGAACAGTTGTCAGGACGAGGAGATGTCGCTGGTTTGGCTTGAGAGACGCTTCCTTTTTTATTCAGTTGTAAGACATACAAGAAGTCCTTGCTGTGTTAGGCTGCCCTACCTGTGGCTGTCACCTGCTTCCGTTCCGTCTGTGCCTTTTGCCCTGATATACCTTGGTCTCGACTGGTCCATCCTTTCGGGTCACTATTGCTCGAAGCACCTTTGGTCTGATGCGTCTGTGAAGTCCAGTGCTGCTGATCACTCTGGTGCCATGTCATTTAGTCTGCCATCACCTACTTCTCTTTCTTACTTTAGCCCATTCTAGGGAATTTTCCTGTGTAAAAGTTTATGCCCCTCATGAGCATGTCCTTCGCTTATTCCATCAGAACCCATGTAAGGCACCTCCACCTTTGTGTTGTTAGTATCTGTCCTCAAATTCCTGTGGACATGAGTAAAGTGTATATGAAGTGTAGCGGTTTGAGTGTCAGTGCAACCTTGGCCACTCCATATTGTTCTGCTTACTCTTATTCAAAGGGTTGTTATGAAGATAAATTGTTGGGGGGAGAACCATGTGTGCCACCTTGAGGAGATGATGATGATGATGATGATGATGATGATGATGATGATGATGGACCTCTGTGGTTATCTAGGAAGACCACAGAACTTCCACCCACCTGTTTCATCTACATGTAGTGCCCCAGCTTTCCATCTTCTTTATAGAGATGGTGCATCATTTAGGAAAAACATGAAAACTGGAGCTACTGCAGTATAATGGCAGCTATGAATAAGGAAGACCCTCACTGAAATTTTGGATCATCAGTAAACGCACTAGGTGTCTTTAGGTAGGTGACTAAACCTTAGCAAGGCATCTGTAGTAAGGGGAAAATAGCTCATCTATCTTAGCTGTTTGTAAAGATGATTCCGATCATACTAGTGGCCAACTTTGAGGAACTGAAATGTGCTGTTAGCTATGTTCCTTCCCTTCTCTTCTCTGTAGTCCCAAAATATGGTCACTTCCTCTTAAGTTCAACTAATGTTACTAAAACATTTCATAATTAGTAGTTAGTTATACAGGCATAATTAGCAATACACATTTCCTGAGTATAAATAAGGACGCTTCCTCTGACTCCAGCAAGCTGGTGTTTGCTTATTTATTTATTTTAAAATTTTCTGTATTGTCTTATATTTTCAAAAAATCTCAATATGGTGTACAAACAATTAACACATTAGAACTAGACAACAGTGCTTGAGTTAAAATACAGTAGATTATACACACACACACACACACACATTTTTAAAACTGGATAAATAAAAAGGTTTTGGCCTGGCACCAAAATGAGTAAAGAGTCAGCACCAGGCAAACCTCTCTGGGGAGCATATTCCACAATCTATTTAATTTCTATTTATCATGTACTTCTTTTATATCATCCAATGTATTTTATGATCTCTGGGCACAGACTCATCCCAGTTCTGTGCCTTTTTGTCTGGATAGACCAGGAGTGAGCAAAAAAACTGTCCTCCAGTTGTTTTGGCCTACAACTCTCATGATCCGGTATCATTGGCTGTGGTGGCTTGGGCTGGTGGTTGACCACTTCTGGTGTGCCTACCCCTCACTTTCTGACACAGTTCTCACGTATGATGATGTATGATGATTGCCAATTTTCTTTTATTCTGATATGCAGGTTGGCTTTTCCAACTTTTAGTCTATTTGAGGAGAGGTTGCCATTTCCTGAAAGATGTGCTCATCCACATGTTACTCTGCTCTGTTCATCCAGTCAATTGCCATTTCTCCTCCCTGAAAAGTCTTTTGGTTTTACATGTTCATTTCCCCCTTTTTTGGCTATTTCCCCCTAAATGTTGCCCCTGTTGTCCCTAAATGCTTCTAGAGCGAGGAAAAGCACAAAAGAAAGTTATTCCTCAGGTTTTTTTCTGAGTGGAGTTGGGAGTGAGGCCTTGTGTTTTGCCCACTATAAAGAACTCAGCTTCTTCTCCAATATGGATCCAACAGAATCTTATGCACATGAATCAACAGTGCACTCAGACTGAGATGTCAAAGTAGAAATGCAGAGTTACAGTTGTGGTGGACACAGACTGCCTGAGGCCTGTCCCCATTAATCAATGATTCTCTTCTACTGAGGGAAGGTCAGGAAATTCCATATATATTTTCCTTTTCTCCTTTTCTAAATGACTGGTTTCTTGGCTATAAAAAATATCATCCTGATGGTTTCTGTTCTTATATTTTCTAAACTATATTTTGGTATACCAAATCTATGAGATTCTTCACTTGCTGTTTTACATTATAGAATACATTATAAAGGAGATAAGTAAATGTATCACAGATGTAAGAACATGAGAAGAGCCTGCTGGATCATACTAAAGACCTATCTAGTCTGCTCCTGTTTTAGCCAAACAGGAGCAGCCAAACTATAGCCAAAGGGAAGCTCAAGAGAGACCCCAAAACAAGGCATGAAGTCAATAGCTGTTCCTTGCTGTTGTTCTCAAGCAACTGGTCTTCAGATGTGCTGTCTCTGATCCTGGAAATAGTAGCCACCATTAGCAACTACCGATAGCCATTAAGGTAGTTTTGTCAATAATAATAGAGTAATAATAGATGGATCAGATACTGAAAATTATAAAGCTTTCCCAGATGCTGTAAGGAACTGCTTTAGAATGTTCAAAATATTTCAAGTACATAATATCAGTTTTCCTTATAATAATCTTGTAAGGGAAGTTAATGTTGCAGATGGGAGGCTGATGCTGAGACATACTGGCTTGCCTAAGGCCACCTAGCAAGTGCATGGCAGAGGCAAGATTTATATCATGGATTTCCTAGCTCAGCCTCTTAGATACTCAAGTACACTAATCTTTTCATATAGTGGTAACAGATGGTCTTTTAAAAAATTGCCTTTGTTGAAATGATGTCGTGTTGGACAGAGCTAGCATTTATGGATCAGACTCCTCACTTGTGCATGTCCTGAGGTGATGTAGAATATTTCCTTCATATTAGTTTCAGTGGAAGGGAAAATGCAAGGCTCTGCCTGAAAACAAAATGTGAAGATAAATGCCTCCCACATAAATCTCCCCTGCCACTCTTCAGGTTTGATTTGGTTATGTTCAAAATAATGGACCCAGTGCTCAAAATCATGGGGTTTGCCCAGATGCATAGGAATCATGTGTTTAGAGCTCCTTCACATATTCATGATCAACACTTAATGACTGTAGTCTTCAAGCTATGACTTGCACGTGTGAATGAATTATCATTGTTAAAATAGCACAGGCAGCTTGTTCATATTTTTTCTAGAATAATACATTTTAGTGGATTCTGTTCACATGTTCAGCTGAGACATCCAACACTAGAGTAATAAAGTGTTAGGAAAACAGTATTTTACTGATGCTTGTTTGCTACCTTTGGCTCAATTATTTTGGGTGCTTTCAGTTGGCTTTTATGCTATTTAAGTATTTAATTATTTGCAAACTACTTTGGATCTGCATTGTCCACGGCTCTTGCACTGTCAAGCTGACTTCCTCAATAATTTTTTAAAATTGCCCAGCGATTCTTCCTTATAAAGTTCTATCTGTGAATTCGTTACAATTATGCACACTTCACGTTGTTACCAGAAGGCCTAATGCTATCAGCTTAATGATGTGCCTCCTTTAGATTCAGCTTCATTAACACCATGTGTAAACCCTCTGAGCAGAATCCAAATCTGCTTTTGCAGTGTACCTGAGAACATGAAACAGCTCAGCCTGGATCAGACCAGAGGTCCATCTGATCCCAGTATTCTGCTTCTCACAGTGACAAGATAGATGCCTGTGTGAAACCCACAAGAAGGACATGAGGGCAGTGGTCCTCTTACATTGCTGTACTGCCTGTGAACCTGACAGCTGTATGAATGTCATTTTTGCTACTGGCAGCTGTTTTAGGTTTCAGTTGGTTATGTTCAAAATAATGGACCCAGTGCAGCTGTATCTTTTATGAGTTTGTCTGAGTCCCCTTTACAACTGTTCAAATTGGCAGACATCACTGCATCTTGTGATAGCAGATTCCATAATTCAACTTTTAGATAAGTGAAATAGTACTTCCTTTTCTCTGCCCTGTATTTTCCCACTATTTGGCTCCTTGGGATAATTACCAGTTTTCTACTATTATGAAAGAGGGAGAAAAGCACCTCCTTTGCTACATTCTCTATTATACATAATTTTATACTCCTGAAATTAAATTTGGATGTAAGTATTTTGAGAAGCAAAATTTAGATTTTGTTTGGTTTTATAGCATATTTCATTGCATATCAAGTACTATAATATCTTTTCTCTGTCAGGGGCAAGTATTCACTAAATGTCATCCACATTTGAAAGAAGTACATAAATGAAATAGCAGAGAAGAATTTCTGTGTCTAAGATGCTAGAAGTTTAATTGGGAGGTCACATGAAACTAGGTAATATCAATATACTTGGGGAACAATTGTACAGGGATTTTGCTAAGAAACACTCCTGAACAAAGACAAGAATTCTTTAGTAAATTCTGAAAGCTGCTCATGGTTTCCCCAGTCAGAAGTGGGAGGATTTGTCACTGCCATGGGCTTCCAGTTTTCCAGGTGGAATATGTTGTCATCACAGAAAGCCAAACACTGGCTCTGGTCCTGACACTGCAGAGAGATAAGTGATTACCCAGCAATGTCTTTTCTCCCCTGGCCTCTCATTCTGGGAGGTAAATGACGGTCTTTGCATGAGTTGCCATTCCTGCCTTCAGTTAGAAAGCAGTGGCTGAAAATGGAAGACTCAGTTACTCCTACACAGTCAGCTCCTTTTGCTTAGCATTCTCTGCTATTTCTGTACTTGAGCCATCTATGGTGCACCAGGTATTGTCTATAAATGTGTCACCTAATCTGTGAAGCACATTGCCCCAGAGATCATGAAAATACACAAAATGGCAGTGAGTGGGTGCGATATGACAAGTGTATGGAGGATAGGAATATTAAAATATTAGCAAAGATGATTTGGATAGGCAGGGTGACTGAACTTGCATACTGAGTTAGGAGGATCTTGTCACTCAGGGCGTGCCTGTGTACTTCGTGAATGGAAAGTGTACATTACAGGTATTTTCCATATAAGAAATTGCCAATTTCTGTCACTCAGGAGTGGGCAGCTCCATCATAAAGCTGGATCCACCCACTAGTAACTAATTAACTGTTGTAAAGTGCATTTGCTAAGGCACCACATCACAGAGAGATCTGTACATTCTATATATAACGAAGAAGAAGAGGAGATGTAACATGAAAGTTTGGAGTGTCTATTTCTTGCAACATGAAAATGGGTTGTTTTAAAAATAGATGCTTGGTGGCTGTATCAGGCCTATGGGCTTTTACACTCATTATTAACCTCTGGCTGTAATTTGGCACACTTCTTGTTCCACAGGTAGGTGTTATGAAGCGCATCGTTATAGTCCTTCCTTATACAAAGTTTCTGTGTTTGTGTTTGGATGCTTTCTTCAGAAAGCTGTTCTAATGAGCCATCAGTTAGTGCTTCCTGTATTCAAGTAGGATTCTATCTGTTCATCTGTTTTTGTGTGTGTTCAGACCTTATCAACCTGGGTTCAGTATAGAAAATTGTATAATCAAGATTTTTTCTCAAAAAGAGAAGCTGGGTTATTTTACATTTAATACAATCAGAATATATTGAGTGAACAAGGAATATGAACAATTCAGTATGACAACAAAAGCATAATTAATAAGAATTATCATTACAGCTCCCTTTCCCCTCAAACTCATCACTTTCCCTTCCTCTTTCCCAGCTGCCATTCTATCCAGAGGTGAGCAAAAACTCTGGATGAGTTTGGGGCTTCAGCTCTGAGAAGCTCTTTCTGATGCAACCAGTGGCCAGAAACACAGGAAACTGAAGACCAAAATATTTCAAGATCTATATTCTGCCCACACCTGCTTCTCCCCCAGATTTTTTTCCACTGCCCTGGAAACCTTCCATCTTAATTCCTTTTTCATTTTCTCCCAACTGGTCCAAAAGTTTCCAAAATAAGAATCAGTAGCCTTCCTTGAGTTTTATAAGGGTCATTTTCTTTAAGGTAACTATCATTAATATTTCAGTCTGGGGTAAACAAGGGAATATTTTATGTGTAATACAGTGTTCATTTGCTACAAGATGTGGCCTGAATTTCTTCGTGACAAGTGGGAGCTGCACAGTGGCAAAATGTGTTTATTGTAAAGGAGTAGCTTTTAGGTTGCTGATTTGCATCACTCCAAAACTCTTTGGCGTTGTTGGGGAACTGGATATACAAGCTTCTGTTTCTGCGGATAAGAATACTACCACTGCAATTACAGCTGAGTTTGACCTTGGCAGTCTTTTCTAGTTTAAGAGTTCATGTAATAGGAAGGAAGTGAGATCATCTCCAGAACTTGCCCTTCTGTATTTGTACCTATATCCATTTAAGGGCAGTGTGATCTCTCCCCCCCACCCCCACCCCGCATATATAAAATCTTTGGGGTCACACTATTACAGCCTCTAGAATGCAATGTTAGAGCATCTTGTGTAATACGTAGTTTTGTTTCATTATTTCATGGTGTGCAGAACGCAGAGTGTAGGAGTAAATGGTAAATTTTTTCTAAGAGGAGGAATCCCACAGGAATCTCTGTTGGGACTAATGCTTTTATTCATATATTATCTAGAATTAGGAGTTAGCAGTGAATTCGCAAGGTTTGCTGGTAATACCAAATTACTTAGAAGTTAAAACAAAACGGGATTGTGAAGAGCCCCAAAAGGAACTTTCCAAACTGGGAGAATGGGCATCAAAATGGGAAATATGGTTCAGTGGAAGCAAGTGTAAAATGATCCACATGGGGCAACCTCTTTGCTGCAGCTTCATGTATGTGCAGATAGGAGCTGAACTAGCAGTGACTCACCGGAAAAGGTATCTTGGGGTTGTAATCAACAGCTTGATGAAAATGTGGGTCCAATATGCAGCTGCTGTGAAAAAGGCAAACTTCATGTTAGGCATAATTCAAAACAAAATTGAAAATAAAACTGCCAGTATCATACTTCCGTTATACAAAGCTCTGGCATGACCAAACTTATAATACTGAGTTCAGTTCTGGTCACTGCATCTGAAAAAGGACATTGGGAAGTTCCGAGAAGGGCAACTAAAATGATCAGGGGGTTGGAGCAAATTTCCATCTGAGGAAAGGTTACAGCATTATAGTTTAGCTTAGAAAGAAACTGAATAAGGGGAGAATTGATAGAGGCATTCGCAGTGATGTTTAGTGTGGAGAAAGTGAAAGGAAAGACAATTTCTCTTTCTGTCTTAATACCAATACCACCCCTGAAGCTATAGAATTCATTACAAGAAGTAGTGATGACCACCATTTTGAATGATTTTGAAAGGGAACTGGACATATTCATGGAGGATAAGGCTATTAATGGCTACTAGTCCTGGTGGCTACATATTCCCTCCAGTATTAGAGGCAATGTGCCTGTGAAAACCCATTGATGCCGACCATGGACTGAAGGGTGCAGTTGCATTGAAGTCTTGCTAGCAAGTTTCCTGTGAACAGCTGGTTGGCCACTGTGTGAACAGAATGCTGGTCTAGATGGATCCTTTCTATGATCCAGCAGGGCTCTTCCTATATTCTTAATATGGAAACTATTTGTATTACAGAGTGGTAAACCGGCATAAGATCATTTTAAAATGGACAGATCTGTGCAGATTACATGGTTATACCACACATGGCATGGGATTATTACCCCGAGAATATTGTTTTTAAGATTTTTAAAGTTTTCCTTTTAATGTTTAGCCTCTACCTAAAGATTAATGTATGTGTTGGAAAGTTCAAGAGCAGTGACTGAGTAGGGTTTATGGTGTTGAAGGGGTTTCTTGCCTTGCTTCCTTGGCCTTGGTCCTGAAAAGCAAAACAGAATAAATTATGCAAATTTATGCAACTTGTGAACATGCCTTGTGTGAAGAGGTAAGATTTTAATTACCCGGATCCCAAATTTTAACATTTTACATATTCTAATATAATATACAGTACTTTATTTTATTTCCTCCCCCATTCTTTACACAGTACACACCAAGGGTCCCCAACTGTTTGGCATTGGCAGGTACATTTGGAAAACTAAGAAAGCTTAACTCTCATGACACTCTGCCTGCCGTGGGGCTTGCCCATTCTTGGGAATACTGCCATGTTGGTATGGCTAATCACAGACCATTCCTTTCCCCAGAAGACAAACTGGTAAGACTAAAAGCAAAGTCATCTGCCCAAGGACATAGGTACAAGACAGAGTTCCCAAATACAAAACCACTCTTTTAAACCCAAATAAAGATGGTGCTGCAGGAGAGCACTTTGCCAGGCTCCCAGTTTAAAATAAAACTGTAATTTAGAGAAAGAAAGGAAAATGAAAATCAGGAGTAGCTGGAGGGATGGAAGGCTTCGCGGGCACCAAGAACTCCCAGGAATGCTGCAGAACTCCCAGGTATCTACAGTGCTGTAGTAGAGGAAGTGGAGTCTTCACTATATTGCACAGAAAAGAATTTCTCACAGCTGTGGCCCTCTTCATATAAGCATGAGGGACTATGTAGACCTTGTCTGTTCCAGCAATGTTCAGAGTGAGGAGTAGTCAGGAACCAATTACAGTACACAGATGAGTGCCTGAACTGTGAAGAGTTCCTGATTGTACCCTCCTGTAAAATTAAAATGTAACAGTGGACCACGAGGATCTTGGTAAAAGAAAATAGAGCATACCAGAGTTCTGTGACCTTGCATTTACATACATAGCTTTGATTTGGAAGCAGTCTGGTTCCTTCTGCTCCTTGTTCTTAGTAAATTATTTCTTGTTTTTATTTGGTACCTTTGAAATACAGTACAGATACATATAGCTTTATCCCTAAAATGTACAGCATTTTCTTTTCTCACATGTTGCCCTGGTCAGTTTTGCTGTACAAATTAGGTTAGATTGGGTACCTCACTGGCTGATAGTCTAGTGCTATGTATCTGAGAGGATCTGTCTGGAACAGATGAAACATAAACTGCAAATCTATCTTGATGCTTTGCATTTTCTGCAATCTGCCACTTTCAGAACTAGGGAACGTCAAAAAGACAGACCTTGGAATAATAAGTGATTCCTGCAAAATCACAGCTCATTTCTGTGCAGGACATTTAAAGTTTAACTGCATTGAAATACTGCCTTCTCGGATCACTGCTCACAAAATAAACTTATGAGCTAGATGGAGAAACCTTGGGCCTGCCTCCAGCCTGCAGGCTGAAGCTTCTGCACCTCTGATCTACAACATACATCCAGAATCCCCAGCAGCTTACAGGGCTGTCATATCAGACATATGGTCATGTTGCAGAAAATGAGTCAATGCAAAAGGGTTTCCTGAAAGTATAAATGCTGTGAAAACCACTGTACACAGAGAATTCAACCCAAGTATCAAGCATTTAGGATATAACACAGGGCAAGTTCACCCAACACACTAAGCCACCCTTAGAATAAGCCACAGTGAGCTGTTTCATAAACAACCTACAGTGTGCCCAACATGCAGTTGGGCTTGCTGTAGGTTTTCCTCCCCCTCCTTGCCCCTCTGTCCTGCAACTGATATCTGTTGGAGAAATGCCAGCTCACACCAGGACTGAGATAGAAACGGAAGATGTCTTTATTAAAAGCAAGGAAAGATGGGCGTGATCTCGGCCATCTCCACGCCCCCCCCCCCATTCCCAGCACGATTGCAGCCCTCTCCTCATTCGGGGGGGCGGGGGTGGGGGAGATGGCCAGGATCATGGTTGCCACCCAATGCGGAGTTCGTGAGCTGATTCAAAATTTTTATGAAACTTTTGTTCGCGACCCGATTTGTTTGTGAATTGAGGCCTTTGTGAGCCGAGGTACCACTGTACAGAATACAGTTAAGGAGGCAAATACCAGCAATACCATGGAAGTTGTATGAAAAATTACATCACTTAGACAGACCAAGCCTGCACCCTAAATTTCAAGCTGCACCACGACCCTATCACTGCTTCTTCATCCCTAGCAACTATATTCCTTTCCTCATTCAGCCACATGCAAGTTCCTTTTTTTTTTTTTTTTTGGAAATATTCTTTTTGTAGGAAAGTTTACTTAAAAAGGCTTTGTTTGCCTCAAAAAAGCTTTACCTTTTTTTCTTCATCATATCCCGGTGTCTTTTGTGGCAGTACTTGTCTTATCTCCCCCTTCCAGCTCTCATTGTTATCCCTTTTCATTCGCTATCATTTTTTTCACAGCCTCAGGAATACACAATGACACCAAATGCATTTTAATATGCCCCAGAAATATGCACCAATGGCCTCATTATTCTTAAAAAGTAAGCCTTTTGGAGGTATGCAAGTGAGCACTTGTGGTTTATGTGGTTTTAATAAATGGAAGGGGATTATAGCAAAAATTTCCTCTCCATTTACTTCCCAGTTTGCCAAAGTTTCAGATTTTTTCACCCACTGGTTAATATATGCAGATTTCATGGCTCAGAAATGAATCAAGGGGAAGCTTGTGTTATATTTCCCCTCCATTTACTTCCCAGCCATGAAATTTGCATATAGTCCCCAGGCAAAAGTTTGTTAAAAAAATAATCTTCGAGTTGACAGAAGGGACAGAGGAAATGGGAGGACGGCACTGACAGGACTTGCTGTCTCTTTGTCCCAAGATGGCCCATTTACTCCATCCCATTCAGTTGCCTTCTCGGTGTTTTGTTTCTTTGTTTTTTGTTGTTATTGGTTTTTCTGAACTCCAAAATAGTTTAAAAGGCAAACAGGAGACACCATTTTAGGCCCTTTTAACTAGAACAAAAGAAGATTTAGGAACCAAAATTGTGCATTTTTAGAAGAGTAGCCACGTTGGTCTGAAACAGCAAGAAGAGGGGGAAAATGTGGCACCTTTGAGATGCATTGGTTATCTTTAATAGGCAACGGTATGTGAAGGTGCAAATATGCTGAAGAAAACAGGAGGTCACTTAAATCATCACAAACCAAGTATATATTAAATTCCAATGAAATAAATGGAACAAAAACACTTACCTAGGTGTCTTTCTTGGTTACTGATCAATTACACACTGTACCTGGAAATCGTAGGAACTGTGAGAGACTTACTTACCTGCTTTGTCTACTATAGGCTTCTCTAACTTGAAGTTGTTTTAGACTGTGACTCCCAGCATTCACAGCCAGCATGGCCAGTGGTCAGGTCAGGGATGGTGGCAGTTGCAATCCAAAGCGTCTGAGAGGCACCAGTTTGGGGAAGACTGGACTGGTCCATGTGCACTATTCAGCAGAGTAAAATTAACTGTGTATCTGGCAAGTCATTTTGTGAAGTGGTGATTTATTTATTTATTCAACTTATATTCCACTATACTAGTCCAAAGACTCTCTAAGTGGATTACAATATTACATAAAAGCAAATAGCAACATTACATCAAATAACAGCAATAAAAACAAAATGCAATAAAAATACACAGCTGAGGTCAGATATCAATAAGTTAGAATATATGAAAGCTAAAAGCAGTATAAATAACATCCAAGTATAAAATCATTTGTTAAAATATCTGGAGAAGAGGACGGTTTGACCTGGCGCCAAAAAGATCGTAAAGATGGCCCCAGGCAAACTGCTTTCAGAAGACCATTCCATAAATGAGGCACAGCCACTGAGAAAGCCCCTCTTCTATTTGCCATCCTCTTTACCTCCTTAAAGGATGGCTCTCTCAGAAGGGCCTCCTCACCATATCTTAGGAACTGGGTAGGTATATATGGGAGCAGATGGTCTTTCAGGTATCCTGGTCCCAAGCTATTTAGGGCTTTATATGTTAGTGCAAGCACCTTAAATTGGACCCAGAGCTCAACTAGTAGCAATGTAACCAATAATGTACTGGGGTCATATGGGCGTGTGAACTTGCTTGTACCAAACATAGGATGATGAATGGTTGTTCCCTTGCTCTACTTTCTATGGGCCAGCTTTGTAATGTACTCTCCATACTGAGCAATTTTTATGCAATTTGCACAATGTGTGGCATTTGGCTGCTCTGGGGTATATGGAAATCAAGGAGTGTGCATTAAATCCTGGTGACTCCCTAGCATTAGAAGATTTTGTTTCCTGAAGTCTTTTTTGAAGGGGAAAAAGTGGTAGACTGGTAGAATGATCATCACTGCCTGGTCTGGGAGAAACAGGAGATGTTTTGTTCACATCTTGGGTTAATGCGCAGCCTGCTTCTTTTCCTCAGATAAAGCCACCAACCCCCTGAATAGACAAGAGGACTGGGAGTATATAATTGGCTTCTGTGATCAGATCAACAAAGAACTGGAAGGGTAGGTGTCCCAAACCATTCAAGTTTGCCTCAGGTTTATTGAAGAAGTGATTTTTATATAATCATTGTATTTTGATGCTTCAATTAATGTGATAGTTCAAAATACAGGTATTTGATATGTATTACTTGTTTTTTTGATAGCTCTTATGTAGTTTATGCTCTTCTCAAACACAAAAGCACTGCAAAGAAGTTCCGAATATAAAACAACAAATATGACAAGAGCTACATCCAGGGCTAAGATTCAGTAAGGAGTATCTTATGAACTTTATTACAGCTTTCCCTCACCTGGTGCTCTCCAGATGTGTTGCTCCCACCACAGTCCCCTAATGGGCTCTGCTAGCTGGGAGGTGCTGGGTGTTGTAGTTCAACACATCTTGAAGGTACCAAGGGAAGTCTGCCTTATGGGTTGGATCCCAGATGATTGATCTGCCAACAGAAAGATGGCACTGGTGGAACAGGACTTCTCTGTCCTCCCCCCCCCCCACATAAAAGTCATCTTGCGTCCTCCACATCTGTTCCCAGGCATTCCCTTACCCTCCAGAGCAGATTTAGAAGCAAGTAGGAGGCCACATGGAGGAAGAGAGGGTGGAAAAGTCCTGTGCCACCAGCCGAAGAAGGGTTGTGGATTCAACTGCAAATCATTTTCTGATTCTAATTCTGACAGTTTTCAGAATATGAAAGAACATCAGTTAACTTTTTAATGTTTCCATTCTCAAAATGAATGTCATTGCAGTGATTATTTTAAAATGCCCTTTGTATTTTTAATGCTGATTGTATTTAATTCTGCTTGTATTTTATGTGTTGTTGTAAACCACCCAGGGAGCTTTGGCTGTTGGGTGGTATAGAAATTAAATTGAATAAATAAAAAAATAAAAAATCATGCAGGGCTTTTATGTTTCAAAAACAATTTGCAGACTTTACTAACAGTCATGGATCATAACATCTTGTGTAAGGGAGAAGTATTATTTTTCCCATGTTGAGAACGTGAAGGGCCAGAAACCAGCAGTTTGCCATGGATTATGCAGTTTGGATTTTCAGTACCACAAGGAAGGGACTTACCGTTCTCTGCATGATATATTTGAACAGTGCTAACAACTGAACAGTTAATTCTGGTAATGGATTTTGAAGCTATAGAAGTGCCATTTGTTATTTCTTTTTATGGCATCCTTTTATGTACCTCATCTTTATTTTGCAAAACCTAACAGAGAGAGGATTGCTTAGTTGACACTTTAATCACATAATAGGCTGCTTTAGGATAGATGCCCATTGTAACCCCTTTTGACTTTCAGGATTTGTTTGTTTTCAGAGTAATTTTTCAGGTTTTATGTTTGCAGAAAAAACCCCATCACGTGAAAGTACTATGTGTGCATTGGGAGTTGGGAAAGTCAAGCCTTTGCCATTATCCTTTAGTTCCTTTGACCTCAGGACTATTTAAATTTCATATTTTCCCCCTGTTTACAGGGCCTCCTTTTCCCTACTTCATAAGTGTTTTGGGGGCAAAGACAGTGATGTCCTCTCATTCTCTATAACTTATTGTTGTAAGCTGCCCCGAGGCTCTATAACTTATTGTTGTAAGCCGCCCCGAGGCTTCGGCAAATGGGGCGGCATAAAAATGTTTTAATAAATAATAAATAAATATAAAGTGTCACATATATAGGCAGCATTCCCCAAATACATATTTAAATAAATAATTTTATTTCAGTCCACAGATAGCAGTGAGATTGCTGGCACATAAAATCCAGTCCCCACAGGAATGGGAGGCCGTCCAGGCTCTGACGGTAGGTGTTTGCAATCACCTGGTTGCATGATAGGGTGAAGAGTTATTTAGTGAATAGTTTCCACTTTGGGAGGCTGCTGGGCCAGTGGACCACTCTAGTGGCAACATTTGGACTAGGCAGTCTTTTAGTTCCTTCCAGCTCCTTGCAGAACACAGATTGAGAGCAGGTGGATCCACAGTGGCCAAGGGTCTTGAGCTCCTTTTCTAACAAATGGTACTGCAGGGTGTCATTCTTTCCCTGCAAATGAAAGTAGCATTTGGTGATACACTATTTTCTATATCTACACATTTCTATATCAATTAGTCTTGAATGTGACATTCTGATGCTGTCACACTTTGCGGGGAGTAAGCAGCGTTGAATATAGTGGACTTAGGTCTGAATTAACATGCATAGAATCAGGCTGTGCATTCATCTTAACATTTAATTTAAAAATAAGTTTCTCAAGTTCATCATTGTGAAGTAAAGCATGGCAACCTGTGGCATATGCTGAAGGTCAAGGACACACTTTTCTGGGAGAATCTCTGCCTAAAAGAACATCCTATTAATTGCAATGTTTCATGCCCCCTTCGTTCTTACTCTTCTGATTCTTTTCCTTCACTTCACCTTGTGTCTTCCTTTCTCTCTTTCATGTCCTATCATTCTGGTACTTACTAAATATTCCTAAAGCACCAGCAACTTAAAACAGGATAAGTTATGCATTTTGTAACTCAAATCCTTCGGCCACCTAATGAGAAGGAAGGACTCACTGGAGAAGAAACTAATGATGGGAACAATAGATGGCAAAAGAAGAAGGGGACGGCAGAGGACGAGGTGGCTGGATGGAGTCACTGAGGCAGTTGGTGTGAGCTTAAGTGGACTCCGGGGGATGGTGGAGGACAGGCAGGCCTGGAGGAATGTTGTCCATGGGGTCGTGATGGGTCGGGCACGACTTTGCAAATAAGATAACATAACATAATGATATAACGTGTTCAGAGTTTTTTCCTTTAAATGTTGGTAAGTTTCAGAAGAGCAAGGGCTTATAAAAGGGGGGATAAGTGAGCAAGGTGATTGGCTGGTGTGTGAGGAGAAGAGAAATGAATATAGTAGATAGTCAGCCGTTGACAGTCAGAGCTGTGGTCAGCCAGACCGAGGCAGCCTTCTCATTAGAATCCCAGACAGTGCAGTGGAAAGCATTTAAGATTCTGAAGAAGGAAGTATTATACTTGGGGGACATATTAGTGACCAGGGAGAGTCAGAACTTAATATTGTCATGTATTATAAAGGTATGAGAAACAGAAGCTGGCAGAAACCTGAGTGCAAAAGGGAAAGATTGAGCTGAGATAAATAGACTTAAGAATGGTCAAAAACATTCAGAAGAGAAAGGAGAATTTGACAGCGAGGAGTGATTGTTAAGGGAGAGTGAGATCACCTCAGTCAGAAATAATTAGCACGCACTGTTTTATTCACTAAGGAACATCTTGAAACCAATACACTTGTTGTACAAATAAGGTTTTATTTATTGTTAACCCAGAGTCATAAACCATTTGTATACCAGTGTCTCATCCTGAGGACCACATAGTAAAATGAAGGAGCCCTACTGCTTGGGCACAATATTGAGGGAGAGATAGATTAATAAGACTGGAATTAATTTCCTGGTGGCAGTGTTACATACTGAGAGAAAGAGAGGGAAATTTCAGGAAGCTAAAGACACACCATATCCAAACAAATTGTAGGACAGTACTCGTGACACACTTTTGGGGTGGGGGTGCAGAATTTGAGAGGACAGTAGACAGTTCTTGGTGATGTAAAATATCTGTGGGTTGGGGTATATGCATTAAACTGGTCCAGTTATGGAGAAATGGCTCCACACCTTCATTTTGGACGTCACGCAGAATGATAATATCCTTTCTTGCTAATTTGTTTGCAGAATTTTTTCCCAGTGGAATGAGTCTCTCCATACCTTTCCTGTTGTCCAGTATTTCATGGCTTGAGGGACCACATTATTCATTGTGTGTGGCCCTCATGGATAGCATAGCGTGTTGTGCAAACAGTATCACATATTCAAAGGGATAAGAATGGTGGCTGTGCCAGCTGGCTTTGCCTCTTTGGAATGCAAGACATTCATATACTGAGCACCGAGTTTTGCATGGGGGGCTGTGTAATTTGATCCCAAGCATGCAGGGGATCAAATTGCACAGAGGATGGAGAGTCCAGCACTAGGGTGCCTGTGTGCTTTGGGGTCTACACAGGTGGTCTCCCAGGCAGATGTGATGTCCAATGGCAGGGTCCTACTGGCACAATCTTTATTCTTTTTCCCTCCCTGTGTACAGTGCCATCTGCACGGGCACAGCATCTTTGTGAAAATGCCATTGAGCTCTCATGAAATGAAATTAAGATAAATCCACAGGTTTAGAAAATCAGGCAGATACATCTAGACACTCGGAGTGGTTTCTAGGAAGCTTTACCTGACCCACATTAAGCCCTGATGGTTCAGGTTGCATTTGAAAGTTTCCCCTGTAACCCCTGTGCCTTATATGATACAGGTTGGGGATTCATCTTATGCTTGTCTGTTCTTTGTTTGTTTGATTGCAGGTGCTGGAAGCTTGTATGAAGAACTGTGGGCGACGCTTTCATAACGAAGTAGGAAAGTTTCGTTTTTTAAATGAGCTAATTAAAGTTGTGTCTCCCAAGGTTAGTATGAAGGTTGTTTTTCCAGAGATATGTTTGTATGTCTATCTTGCCAAAATTCATAAAACATGATGTGGATCATGCAGATTCTTCTGGTATAAGAGAGAGTATAAATAAAAGTTCCACAGATTTAAAAAGTTCCTGCATGTACCTGGACCATTATTGGAATAGTTGGAGGACAGTGTCTTAACATGTCAGATAGATAAGATTGCTGTATAAAGAGTTATTCCAGGAAGATAAACTGGATCAGATTAATAAGGAATGTTAGGCTGAAAAGCTATGACCTGTATACTCTGACCTGGGAGAAAATCCCATTGAATAAAACAGACTGGTGTGCATGATTGCAGTGCAGTTGCCACAGTAATTACACTCACAGCAAAAGCTTCTGTCTAGTTCAGCCACGCCTTTCAGCATTCACTGTCAAAAGAAGCACAAACTGAAGGCGGACTTCAGCATTGATCATTTCTAAATGTTATGAGAGGGGAAATTTGACGAGTGGTATTCTATTTGTGGAGAAGGCATATTGATATGCTTGAGCATGGTACCAGTTGCTGTCATACTGGTACAACGTGCGAGTGCAAACTGGTCCTGCAAACGTGTCCACTTCTGTAGGATTAAAAGAAAAAAAATGATCCCATTTATGCAAACTTGAATGCGTAGGGGAAAAATCAGTTTGATTCCTTTGCACAAATTTGAAAAGCAAAGAAAATGTGATTACCAACATTAAAATGGCTCAGGAAATAGGTAGAGTTTGGAGGGGGAAGGCTGTCTATAGGGAATAGGAGACTGAGATTTTGTGCCTTGCAACAGGGACATTTGACAATTTGCAGCACTCTGTAGCAATTTGTGATTTGAAAGGGTCAGGGTTATCAAGAGCAGATGGAAGGACTGTGGGAAAGAAACCATGCCACAACACCACACACCCAGTTATCTGTCAGAAGTGTTATGGGTTACTTATCTAATGGTTCAAAGTAGGTTATTTTATCTGAGGGCAGAGAAACCTAAACCTTTGCTCTGCTTGGTTATTCTTGCAGTACCTGGGAGACAGAGTGTCGGAGAAGGTCAAAACCAAAATAATTGAGCTGCTCTACAGCTGGACAGTGGCCTTGCCAGATGAGTCCAAAATCAAAGATGCCTACTACATGTTGAAAAGACAAGGTGGAGAATAGTTTCTTCTACAGCCTTTCATTCTCTTTCCTTGTTAGATGGGACTTGGTAATATTAGGGTATCAGATATAGTAGTTTCCTCTCACCTAGGCAGCGGACTGCTTCAGCCAGGAGGCAGCAGAATCTTAGGTTTCATGTGGAGTGTTCTATATTGTGGCTCTATAGTGCTGGCTGCGCCTTTTCACTACCATTGATTGGCAATCCATTCACTAGCTGCTAATTTCATCTTTGCTACGCAGTCATAATGCGTGTTTTGTGCAGTTAGGACATATGATAACCGGAAGTTTCAGGCAAGTAACAGAATCCAAGCTTGCAGACTCAGGAGATCCCTGGTCTTTTAAGAACTAAAATCTAGACTCTAGAACTAAGCAGAAGCATGTCTGAAGGCATGAACATCCCATACGGAGTTAATCTGCAGAGAGAAAACCCATCATAAAATTTTTGAAGGTGAGCTGGGTGCTACCATTCAGAATCAAGATTTAAAACAACACTTCTTTTTCTGGTACTTCGACAACACACCAGCATCATAAGAATACCTTAAGCTAGTAGCAGACCCTTGTTCAGGATTTAGGTGCCTTAATATGATAGAGCTTGCTACTTTTGTTCAGGCAATTTGTAGTGAACAAGAAAATCCTGAGTGTTCCCCCCCTCACCTTTCTGTTTTCAGGCATTGTTCTCTCTGACCCTGTAATTCCTGTGGAGAGGACCCTGATCCCCTCTCCTCCACCTCGTCCCAAAAACCCTGTGTTTGATGATGAGGAGAAATCCAAGGTAAAGTGAAAGAATGAATATACTAATAAGCAACAGCCATGTTATCTTGTGATGCTTTTAGGGAGATGCTAAGTATAAAACTAGACCCTACATCCTCCCCCCGCCCTTCGTAATGTACAATCTACTTTAAAAGAAAAGGAAAAAAGTAAAGGCCTGACCTCTTGAGTAGTTCTTACTTCACCTATGAAAGTTTTGGAAACTTTCAAAGATGCTTTTGTAGTTTATGCAATGTCTTATTGCCCTTGCCATTTCTTGTTCCAAGGGCAGAGGAAGCTGAGGGTTGTATTTTCTAATTGTAAACTAGAATGCCAGTAAAAGTCCCACAGTTTAGCAAACCACTAGTTTTATTTTCATGTCTCTTTACTCTATGCTGAAAGCAGAACTAAAGTGAGGATTGGGGACCTTGATTTGTGATTGTTTTATATTCTAAAAAAAAATGAAGAGATAAAGGCTTGGAAAACCCTGCATGCTTTTACTGAGGGTGATCCTTGTGGGGAAAGATGGATTAGAGGACTAAGACTTTTGTGAATAATGGTCGGAAAAAATAGCACTTTTCCTAAGTACTGAATTCTTCACTTTTCTTATCTCAATCCTTATCTCCTTATAGCAAACAAATCAGTATTATTTGCAAACGACTCACAGAGAGAGAGACAGACAGACAGACAGAGACAGAGAGAGCGTGATAGGCATACGCCACCAGTGTGAATTCAGAGCTGAATGAAATTTGAGTTAAGGACTCCAATTTGTGGCTTACTCTTTTTAACATGATGCCAATTTCAGCTCTTTCATGCATGGAAATACTGTTGATATGTACTGTTGCTCTCTTGAGAGAATCTGAGTTGCAGGTGGGAATCAAATGGATATCTGAGACCTGAAATTAGTTGTTCAAAGTTCACTTTATATCCTGCTCTCTCTCTCTTTTGATGATGAAACCCGGCCTTAGTGGTAGTGCCTATAAATTAAGACTTCCATATCTTAAACTGGAGGTCCAGCAGGGGTTGTGCCAACCCCAGCACTGACTCTGGGTAGTGGGTAATTATGCATAGTTAGTTTCCACTGTCATAGTACTGACACCACTATCCTACACAAACTTATAGTAAATACATTCCAACAGCATGTCTGCTTCTTGCTTCTGTGTAATGTATTTGCTTGTTTGTTTGTTCATTTGTTTGTCTATATCCTGCCTTGCTACCATAAATGGTGCTTAAGTGATCAGAATGCCCAAAGTCTACATTTGGATGCCTTAAAGACAAAATAAGGTAACAATTCCTCATAGTGCAACTCTGAAAAATCAGGAACAGTTTAACCTAAGCGCTTTAACATACTTTTTTTCCTTTTTGCAGCTTTTAGCTAAATTATTAAAAAGCAAAAATCCAGATGATTTGCAAGAGGCAAACAAGCTGATTAAATCTATGGTGAAAGAGGTGAGATCTAGTACTTACTAATTCATCTATAGATGTGAAGATGGCATGAGGCTTGTTTGTACTTTCAGGCATTTTAGAGCACAGTCTGAGGCCTGCTAGATTCTATCTAGATGGCTGTGGGAAAAGTCACGTTTCCAGCTCTGACCTCAGAAAATGCTTTGAGGTTGAAGCCGAGATTCTGTCATCAGAATGACTCCCTCTACTCTTGCAGCTAGAGTTCTTTCCATGCTGTCTGACTTTGACTTTGAAACCAGCCCTGGGAGGAGGCATTTTGCAAGAAGGGATGAGTGAGTCATGTTGTGCAGAATCCTGATGATGTCTCAGCCTCCTTTCCTGACCAACCAGGGGAGAACATGTAGATGGCTGAAATCAGCTGTCTAGGTGTTTGGAGGGAGCAGAAAGCATCTGGGAATCCTTAGGTCTGTGCTCTCCCCACCCTCCATGTGACTTTGGGCAGTCACATGGATTGTGCCTCCTAGAAATCTTTGGACCGTATCACTGGGCTGCATGATCCCAGAAAGCCTGAGAATTTTTGGTCTCTGTAAGCAAGGCTCTGGTTTCCTTCATCAGCAAAGTTCTTATCTCAGTTTGAAGCTGTGACTAGTAGTGGGTAGTAAGTTAAGACATACCAGTCAGTAAACTATAGCTCCACTCTGTCTGCTAATGCTGGATTTAATCAAGGCTCTTGACTCGGATAACATCTGTTATCTTTGGTTTATCTGCTCATTCTCCTGCTTGCCTTATGAAGAGGCATGTATGCACTGAATGCATTGAAAGCAATGGGCTTAGATCATTCTAACTCTACCTATAATGGGCTTGGGGTGTAAATTGTAAGGAAGAAAGTTCCTTATTTCTCAAGTTGCATCTTGGAACTTGGATCTCAATTCTTTTGGTTCTGAAACCAGAAGTAGATAAAGTGCATTAACAGGCTTGGGGAGAAAAAGCTCTTAAACTATGTCACGTGATCTCTAGAGAGCCAAGTAAGATAGAAACATAGAAACAGAGCAAGTCAGAAGGGGTCTCCTGGGCCATCTAGTCTGACCCCCAGCTCCAGCCAGCTCCACTCATGACATGCCCACCATGTGCATGCCCAGCCTGTCCTTGAACATCCCTCACCAATGAGGTTTCCACCACTTCCCATGGAAACCCAGGATGGAAGGTGACCATCTTGTGCAAACATCCAAAAATTCCTCTGACCTTAGTGGGTACTGCTTTTGTATACTGATCTTTACCTATTTTTCCTAATACATTTCCAAAGGCAAAATAGTGCTTTTCTGATAATAGATTGTACAGTCTGCACACATTGCTGCTAAATATGTAGGTTTCTGCACTTTTCACTAGTCAGGCCTGGTTTGTGATGAAATAAAGAAGAGAAGACTTATTTTACCTTTCTCTTTCAAACTTGCAGGATGAGGCACGGATACAAAAAGTAACAAAGCGCCTGCATACCCTGGAAGAGGTAAACAACAATGTGAAATTGTTGAATGAGATGTTGGTTCACTACAGCAAAGAAGATTCTTCAGATGCTGATAAAGAGCTCATGAAGGTGAGTGTCAGTTTCATCCTTGGGAAATGTTTAGTTCCTGACAACATGTGGCTCTGTTGACTTCCATCATCTAAAGGCAGGGAATTTCACATCCTAGCTTCCTGTGCAAGAGCAGCCACCAGCATCATGCGGGACACACAGGAGGAGATGGTAATCTCTCCACTGGAATAATTTCATGGAGGTTTGTAGATGAGCCAGGCAAGGCATTCCTAAGAAGGCTGCCCTTGTCTGCTTTGGCTTACTGAGTGCTTTCTCTCACATGTTCACCCAGGAGCTTTATGAGAGATGTGAAACGAAGAGGAGGACACTGTTCAAGCTGGCCAGCGAGACGGAGGATAATGACAGCACTTTGGGTAAGCAGGAACCTTTTCTTGACATGGCAGGAGCTGACTGTAGCTGTGTGAGTTGTAACTGATTATGCTCCACCTGCACAGGAAGAATGGCTTTTGATAGCAGAAGTGCAGAGCCCATGTTGTTGTTACATGCCATCAAGTCATCTCCAGCTCATGACACCCCTATGAATGAATGTCCTCCAAAATGTTCTTTTATAGCCCTGCTAGAACGATTAAAGCCAATGGTGTGGATCCAATAGCTTGGATGTAGTAGCTTTGTCACACCACCAGAAAGATACGGCTGGCCAAACTGGGCTTCCATACCCCCTCTTCCCTATTGCATCCTGTCTGTGTGCCTGCTCAGTTTCCTCTGGAGATGCTGGATCCAAGCTCATGTTTGCACGGTCCTCTTGCACTTCCATATTTGCCCTTAATCCAGTAAATATGCAGGGTAAAATGCCATTAAATTTAGTGTATGCTCTTGTGTCTCCATCCCCTTTCAAAACAAGGCCTGTGCTCTTAAATGAGCCAAATTCTTCGCAGAGTGTTCGGCCTAAGGATTCAGTGAACAGTGCGTAGGTAAGACTCATGGCCCTACTCTCGTATCTGTTCATTCCTAGCTAGACTCCATGAACATTTTAAATGTTCATGTTAGCTATCTTGACATTGCTTCCTACCACTGACTTTGTCCCTGTTTCCTGTTGACTTGTATCAGTGTGTGCTGTGCAGAGGCAGGCATACAGTATATGCTGAAGTTATTGCACCATGCAATGGCATACCATTCGGGTAGAATGAAGAAAACAAGACCCTGTTAGGAAGTCTGTGTGATAATGCAGTATGGATGAAGGATTTGTTTGGGACAAAAGGTTGTGTGCATGGACAAATAAATCAAAGGAATTGTTTGTTTTATCGTTTTTATCCTGTTTTTCTTTATAAACCCATTTCTAACCCCCTACAAAATTATTAAAGCATGATTTTACATAGTGGATGATAACAAATCTACACTCATTATATTTCCATTCCAGCTTTCTTCCATCATGGCACTGAAGTTGACATGCACAGGGACCTCAGGCACTCTTCCATCCAGGCATGGCCTGTCCCAAGGCTGCTTAGCTTTGGCAAAGTGGCTGCAGAGCATAAAAACTCAGAAGAAGAAATCTGTAATCTCTGTTGCCCAGCCAGTGTGGTCACTTTTCATTCCACCAAAACATGTCATGTTGCTGTGGGTGAAAGTCCTAACTTGTGATAGCAGAAAAGCGTGAGGCAAGAGCTACGTATGGAGGGAGACAGTCGCAGTGCATCCAGGGGTGGGGGGCACGCTCTGAATGGGTAGAATTCTTCATCATGAACATGAATGAGTCAACTAAACGGATTATATCCCCAGACTGCGAAAACATTTCCATGAAGGAAATGATTTACACCAGTGGTATGCCATCTGTTTTTTTTGCAGGAGATATCCTGCAGGCCAGTGACAACTTATCACGGGTAATAAATTCTTACAAAAGAATTATTGAAGGACAAGTCATCAATGGTGAAGTGGATATTTCCGTGCTGCCTACAACAACTGGTGAGTCAAGAACCATCTGTTCCCCTTGCTTTAATTCATCTAAAAATTATACCCATTTATAATGCATAGAGTATTTTATAGTCCTTTGCTCTAAAGTGGCTTTATAGGATTGATCTCACGATCAATCAACAATCGATGGCACATAGCAACAACCCTTAAAAATCAATATTGTAACATCATTTAAAGTCTGTCTACATTAAATATGTAAACATACACATGTATAAACATTCAGACATTCAGCAATAGAATCATGGAATCATAGAAAAGTAGAGTTGGAAGGGGCCATGAAGGCCATTGGGCCCAGTCCCTTGCTGTTGCCAAACACTAATTTACACCGTCCCACTCAGATGACTATCAGTTTCACCTTGAATGTTTCTAGTGTGAGAGAGTGCACAACATCTCTAGGCAACTGGTTCCACTTTTGCATCACTCTGAAAGTGAGGAAACTTTTCCCAATGTCTAGCCTGAATCTGGATTGTCGCAGCTTGAATTGATTATTCCATGTCCTACACTCTGGCATCAGTGAGAAGATATCTTGATTTACTTCTTTGTGACAGCCTTTGATGTGCTTGTAGAGGGATATCATGTCCCCACTCAGTTTTTACTTCTCAACTTGCCCAGTTCTATCAGTCTTTCCTCATAGGGCAGTGTTTCCAATCCCTGGATCATTTTTGTTGCCCTTCTCTGGACCCTTTCTAATTTTTCTGCATCTTTCTTAAATCTTGATGCCCAAAACTGGACACAGTATTCCAGATGAGGTCTGACTAGTGAGGAGTATAGAGGAACTACTACTTCTCATGATTTTGAATTAATACTTCTATTACTACTACTTTTTGCTAATTTGCTTATCAGAATGCCGTGTGGCACTATGTTGAAAGCTTTGCTAAAGTCAAGGCAGATTATGTCCACAGTGTTTCCTATGTCTATTTGGGAGGTATAGACATCCCAATAAATCCCAATAAAATTAAATCCCAATAAAAATGAGATTAAATTAGTCTGACATGATATATTTTTGATAAATCCACGTTGACTTTTATTAATCCCTGCATTTTCTTCGAGGAACTTGCAGACTGATTTTTAAAATAATTTGTTCCAGTATTTTTTCTGGAGATTAATTAACTGGTCTGTAGTTCCCAGGTTCATCTTTTTTCCCCTTTTTGAAGGTGAGGACAATGTTAGCCCTTCTCTGGTCATCTGGCACTTCTCCTGTTTTCCAATATTTATTGAAGATAATAGCCACTGGTTCTGAGAGTTCCTCTGTTAGTTCTTTATGACTCTGGGATAGCGTTCATCAGACCCTGGAGATTTAAATGCATTTATTCCATCTAGGTGTTTGTTGACAATTGGTCTGTCAGTCTTAGGCTGCCATCTCCTACTTTCAGCTTGAACTTCTTGGATGTAGATTTTCATGTGGGAGAAGACTGAGGCAAAGTAGGAATTGAGTTTCCTCTGCCTTTTCCTTGTTGTCTGTTATCACTCCGCCATCCACTTTGAGTATCTGGACACCTTTCTCTTTCACATATCTTTCATTTTGGATGTATCTGAAAAAGGGTTTCTTGTTCTTAGCATCCCTTGCTATTCTCAGTTCATTTCCTGTTTTAGTCTTCCTGATGCTGTCCCTGCAATTCCTTGCTATTTATTTATATTCTTCCTTTGTGGCCCTGCTTCCACCTCCTGTATATTTTCTTTTTTTTCTTTCAGGTTGTCATTTAACTTTTTGTGGAGCTACATGGGCTTTCTCTGCTGTCTTCTACACTTTTTTCTTGTTGGAATTGTTTGTAGTTGTGCTTGGAGAATCTTCTTTTTCAAGATCTTCCACCCTTCTTGGGCACCTTTTCCCTTAAGAGTGAGTTGCCATGGCACCTCAGTTTTCACTGCTCTGAGTCCATTTAAGTTGGCTTTCTTGAAGTCCAGGGTACATGTTTGACTGCAGTTAACCTTTGTCTTCCTTACAATTGAGAATCCAAGCATCGCACAGTCACTTTCCCCCTGTGTTCCCGTGTCTGCTCTTTTGTTGACTAGGTCATCCTGGTTAGTATTAAATCAAGAATAGGTGGTCCTCTTGTTCCTTCCTCTACCTTCTGCTGGAGGAAGTTGTCGGCAACACATGTCAGGAATCTCTTGGAGGGGCCATGTCTGACAAATATTTCTCCCAGCATATATCAGGGAAATTGAAATCCTGGTGTGACTATATCATTCTTCTTGGAAATGCTGGCAAATTGCTTTACAAGGTTGCATCCTTGCGCTCTTTTTGACTGGGTGGTCAGTAATAGATGCCGATAACTATGCTTTTCTTATTTGTTGCTCCCTTTAAATTAAACCAGATGCTTTCAGTGGGACTACTAAGTTATTCTTCTGAAAATCAGGAAGGTGAGGGAGGAGCAGAGCCAACTGAGCAGAGACCTTGAGGAGTATTCCTTAAGGCAGTGGTTTTCAACCTTTCCACAGCAAAAACAGAAAAACTGCCTCGGGGTCTGCTGAAGCAGAAGCAAAAAGCACCATGCACATAATATAGTATTATGTGTGTTAGTTTCCAAACACAATATCCCCAGAAAAGGAAAATTCTCCTGAACAGCTAGAAACCAAACAACAAAAAATGCCAACACAAAATTGGCACAGCATGGCTCCAGCCAACTCCCACCGAGCTGTCTCTCCCCTCTCTGGCCCCACCAGTGGCACTGGCGCACCCCCAACAAACGCAATGCCAACTGAGGAAGAGGTGGTGGAGCACAGCTAGTCCCTGTACTGGTCCGTGGCGAGCAGGTTGCAGCCCCCCTGCGGACTGGCAGGAAATCTCCCGCAGAGCAGTGCCAGTCTGTGGACCTGTGGTCGAAAACCACTGCCTTAAGGCTATGACTGTGGCACTTTTCCGTCCCCTCTTCCTTCTCTTGAGGGCGGCAGCGCTTTGGGGAGGGACCTCAGCTAGGCCTCACTGAACTGGACAGTTCTTTGCATAAACGATATTCAGAAATCAGCGGGAGCAAACTTCTGCCTCCTAGGATACTCTCCTAACCTTAAAGTGGCCATTCTTGAACAAGACAACTTCCAAAGGGAGAAGCCACTAAACTCTAACTTATCAAGAACTTCAATTCTGCCATTAAAGGCCTTAATTGAGATCGTGGGTATATCTTACCATACATGTTAACTTAGCAAAGCCAGGATGCTTGTATTATCATCAATACTTCTTTGTAAATGGTCACTTTCATCATTTCACTAACATTTAAACTTCATTGTTAATTGACACCATCTGCACTTTTTTACATTCCCCCTCCATCAACTGTGTGGATATGTGCCTTGTGCTCACATTTCATGGATCCGAGGAAGTAGGCTCTAACTCATGAAAGCACATGGCACAATAACCGTCTTAGTCTTTCATTGTGTTTACCAGTAGTGCTTCAATAACGGTTTGCCTGTTATACTAAAGTTGAATGTTTCTGTCCACTTTCACTGCTGACTGGTGGACACTTTGCATTTCTCAACCTTTAATGCACAAAGAATGGATGAGAATGCTGACAGGAAGCACTCTCCTGAGAGAGTCCGACCAACATGCCTGAAAAAACATGGCACAGCATTCCTAATTATGGAGATTTAAGAGATACTTTTCTCAGGATCTGGAACAGGAGGACATTCTCTCTGTCTGCTGAAGAAATGGTGTAACTGGAAATCCCTTTTATGAAATCTTGCTTACTCTACTTGTTTGCTTCTGCTTCTGTTTCCGTTTCTTTCATTTGTGTCTAATTTTAGACCATAAGCACTTTACTCTGTCAGGTTTTACAAAGTACTGCCTACACAGATAATGTTATATTAGTAATAATAATTTCCTGCTCTAGTGCAGTGATGCCCAGAAGCTGGAGTGAAGCCCTTGTGCCCAAGGATATATAGCATGACATCTGCATAAAGATGGCCACTTTTAAGTAATGGAGCTTTTTAAAATGGGGATGCAGCCATACAACCTCCTGGAAGCTTGAAGGATTGAAGTACAGGTCTGATAGCCTGGGGAAAGGCTCACAGCCAAAACCATTTGAATATCGGCAGCATCATGGCATCGGAGCCACCATTGCGCTCTTCGTTTGCTACCTTCATTATATACCTACCCACTTAACAGTACCTCTGTTTCTTCCCGCCTTGCTGCGTCCCTTGCCAAACTTCCTGTTCTCTCCTGACCCCTACAGGAAGTGAATCTGTCAATAACATTAGTACACTCATTGATTTGGCCGGATTGGACATTTCCAGTACACCCCCACCGCCAATGCCTCCGACAGCACTGACACCAGCACCGACACCAGCGCCGGCTCCAGCGCTAGCCTCGTCGGAAATCCCCATCCTCCCTCCACCGCCTCAGGCACTCGGTCACTCCCGAAGCCATTCATCCAGCCAGGCAGACGCCACTGCAGCTCCGCTGGCCAGCACGGCCAATCCCCTCTCCTTGCTCGATGAGGAGCTGCTGTGCTTAGGTAAGATGGCTGCGATTTGGACAGGCTTGTGAGGGGAGGTACTACCAGGTGGCGGCGGCGGCGGCTGCTGGCTGTACAGGAGCCTTCCAGGACGGCTGCCCAGATCCCTAAAAGGAAAAGGGGAAGTCTGCTTGAGCTGGCCAGACTAGATTAGAGCTGAGAGCCGCAGTGGGTGGCAAGGTCTTCAGTATGAAAAGGATAGGAAAGATGGGATGCTGTGAGCAACAAAGGTGCTTCTTACAGTCATGAAGGAACTCCCTCATCCCAGGGTCTGTTTAGTTAATGACCTGGGGCAGTTGATTTCTTTTGTTCGTCTGAGTGACTGAGCTGGACCTGTTCATTAGTCTAGGAACAGCATCTCTCACATGTGTAGTAGTGGTTAAGAATGTGAGAGTGGGACTCAGGCAATCTGGGTTGTAGTTCGCACTCAGACATGGAGCTGACTGGATGACTTTGGCCCATCACAGACCCTCAGGCCAGCCCTCCTCACAGGGTTGTTGTTGTGGGGATAAGATTGAGAGCAGCAGGAGGAGAATGATACAAGCTGCCTTGAGTTCTTTAAGAGGAAAAATGGTGGGATATAAATCTAATAAATAAATAATATATGTAGTACCTTGCTTGCTTCTGAACATTGTAAATTTATTTTTATTTATTTATTTGGGGTTCTTATATGCCGCCCCATCCACATAAGCCTCAGGGCGGCTTCCATCAAATAAATAATAATACAAATATATAAAAACTAGAAACATCCAGGTGATAAGTTAAAACAATAAATACATTAACAAATTAATTAAAATACTGCTTAAATAAAAAGGTCTTGGCCTGGCGCCAAAAAATGATGGCGCCAGGCGGACCTCTCTGGGGAGCGCATTCCATAAGTGGGGCGCCACCGCAGAGAAGGCCCTCCTCCGGGTGCTCACCCTCTAATATCTTTCACGGAGGGTTCCTGGAGAAGGGCCTCTGCCGCCGATCTCAGGGGGTGGGAGGGCAAGTAGGGATGCAGGCGCTCCTTTATCCTTAAATAACAGCATTGTGAATCATAATGAATGCAGTGAAGAGTTAAGGAATGAATACATGGGTGGGCTCAATGTGTATCTTTTTCAGAATCCCAATGAGTTGCTGGTTTCAGGCATGATCCATTTAAACAGAAATAAGTCCTACAACTTCCAGCATTCTCCAAACACTGCAACCCTAACGGATTTTTTGGATTCGTACTTTGTACTATATTTCATCCTCACAGCAATAGGCTTAAAGAGAGTGATTTTCCTAAGGCCACTCAGGGTAAAACATGGCTGAGTGCAGATTTGGACTTAAGCCTCCATGATCCCAGGGTAAAATATTGCAAGTGGGCTCTCCTTGGAATCCCACCAGCTCTGCTGTGACTTTTCTCCTAGGAAATGTTCAGCTCTTATGTCCTTTCCCTTCCCTAATATTGTCTCTTATGCCCAGGCCTGAATGACCCACCTCCAACTGCAGCAAAAGAATCAGCTGAGAGCAGCCAATGGAACATGTTCCAGGTACTTTGCTTTATGATGATGGGACTGAATTTACACTCAAGCTAGTACACTTTGGGAAGGACCCTGGACCAGACGACTGGTACTATATTTGAGCGCACCTCAGCTGAACCTTGCTTCATTTTCTGGCTTATGCCATTACGAGAAGGCACCGATAAAAAACAATGGGCAGGGATCAGCCCCCTTGTCCATAATAATGTCTGAGTTCTGACAAGCGTTGGTTATTAACTGTGAGGTGTTGTTGAACCATGAGTCATCATGTTACCTGAACCCAGCATTGCTACCAAAATACGGTTTGTTAACCACAAACACTATAGCTCGCAATCTAGCAACAACTCTTGAGTTCTCTTCATCGGTTGTTTGTGGTTAACTGGCTCACAGTTCAGTGAGAATCCACATTCAACCCAGTGTGATCCCGCAATGTGGTAGTGCCTTTTGTGAGCTCTTGTTCCCCCGGTCCCTTGCTCTCACCCTCTTTTAGAGCATGCCCCACCTCATGGAGTGCCATCATGGAGAAGCAGCACATTGGAGGGGAAGCAAAACAGTTCTCAGTGTATTCCTTTGCTTTGTGTGTTGCAGAATGAGCCAGGAGATCTGGACTTCTTGAATCCAAAACCAGTTGCCATGGCCTGCAACTCGGCAGTGAACCCTAATCTTTCAGCTGTGTCGCAGCCTGCATGTGGAACATCAGCACCTCTTACTTCCACGTTCACACCCTCTCAGCCTGTCTGCTGTATCCCTGCCCCTACTGCATCCCCTTTCATATTCTCCACTGGACCACCTCTGGGCCCTCCAAGTACAATGTCCGTTGCCCCTGGCTATCTCAGCTCTGCTCTGGGGAGTAATAGTCTGCACAAGATGGATCCATTAGGACATCTTCTGGATGAAAGCAAAGGGTTAGGTTTCTCTTGTTCTTCTGTTTGAAAAGGATGGCTCCCATAAATCCCCCACACACAGCCTCACTCGCATTAAAAATAGGGAATAAGGGAGTTTTCCTTCATCAGGAGTGCAGAACCTAGGGAACAAATAGGACCCCTGAGGATTCCTTGTTTCGCCATACTGCTTCCCCTGATCTTCTCCCTTTCCCTCAACCGCTGATCATTCAGCGGTCTCCCAGCTTCCACCATTCCCTCCCCCCCTCTGATACGCATGGTACACAACGAGGCATGGTTGGTTTTTAAAGTTCACTGAGTTTTCAAAGAATAAGGCTGCTAATAGCATATGTGCAGCCCCAAGGGGTTTATACAGAGGAAGAGGAGGAAAAAAGTGGGCACAGGGTGGCACTAGAGAATGTAAGAGTTGGCATGCAGACTCTCTGGCTCCATGGCTCATTTTCTTTTTGTCTGTGTTTGTTCTCCAACCTGTTCCAGACCTTCCACTCAAGTCAACACAGCAGCCTCTGTGTTCCACCCGGGAGCTGCGTTGCCGGCTGCTCCTCCCGCACCTCTGGTGGCTGCCTCAGGACTACCTGCAACAGCTCCTGGAGGCCCTTCGGTTCCATTCCCAGGCAGCTGCACTCCTGGGTCAGGAAGCCCGCTTTTCCAGCCAGCCTCATTCCAGCAGCAGGGGAGTCCTCTGAAAGGACCGGAGATCTCCTTGGCCAATGTTCACGTTCCACTGGAGTCCATTAAACCCAGTAGGCACCACAGGCCTTTTTCACTCTCCCCGCTTGAGTCTAGATTGTGGTTTAATTAATTCAAACTGTCTTGTTTTCATAACATGAAGGTTTAAGCACGGATTCTTTCCCTTTATTTTGCCCAGCCGTACTATCTGAAAGCAAACCGTTTGTGCATAGCATGAAAAATAGACTTGGGAAATCTGCATGGCTGCATTCCACCCACCCTCACCAAAGTGGATATTTCTCTGGTTTAGTGAAAAACATGCACTGTGGTTGAAGGAAACGTCTGAAAATTAGTGGGCCCAGTGGATGCATCCCCTCTGGCCTTGCAGCTTTCTTTTACTTAACATACACAGGCCCTCTCCTTTGTCTCTGCGCACCGAGTGACCTGGCATATTGTTCCATGCAGTGCATCCGTGCAGCTTTCCTTTTTCCTTACCACACTTTCCCCCAAAGTCAACCTTTTATAATTAGAGCAAGTTCTGAGAATTAAGAACAAGTCTGGATTTATCTTATTCACAGCATATTTTCTGGTGGCTTTGAAAGAATTTCAAGTTTACAGTCCAGTGCAATGTGCTAAGTTCCCTAGTTTAAGAATACAGTTCTTAACAAGCAAAACTTCTAGGGAACTTGAAGGATGGAATGAAAGCACTGGCACCCGGGGCAAGCCTTTTCCTTTTGAGCCAGATGTGCCTCAGAAAGAAATATATGCAAATTGAAGGAAAAATGGCCACCCCCCATCCACTTTTAGTGGCTTAGCTCATTAGAACTCAGTGCAGTGCTGCATCCTTGCTCCAAACGAGGCGCTTTGCTCCCAGCCTTCTAGGGGTAAGTGTTCACTCCTGTGATTCCCAATGGGCCCCGTGCCATGTTGATGCTTTCTTCCTCTTGCAGGCAGTGCTCTCTCCGTGACTGCCTATGACAAGAACGGTTTGCGCATCCTGCTGCACTTTGCCAAGGAGTGCCCACCGGGCCGGCCTGATGTGTTGGTGGTGGTGGTGTCCATGCTAAACACAGCGCCTCTTCCTATCAAGAACATGGTGTTACAAGCTGCAGTGCCAAAGGTAGGGGTGCCGAGGATTTCTGCAGGGTCAGAGGACTGAACCGGAAGAAAGTAACCACTTTTCCGCCAATCTTGCTACCACTTTGCAGGATCCGTGTTGTAAACTCTTGCCTTAGTCTATCTCCCTGGCCCAGTCTACCAGGCAAGTATTTATTTTTATGATTTGTCAACTGTACATACAGCTGTCCTCCACATTAGACTTAGGTTTGATGATGCAATATAATTTCTGTTATCCTGCACTAACATTACCCAAGATTTTCTTCTTTGCTTTTTTACCTGCAGTCCATGAAAGTGAAGTTGCAGCCGCCTTCAGGGACAGAGCTTGCGCCGTTCAATCCCATCCAACCGCCTGCTGCTATCACCCAAGTCATGCTGCTGGCAAATCCTAGAAAGGTGAGGAGGTTTGTGTTCATGGTTACTCCATCCCTTCTTGAAGGCTGACCACTTCCATCGGTTTCTACAACCTGGGCCATTCAGCTTGAAAAGTCCCATCTCTGCTCACTATTAATCCGGGCAGAGATAGAAAGATAGCATAGCAGTCAAACCTGTCGCCCTGATACCCATCTTTGGCTACACACTGAATATCGGGTACCAGGTACCAGCCACTGGGGATGCAACATCTACCCTTTGCACTGTTCTTGGGAGCTTACAGAAGCATCTGGTCAGCTAGAAGTAGAAATAAAATCATGCTTTTTAGTATCAGGCTATAAATCTACCACCACCAACTTTTATGCTAGAATGACTTCTGCATTTGAAAGTACTATTACTGGATTTGTGACTCAAGGTAAAGATGGTTGCAGGCATAGTGCTCTTGAGTCTTTCTTACTAGGTTAACCATGTAGCACAATTCGTAGCAGTGCATTCCGTAGCCTGAAAGCAGAGCCACAGTGCTCTGATCAGATGCGGAAAGATGTGTAACCGCTGTGTCTTGGTTCCATAATACAGTATCGTGCACTTTCTGCCCATTCCCAAGCTTTTGTCTCACTATGTTGTTTTCCGTCTTCTTTGCAGGAGAAAGTGAGGCTGAGGTATCGACTGACTTTTGCATTAGGAGACCAGCCCAGCACAGAAGTGGGGGAGGTAGATCAGTTTCCTCCTGTGGAACAGTGGGGGAACCTATGACCCTGAGGCTTTCCAAAGGATTGGAATGAATGTGAAGTGGAAAGGCTACATGCGGTATCCGTTGGTGATATTTAGCTTTCTGTACATGTTCTGTCCACTCCACTTGTTGCTTTAGTCCAGACTGCTTCCTGCACTCTGGAGAAAAGTAGTCCAGGGCATGAACTTGTGTTGGCAACTAGGAACAGAGGCCTGGCTGGCTTCTTTACTTTGGCCAATCCAGTTCTACCTTCCACTTTGTTAAACTTGAAATAGGATCGTTCTGGAGAGCTCAGTAAGCGGAAAGGGAGTGCACTGGTGCTCTTAGCATTGGTCTGTTGTCTGCAAAGGGCCATGATGCCTTCCTAAGTTCCTTTGGGGCTGAGCCCTAACAGATGTTCCTGTGCTCTCTTTTTACCTCCTTGGTGCCAGAACTAGGACAACCTGTGGGCTTGCAGAGCAACAACACGGGATCCAAAAGAGGAGGTTTCTGCCATCACCCAACACCCCACTTTCTTTTTTGGGTAACACTTACCTTAAATGCTAGCACAGCACATACAGGTGAATAAGAGCTGGATATTTCTCACTCGTCATATGAGAACATTAACAAACACAGAGCTCTGCAATTGCCACCTCTGATTATATTTCCAGCCGACTCTCTAAGGTGTGCTTCCCAGGCAATGAATTGGGTTTGTATGCCCACGGCTGTGCAGCAGTTTTGCCTCTGCATTCGACAATTGTATTCTGTTGAGAGGTAAAACTAATCTAGAGTCACAGCCATTGCTCAAGCGGGGGAGGATGGTGGAAATGATTGAGGAAGGGCATCCACTGTCAGTGCAACTGTTAATCAGGGTCAGTGTTAGGAAGTGGTGCAGCGAAGGCCTCGAGTCTTCTTTTGAAGGCAGTATTATTAGTTAGGAATATTCAGTGTACATAGAGCTATAGGAAAATGTCAGACCTGCAGATGAAGGGAAGGAGAAGCCATGGCAATGCATGTGCGGACTGATTATAATCTATTTTATTCATTCCAAATATTAAGTGGCTAAGTGCAATTGTCCCCAGGAGATATCCCTGTGTTGAGACAGACAAAACTTTCTAAATATTAATGGTATTTATAATTAGGCACAAAAGCCATAACACGAGTATTGCTGCTTTGGACCAAGAAGTAGCTTCCTTTTATCCAACATGTTTTTTGATCTAAATATTTTCAAAAATCTGAATTTGTCTTTATGACATGCATATACTCTCGTCATGAACTGATCGTTTTGCTTGGTTATAGAGAAGGCACTTTGGACATACAGTAGGCTTAAGAATCACTAGAAGCGTAGTTTTCAGTACTTGCTACACTGTGCACCTGAAGACAGAAACTTGGCTGAAGCCAAGTTAATGAGTTTTTCACAACTCCATCTTACAGAGGTATTTCTGGCCACCCTATATTTAAACGTCTTCCATGTTAACATCATGGAGCAGGCAGGTGTCTCCTTCAATGGCTTGTGTTCTTACCAGGTTTGGGTTTTCTAGCAGGAGAGAGCAAACAGCACATCAGCAGCATTTGGAAGAGTCAGACTTGCGTAGACAGTTGCCCTCTGTGCAGAGGCAGACACAACCCTGATGAGCGAAAGGCAAGCTATGAGGCTGAGTGGTAGACTGCATTCGCTGACAGGAACAGAATTGCATTTCTTCTGTCTCTTGATTCGGCCGTCATGAGTATTTCAGTCTCTCCGCTATCAAGTTTTGCTTAGCTTACCGAAGTCTGCCCTGTGCCATAGCCTATCCATCAAGAGCAGGTTTAATTGCCTAGCTGCAAGTCATTCTCTGACTGAGGAAACCAGAAAAAAGCACAAATGCTTTCTGCCGAATGGCTTTCTGTGTCAGCCGTGCTGCCATGCCCATACTGTATAATCCAGCAGACAGATTCCATAGTCTCACTGTGTGGAAATGTACTGTTACAAGCTTCAGAAATTATTTATGAATGTTACTCGTCCAGAAGCTGAAGTTGCAGCTTCCTACCAAACACTCAAGACTGTAAATATGTCTCAGAAGCATTCGTTTTTCTGCACGTTCAATAAAATTGCTTTCTCTACTCTACTTCAGCTGCCTTGCAGCCAATTCATATCACAGTGTGTTTTGCTCCTAAACCACAGGGCCCAACAGCTCACTCTAGTTTTTCTTGACAAGGGTTGTGGAAGAAAGGACCATGAATAGGTTTTGGTAATCAAAATACGCTTCGGTGGGTTCTTTAAACCATGGAGCGTGCCAAATGCGATATATGTGAGCATTACAGCAGCATGGTGTGTCATGCCATCCATACCAGGGTGGCATGCCTTGTTGGAGGGGAGGAGACCCCTCCAGTGACTTAACAGCACCCCTGGGCGGAAGGTTGCTTCCCCCTCAAACAAGCCATGCCACCTGGACTCAAGACAACGTGACAAGCCATGCTGGGGCAGTGAGGATGGAAAGTACGCCCTGCGTGGCCCCCGTTTAAATAAAGCCGCAGTGGCTTATTTTGATTGTACAGACCATTCTAAAGGCCCTGGAAGCAGGAGGAAGCTTGCTTGCCCTTGGTTAGCGAGGAAATGGATCAGGCAGGGAAGGATTAATTCCCTCTTCTGCATAAAGCAGGGCTAAATATGTCAATAACTCCACCTCCTAGAAGTGGGGAACCCCATTAAGTCTTGACTCTGCCTTGCAAGAAAGTTCAGCAGTCAGTTTCTGATCCCAGAGGGATGTGGGAGCAGATTGCTTTTTATTTGGTTTTACAATGGAATCTGTTAATCTCTTCTTTCCCCCATCATTTCTATAGACAGGGATGTGTGTTTCTGTGGCTTCCCTGCTCTTAAGTTAACAGGGACAAAATCCTTGACACCTTGTACATTGTGTTGCACTTTTTTACTTGGCCTTATGGACTAAATGAAGAAAATCCAAGATGCTGGGAATAATTTCTAGGTGTTGAGGACAGGAGGCAGTTATAGCTGCCTCAGTACAGATGATTTTCTTAATTGTGTAATGAATAAAGATATTTGTCCTTTGATTTTGGGTGCATAGCTCATACTGGGTGCTACTTCAGTTGAACAAATGGACTGCAACCTTAATGAAGTCTAGAACAGCAGATTGTGAATTTCTGAATTCAGTGGAAAGGGGATTACAAGAGAGATGCAAAATATGACATTTATTCTTAGAAAACCCCCCCGCCACAGTTATGTACAGTAAAACAAAGCAATGTTTTTGAGTTACTCTAATAAGCAGCTGTCATGGTTCTTCCACCGTGCCTTCTTTTACAATGGCTCGTGCGAGGTTTCGTGCCAGAGCAAGCCGCAACATTTCCACCTTCATTGTTTCAGCATCATCATCCTAGAAACAAAAGTAATCTTAAAATATTGCCAAATCACTGTCAGAGCAGTACGACAGTGGAACCAGTTGCCACACTGGGGACACCCAAGGTGAAACTGGGCAGCCACCTGAGTGGGATGGTGTGACTTGGTGTCCTGCACCAGCAGGAGGCTGGAACTATGATATCAGATAATATATCCTGGATTTTATCTCCTCCTCTAGGAGTATCAGAATGTCTTCACCATGAGAAAAAGCCATCTCGTTACCTTTACAATTTTTCTGCACCTATAGTGCAAACCTAAGAAGCTTTTCTTGTCTGCCTGGGGCATTGTAGGAATGGGAACAATGGCTAGAACCAGCCACCAGCACTGCTGCCAGTGTCATCTTGCCGATCATGCCATTACAAGGCTCTTCCCCAAGGGTTCCCTCAAACCTGGAGCTGCCGCTGCTCTTTTTCCTTCCAAAAAGGTGTGGATGCGATAAAGAATGGCAGAAATCCCTCTATTTTTCTTAACTATTCACACAAGTGAGTCTGTGTTGTCCTTAGACATAGAAGGAAGGCATCTTGCAATGCAGGTTTTTGCCTTAAAATGCTGCCATGCAACAGAGAGACTTTTCTGCCTTTCCCTAAAGCCTTCTGCATCCCAGGCAACTTGCGCAGGGAAGGAGAGGGGTAATTGGCAGACGGCATCACATAACACACTACACAGAGGCAAATATGTGCCTGCCACTATGTGAACATGAAGCTAGAGTAGGGCTACAGCTCGCTCCAGAGCTCTGCTACATAGCACAATAATACGAACAGTGGGGGGTTTGTGTATATGCGAATTACATTTTTATGCAGACAGATGAAATATAATGGGAGTTATTCATTTAATGCTTTTCCCCAGCTCATTGAGCTCTACAGGAAGGTGACGCATACGCTTTAACTTTTCCCACTTAAGTCAGTGAATCATAAAAGGGCTCAGCATTGGCTAGATCATGCCCTACATGTACCTGTTCAATTCATAAAATGTCAGAGAACCCTAAGCACTTGCCCAGAAACAGGATTACCTGCAGCTTCTTTTTTAACTCTGATGCTGTCACATCTTCTAAGCATTTCATTAATTCATACGTCTGATCAGCAGAGAATATTACCTGAAAGAAAGTGGTAGTTAATTTGCATTTTCTCCAAAATTTATTTATCTCTTGGGTGAGCTTTTAAGCCAGAGCTTCATAGCAAGTCAGGCCTCCAAACATGAACAGTATTACTTCAGTGGCTGATAAAGAAAATGCTGAAATTAACATCTACGCTGTGTGCTGATGTTAAATTTATTTAGATTTCTTTGGTTAGTGATAGCTTTTAGTTAATTCCAGTGTAATACACATGAACACTGGTGTGGTAGAGGATGCTTTCACATCTTGGCAGTGGTGTGCTCCGGACCAGTGACAGACAGAATTGGTTTCTATAGATCAGCACCTACATTATCCACCATATTCAGAGTCTACCAACTCTAATGGGGAAGAGCTCTTTGCAAAATTAGAATGGGCAAACTGAACCTCAGGGGCCCTTTGTATTTTACAGTAAACATCAAGGTGAACTGATCCCATCTGCAGGAAAACAAAGCTTTTATTGTAATGAGTTCGTTTCGTCAAAGGCAGACGATCAAAGAGAAAGATCACACGTGTGTGTCTCTTCTAGGAACACCACTGCTGGAGTTTTAGCAATTACACTGAGTGCACATGATAGCTAATCCACCACCACTGTCTGAATCTTGACAACACTCTAGCATTGGAGATTTCTGGGCTCCTGTTGAAAGGTTTTTGGGACTAAATGCTCCCCTGCTCAGTGAGGGTCCCTCCAAACATGGGAAGCCTTCCCTCAACGACCACCACTAGCTTGTGATTCATGGTTCAGAAATACCACACTTGCCTCTTTCTGCTCCAGGAGGGGAAGTGCGTCAGTCAACAAGGTCATCCAGAAGGAGCATGGAGCAATGCGAGCTGTCATCAACATCAAGAGCAGCTTGGCTGCTGCAAAGAACTGCTTCTCGCCATACATCCGATGAAATTCCCGGTATTTCCCTACAACCAAATGTTAAGTCAGCTTAACATTTTGCAGTTTGCAGAATATCACACCACTGGCTTCTAAAGCCATTTCTTTGTCTCTAGACCACCAAAACTGCAATAGGGCTGCCCAGCCTTTTTGTTGTTAAATAAGCAAAATTTACTGATAACAATCCCAGGACAAGACCGACAACAGTAGAATAGCCACATATGCTACTGGTGCATCTAAAAACATTTGCCTCCTAAAACAGTGTTGTTCAAACAAAAATGCCCTTCGTGACACAAATAGGAAGCAGCTTAGACAGCCTATTTACTTAACTACAGATGATTATCTTCCACAAGGGGAGCATGAGCAAGGGGAGCAATGCCACTTGGCACTGTTGAATGCAGGAGGAGCCATGTCAAATCAGGCCAAATACAGCCAGTACTCAGTTCGCACAAGGAACATCAAGATGCTCACAGAAAGCCCACAAACAGGCCATAAATTAGTAACTTCCTGCTTGTATTCCCCAGGAACAGCGCGTGCGCGCACACACACACACACAATCGATCTATAAAATAGAATAACCACTTAGGACAAACAGCCACTGATACCTTCTCCTCTATGACTTTCTCTAATCCTTGTTCAAAGCTGTCCAAGTGGGTAGTCATCAATACAATCTGTGGTACCAAATTCCATAGTTTATGCCCTTGTTTTTTCCTGATATGGATCCTGTACACAGGCACCTCAGGACACACTGCGGTCAAGTTGCCACAAGTTGTGGGGCCATCTCAGGAATGTGCCACATCACCATTCCTTTTTTAAGAAAGACACTATATAGTTGCTCTCACCAAGAAATGTCAGTCGATCACTAAGCAGCATGGATGGGCCCAAGTTATCAATGAGGTCCAGGTCCGAGAAGGTGCCTTTTTCGCAGTATTCCTTCAGAAATCTAGGAGGGTATGATGGGAGCAAAGCAGGTCAGCACTCATAATACCTGTTTTGCACCATTTGCCAGTGCAGTCCAGCAAGTCCTCGCCTTGCATTCTAAAGATGCAACCCCCACTTCTGTGAAGAAAATCGCCTTTGGCACCTATTGCAGTGTTTCCCAAACATTTAATAGTCACAGCACATTTTTCTTGTCCGAAGGCACATTTCAGTCTTACCCTCTAAAAGGCTTGCTGCTGCTTCTCAGACCACACCTGTGCTTCTGTGCAGTTTTAAACCTGCACCTGATGTGGGCAGAAGGATGATCGTATCCCCCAATGGGGGCACCGGGGCTGCTTGCAGATGATCTTACTAGACCCTAGCTAACTCATGCCACTTCCTCCACAGAGGAGTTCTACTTGCAGAACTCAAGCAGAAGTAGCAAATCATTCCTTTGCTAAATAAACACATTCAGTTTCCCTGAAAATGACAACCTGCAAACAGGAAACTTGAATTTGCCCCCCAAGGTAGCTCGATTACACACTCCCTTGTCTCTCTTGCTGGTTCCAAGGAATTCCAGCCTCAAGCCCTTTCCCAGATTTTTAAAGCTGGTGCCTAGGATCCAGAAAGAATGACCTCTGTTGCCTTGGAATGCCGCTGGCTGCCGGACCTTAACATCAACATACAGCTCACCATATGGGGAGGGAGGTTCCTCACTGTGCCTGGGACCCCCGTTTTTTGGAAGTGCATGGGAACCAGTGGGAGCGAACTCTGGATCATTTCTCCATCAACAATCCAGAGTTTCTGGCTAGCACAGCAGGGAGATGGACCCAAGGACAGGTTGTTTAGTGCCTGCAATATCCTCAGGTTGTTTAGGGAAATGGGCATGGGCAAATAATGGGAAGCCAGCATGCACACTCCCAAACAAGCCATAGTATGCAAACTGTGGGATGGTCATTATATGCACCACAGCTTTCTTTACAAAGTTATGCAAGGGTGCTGGAGCATCTGACTGCAATTAGACAGCATTGACTCCTAACAGCTGGCATGCTATCTTAGGGTCCGTGCTCTGTGAGTGGGTTACCTTTAGGTCCCCGCCCAGCTGCCTTGTACAGAAAAAGGGGCTAAACAGAATAAGCATGTTACATCAGAAGATTTTGTCCCTTGTCGAGAAGGAACCCTAAATGTGGTCATGCACAAGCCACCTCAAGCAACCATGAGGTCACCATCTAGCAGGACACCAGAGGCCAGTTTTGAACAGTGTTGTCTCCCAACAGCCATTTTATCCCCAAAACCATGTTTCCCAACCTCTTTGTGTGACTGCATCTTGACAAAATGGTTCTCCTTGCTTTAAAGCCTACCTGTCTGATACGAGGGTGGCAAAAGCAGCATCCTTTGCTCGGATACTCCAAGACAATGCTGAGCCCAGGCGATTATTCCGGACAGCTTTCATGGCCATGGTTTTACAGATGCTACGAACTTTGTGGGGTGGAAAAGCAGGTATGCTCAGTAAGTGACACTTCAATTAACACTTTAAAAGAAAAAGACGTTGAAAGATTTTTACAAGCAGCCAAGATCCAGGGATATCTACCTTGCTCGCTCAACATTCGCTGCTCACAGATCCTCAGGACTTTGAGGGCTTTATGCTCTGTTTCCAGAGGGATTCGTTCAATGTGATGCTCTAAGTATGCTCTGCCATATTCTGGACAGTGGTCAAAATAGTCTACTGCGAGTTGCCATAAACTACAAAGGAGAAACAAAGGAGGAACAAGAAATATTTATTGGCTCTTTCCAGGAGGGAGTTCTCCCAGAATTACCTTTTAGTAGCCTGTAGGGATGTATGCAGCTTCTGTCTGGGGAGTAAAACCTTGATAAATTCTTCTGGTTCCATCCCTTTTTCCCCTGCTGGCACTGCCTTGATCTGTAGCAAGATGAGCCAATATGCAGATTCTTTTCTGTTTTAATGGTGCCGATATGTGCAGGGATTTTTTTTGGGGAGAGGTACCCTTGAAATTAACTCCAATTAGCCCTGGCAGATGACCTTTCTCAAAAGAGAGACAGCAGGTAGGGAGTGTGCCCTGTTGTTTCTCCTTGACCTCTCAAGCAGCTTGCTTGCTTGCTTGCGTGCTTGCTTGCTTATTTATTACAAACATGTATATCCTGTCCTTCCAACAAGCACTCAGGATGGCTTACATAATGTCAAATTACAATAACACAGTAATAAAACCACAATTATTAAAACAATATAAAACAGGGCATCATAAACTAAGAGAAAAGAAAAAGAAGGAAAAGACTAGAAAATGCGACTGTGGGGAAGGAAAAAATATCTTAAAACAGCTAAAACCCTTGATTATTAAAATGAGGGTTAAATAAAAAGTTCTTTACCTGGCGCCAGAAGGAGTACAACATTGGCGCCAGGCAGACCTCTCTGGGGAGTGCACTCCATAGTCTGGGCACCACTGCAGAGAAGGCCCTCCTCTAGGTAGACACCCTCCATACTTCCTACAAAGAGGGTTCCTGGAGCAAGGCCTCCCCTACCGATCTTAAGGGGCGGGAGGGCATATAAGGAAGGAGGTGTTACCTTCAGGTATCCTGGTCCCAAGTCTTTTAGGGCTTTATAGGTTAATACCAGCACCTTGAATTGGGCCCAGACTGCAATTGGGAGCCAGTGGAGCTGACAGAGGACCGGCGTTACGGGAATAATGACCGGCCCCCATCAGCTCTATCTGTACCAGTTGAAGTATGCGGACTGTTTTCAAGGGCAGCCCCACATAGAGCGCAATACAGTAATCCAACCAGGAATTTACCCAGGCATGTATCACTGTTCTATAGCTGTGCTACCACGGGATCCTGGCATCTACCTGGACTGGCTCACGCAATGGGGAAGGAGGTGCCCCACTGCAGCATTATGCTGCTACCTGCAGGGTCAGATGCAGAGAGCAACGCTGGGGGGCTGCTCCTGGCCCCTCCGCTGTGGGGTGCCACGTGGCAGGATCTTGTCTCCGGGGCTTGCTAGCATTGATGCGAATCTACTGGGAATAGCCATGAGGGGATTTGGCTGAGGGTGTCACCCGTATGAGGACAACAGCTCATTCTGTTTCCCTGTGCCAGGCATGACCAAGATCCAGTGGCAGGCTGGATGAGGGCCAATCAACCAAGCATGCCCTGGTAAGAAAGAGGCTTGGGGAGGGGGATGCTTCCTGGTCTGGAAACTGGATGATTTATCTGTCCCAGCTGGCCTTGCACTCCCTCTGCAGGGATACTTATCTTGTCTGGGGATGCTCTCCATCACTAGAGGGCCAGTGAGCGCCCACGACCCACCTAAGGGGATGCGGCTACGGCTACAAGCATTCTCGACCTGGGCTAGCCCAGCCACAGTGGTCCATACATTCATAAGCTCAGCACTGGCCTGTTCTAGTGCACTTCGTATGGGGCTGGCCCCGAGAGTGGGTCGGAAGCTACGGCTAGTGCAGAAAGCTGGACCTGTTACTCCGAGGAGCTTGTAACTCCTGCACCGGCTTCCAGATGACTACCAAGCTAAGTTCATGGTGTTCCGGATGGTTTACAAACAGCTGAGGACCTGGTTACCTGAGAGGGCACCTTCTTCTGCATGGGCCACCCTGGTCTTAACACTCTGAGGGAAAGGGGACAACAGCCTACCGATGTTCACCACGTTATGACACAGGAGAGAGCCTTCCCGAACGCACCAGCCCCATATAAAATGCACTACAACCATGTGGGACAATGTCCTCCTACTGTGGAGGGTTTCTGCCAACAACAAACATTTATTTGCCCCAAGGATCTCAAGGCCGCTTACAAGGTCCTCCCCTTCTCCATTTTATCCTCACAGCAACCCTGTGAGGGAGGTTAGGCTGAGAGTGGACCAAAGTCACCTGGTGAACGTGGCCAAGTGGGAAGAAGAACCCAGGTCTTCCAAGTCTCAGTCCAACAGTCCAACAGTTAAGCTGTATCAGCTCTGCCACCTATCCTTGGTTATGTTAATTATGGATATTTAATTAGTATTTTATTATTTTTACTGTCCTCTGTTAGAAAATTACTTTGTGAACCTCTTTGGGATATAATGAAAATAGTGTATTTTTTTTTCTGAAATAGGTAAAACAGCAGCCCAGCTCCCACACTTTCTGATGGTGCTTGGGAACTCAGAGACTTGATGGAAGAAACCAGCCAGAATATAAAAGATGACATGAAAGTAAAACATTTTGGTGCTCAGACTAAGGTGAATGCACCTGTGTGTCAAATGGCACACTACATTCACGCAGCAGAAGAATCTTCAGGTTTGCAGTGCACTTAAACTGGCTTTTCCTCTACCTAGAAGCCATTTAGGTAAAACTGATACCATAAATACTATCTTGGCTGTGCTCACAAACTTGAAACATGTGTTATTTCAGATGGGCCAAATTCTCTCTGGTGGGCTGGATGGTGTTTCGTAGTTTTCTTCCTTCCAGAATTCCTGCCTAACTGTCACTTTCTCGTGTGTCTGTCAACCTGTTTTCCTTCAGGGTGGCTTTTGAAAACAAATGAACAAACGGAAACTGATTGTTACCTATGATGGGAGAAGAGTCCAGAAGCATATTCCAGCAGGAGGTATTCACGCATATTGGAACCAAAGCTAAAAGAAGACGAGATTGTAATAAATTTCCCAGTATTATACTATCACTTCCACTGAAGGAAAGATTTCTTCAGATATAATACTTTCACTGTCAAACCTCCTAAGCCCAGTGTCAACCTCACTTCTGAATGGGTAAGAAGTCCATGTTTGCTTTGCACTTTGCCAAAAGGAGAGAGCCCAGTCAACCACCGAGAACAGTCCGCTCAGCATTCCGGGGTAAGAACAGCTTTTGGTTTGTTCCACAAAAGACATTTCCAAAAGGGAATAAATTTCTCTTGCCTGAAGAAGAGCATGTCAAAATATTTAAAGGAAATGCCTCGTTGTGAAGTTGGGGCCATAGGGAAGGCTTCCACAGTTTTTGCTTTCCTCAATGAAGTGGCTGAGGAGATACACCTCTGGTCAAAGGGAAGTGGTGGAGGCTGCCTGCATTTCAGTCTAGAGCCCAAGGAAAACTTGCCTTCCTCGCAGGCTGAGCAAGGGCTACCTCCCTTGCCTCAGCAGTGCTATGGAAGAGCCTGCTAGCAAATAGGAGAGAGACGGCCATCATGGGCTGAGCATCTTCCAGCTGCGCAGCCCCACCTCCAAGCCTCTGAGGTCTTCAGTGGGTGCTGCTACCAACAGTGCGGAAAACCAAGGACCTGGACAGAACGGTTGCCTGCAGATACCTCCCTATTTCTGTTCCTGCTACTCGACTCCAACGTGATTTTACTGGGAGAGTCTTTTGTAAGCCTCTATCCAAGCCTCGTTGGGCTATCAGCAGGTGAAGCTGCTCCTACCAAGGCACTGCACTGATCCATCTAGTTTAGTACCGTCCACTTGGACTAGCAGCGGCTCTCTAAGACCACAGAGATTTTTCCCAGCACCAGCTACAACAGACACACCTGACTGGAGACGCAGCAGATCAACCCAAGAACCTTCTTCATGCACAGCATGTACGAAAGAGAACAGCCCACATTTAGATGTGAACGCGGGAACAACATCTGGCTAGAAAGCTTTTGCTACTGTTTCCTCTCCCTGCCCCTTTTAGAACCCTCAGGGAAGGGAGGCAAAAAGTTATTTAAATATATCCTGAAATCAGACATTCTCTATTTGTTATTCCAAGGTGACAAATGCAGTACTGTACCCCATACTTAAAATCCTATTGTTCTTTATGGACAATATGAACTGCTAAGCACCCCTAAAAAAATCTCATGGAAAGGCCTCGTTGGACAAGAGGCAGGAGAAATGCTTTATCCAAACAAGGCAACCACTGGAGGGCAACTGTCCGATCAGAATGCCATACAGGCACATCCAGTCACATGTGCCACAGGATTGCTGACAGCGAAAAGAAAGTAAGATTTTCAGTTGTGCTTTACCAATAAGAGCCAAGAATGCGAGGTGGGAGCCCCTCCTTTAAATCTCACCTACCGTTCTCTTGGACTTTGCTCCATGTCCAGAAAATGACAGTGATAACAACATTGGCCTATCTTGTAGGATGGTTGCAGAATTACAAAGATGATAGCCATGAATAATGTTAACACTCTGACAAGCAACATAAATGCCAAGAGAAGGTGCTTAAAACTGAGTCTTAGTTTTAAGTCAAGGCATTTAAGAACCAACCCGATTTCATAAGCTACGAACAATACAGTTCTCCCATGAAGTGTTGCCAGACCATACATATTTTCCCTTGGAATTGCTGGGCACTACAAGCTGAGAAAGGAAGCTGTCCAGTTGCCCCACCTCTAGGGGTGTCTGGCCACTGAACAGACACATCAAATAAAGAAAGGTCTACTCACTAGAGGTTGTGAGACTGAAGAAGATTGCAGTGATCTAGGAGGTCTGTCAGATGAGCCACAAACCACCAGTTGCTCAGGGCAATGCTGTGCATACAAGAAATCCAAGGGAAGAAACATAAGCTTATAATCTCAACACACACACACACACACACACACACACACACTTTTTTTTCTAATTCTCCAAAAAATGACAACATTCCCCCATCCAATGTAGTAAACTTTATTAGGTTGAAAAAGAACCACATTTGTCTGGTGAATGCTTCTGCCACTAATTTTTTGTTTTAAAGGGACTTTCCAATTTCTTACATCCATGGCTGTTTACAAGAATCCTTGTCTCTTAAAGCACACAAGAAATTTCACTGTGAAGTTGAGAGAGTGCAGTGCGAGCAATCGAAAGCAAAAAAAGGGATGATAAAGTCACCTGCATTCTTTAATCACTTGATGGATATCAAATTCAAAGGCTGCCAGTAAGATGCTGTCTAAAGGCTCCGGGCTGCTCTCTCCTCCCAGGAACAAATCCAGGCTAGACTGTGGAAAATGCAAAGAGGTAAGGTAAGTTCAGCACCAAGAAAGTTTGTGGCCTGGTTATGCTCCTGCAGTATAGGGAAGAAGGATAAACGAAACATGGGCTGAAAAGTGTGGAAAAGGATCCACCCTTCGATTTCTCAATAAAGTATGTTCAAAATATCTAGTAATCAAGCAACTTCCTCACAACACACATCAACAGCTCCCTGGACCAACTTTGCCTGTTCACAGGTCCAAGCAAAGTCACGGTAACAGTTGTGTTATCCAAAGCAGGGCTGGCACCCGTATGAAATAGGCGGGAGACCCTGACTTGCTAAGGCAGCATCTGGTGTATATAACAGAGTGGTGTTGGGAGCTTTCCAACCAGAACCTTAAGCTTTCTTAAACCTCTGGTGGGAACTGCTGGCAAGAAGTGATGGACGGTGCCCTTGTGGATGTGCTGAATGCCCCTGCACTCTGCACACGTGCAGTCCTTCTAGTATGGCGCCATCCCTTCCTCCTCCCACTTAAAAGGCACACTGGAAGCCAAAGAATGCTGGACACCACTACCAATTGCCTTTCTGCTTGTGGAGCAGAGAAACCTGTGGCTGGCTCTACTCTAACGGCAGGCTGTCTCAGGTCACCTGTGCATAGAGATGGAGTTCCATATGCTTCACAGTAGGATGAGTGTACAAGAGCCGGGTTACCAGGAAATGGTACCAGGTCGTCATGAGGTCTTTCTTCTCTAGAATGGTGCTCTCATCACCCAGGAGGATCTAAAGGACAAAGGAGAAAGAAGCCAACACCTGAAGTGCCCCCATCAGCACCTGCACAGACCATTACTTTGATCTTTTCGCCCTAAGGAAAGGCCATTTGCTAGGGGTTCTTCGTTGCGAGTGATGCAGTGGCAACAGTGATATAAAAAGGCAGAGACAGCCTCCAATCTTTTCCTTCAGTACTTCACTGCAAGATCCCCACCACAGAATACGTGTCTGACATGCTTTAAATCTACCACTGGCTCACCTCCAAACTTCATTCTTGAAGCCCACATACCTTGCAGAGGGTCTCCAAGTGAGGGTGAGAAGCAAAGGTCCCATCTTTCAGGAACCGCTGACATTCCTCATGCCAGTGCTGCCATTTCAGCTCCATCTCTGTCAAAGTCTGGGTGTTACCAGGCTAGAAAAGGATATACAAGTATGTAAATTTCTTTCGTATGGAAAAGTGTCTCTAAAATTCCCCTGACAAGTGCATGGAAAACTTCCATGAAAAGAGAAATAGCATTTCTATATATATATATTGTTGCATACAATGAAAGGGACACACAATTTGAGACTCTGAGGTAAATACTGTATTACAAAGCACCTCTCTTGGGAAACAGCAAGCAGGACAATGTTCTGCTAACAAATTCCTCTGCCTACACATATACAGAATACAGTAATATTAATACAACTTCTTTCCAAATACATGGGAATATAGCTGATGCCCAGGCACAATATTCTTCTTGTAGCTCTGTCAAAGGTTATCACTACTTTGCAAACACAAGAGAAACTTATTTCTTACTCATACACCAAGGAAACTAGTATTAAAAAGCACAGTAATCTTCACAGTTCCATGGCAGACCCCTTGTTTTGCATGTGGAAAGCCCTGATTTCAGTTCCCAACATCTTCAGTTTAACAAAACGCTAGACAGTGTGGCAATTAAGACTTCTGCTGGGTATCTTGGAAAGTCTGCACCTGCCCAAGTAGAGACAACTGTTGCAGACAAAACCCTGCTAAACCAAGCCCAATGGGACTGTATGAAAGAAGATGTCTACATACACAGAGGACGGGCATCTTCTTCATCAGTTCATCTAAAATTTTGCACATGTTCGCAGAAGTCGGATGGGTACTGGCTTCCTTCGAAAGCAATTGTCGTGCCTCATCCATCCGGCCCTGAAGCACAAAAATCGTTACCTGAAACCAAACAAAAAGGATTGTTATAGGACACTATGGAGTCAGATCTCAGAAATCTGTGGAATGCGCTCCCCAGAGAGGTCCGCCTGGCGCCGTCATTATTTGCTTTTCGGCACCAGGCCAAGACCTTTTTATTTAAATGTTATTTTAATTGAATGTTAAATTATTTATTGCTTCTATCTAACTCTGGGATGTTTCCAATTCTGTATATTTTTGTATACTGTTATTTATTTGATTGGAAGCCACCCCGAGGCATATGCGAATGGGGCGGCATACAAGCACTCCAAATAAACAAATAAATAAAATGGCCTAATTGTGCACATGCAGTACTGCAGTGGCACAGTCAGACGCTAGAACAACATCTAAAATGGGACAAGTAGGGTTAATCGGTCCTGGCAAGCACGTCCAGTCGCACCAACGTAAATGACTCTCTGCAGGCCAGTAGTCCTCCATTCCTGCATTTGCCGCAAAACAGCATGCTGCCAGCGAGCACGGCTGACCATGACGGCTGCGGATGCACCCTGGACTACGCACGTCCCAGGCACAAAGCTCCCAGCCGCAGTCTTGCATGCTGGCTTCACAGGCAAAACATCTTGCACTATGAGACCCTGAAAAGGCCTGGGACGCAGGGCTTCCAATTCACAATGAAAGCTGGCTCAAACAAGGCCTCCCTCCCTTGGGATGGTTCCATTTGATATAAGCTGAAATGATGCCACTTGGCCCAAGAAGGCATCTTTCCAGGCGCAAAGAGCAGGCGTGTGTGCGCTCTGAAAAGGGACAGTCCAGATTTACCACATTCCAGAAGTTTTCGTGCTTTGCTGGATTTTCACTCCTCAGAAGTTCACAAACCATGTTGTCCACATCGCACACGTGAAGCCGAACCCAGTCAAGGAGGAGACACAGCAGAGAACCAGCTGGGGAAAAAATAAACACATTTCTATAAGCTTCCTGCTTGGCTTTAACTTTTAGCCTCTTGTTCTTGGATGCAAACACACAGATTTGGTCTTAAGGAATTTGGTTTCCCCAGGCCCCTTAAAAAACACAGAAGCTCATCACCTTGCGCACTCTTCCACCCTCCTCCCCCTTTAAACTACACTCTGGCCTTCAGGACAAATTATGGCAGCTACAACTCTTGAAAGAAGTCACCCTGTTGTACACTGATTCACATTAGTGACTAGCAACTTCACACAAGATGATTTTTTATTTATTTAGAATTTTTCTCTACCATCATTCATTAAAAGTGTCATGATGGTATACAATTTTTTTCACAAAATATTAATTCAACAATAAAACAATTAAAACTCACTGGTGCCAATACATGATGCTAAAATAAAATACCATTTAAAATAACTAAAATACCATTTAACAATTTTAAAACTGGGTAATCAAAAAGGGTGTAGCCTGGCACTGGAACAAATAAAGCATTGGCACCAGGCACAACTCTGAGGAAGGAGTTCCGTAATGGGGGCGCTACAGCAGAAAAGGCCCCCCTTCTCATAACAGCCCTCCTCTTTCAAGGAGGGCTCTCGGAGGAGGACCTCCAGAGGATCTCAAGGTCCAGGCAGGCTCATATGGAAGGAGACATTCCTCTAGAATTCCCAACACAGAAGTCAGCACTTCATTTTCTGTAGTGAGGCCAGCTGTGTACTCAATGTACATACTACAAGATGCTATTCCCTCTCTACTTCCCAACCCTGATACATAAACTCTTATATACGATGGTACCTGGCTGATCCATGTGCAGCAGGTACTCGCAATGGCTCAAAAGCAGCTCATAGCCCTACATGTTGCATGTATCCCTATGAATTGGGTGTTATAGAATTGTGATTTATGAATCAGATGGCAGACAAAAGCCTTATGAGCCCTTCCCTCTTGAGAAGCCCTCCAAGCCCCCTCACCTGCTCAGTATGAATCCTTAAAGGGCTGGTCCCCCAGCCCCAAGGTGAGCACCCCCATCTGTGTCGCCCCCTCCCTTGCACATTCCCTCACGGCTGACTGCTGGGCAACTGTGGTGTGGCAAGAGCTCCGGACTTCTCAGGCTCAGCCAAAGGTGCCTGCAAGCGTCCGGGCTACCAGCCTCAGATTCAGGAACCCAGTCTGGTTCCTCAAGAGTGGGCACAGCAGCCCCCAATTCAGATGGCTCAGCCAGTTCTGAGACTGAGCTTTAGGCACATGCAGCATAAAATCAGTCTTAAAGTTATGTCAGCATAAGGGCTAGAGCAGCAAAAAAAATCCCTCTATATGCTCTTTCAAATGTGACCACATTTTATACTTCCGTTTGCAAGACACTCAAGTTTAGAAGGCATTTTTGTTTAGCATCTATTTTTCATAACATTTGATCAACAAGGGAGACATGTGGTGATCATCTAACTTCTAAGCGTTTCTTGCCAAAGACAGAAAGGAGCAGTAAAGGAGATCACTCTTTGAAGGACCTTTCCTTCCCTTGCATAATTTTAATACAGAGACCTAACTCCTAAGGGCAGCAGAGACATGTCTGAGCCAGATGCATGCTAACACCAAAGTATGCTATTTCACCTGGTGCTGCTTCAATAAACATGATTTCACAGAGGTTCCAGATCAATTCCATCGCAGATAAAATGGAGACCTGGGAAAAACAGACAGGAAGGTAACAAGGACACTCCTTCAAATGTTTTGAGCCTAGAGATATGATAGCAGGAGTATTACTATTCACATAGGCTAAAACCATTCAAATGAGTTTTGCTGGGAACAAGATGCTACTCAAATAGAGTCTGGGTATCTCATACTGTATTTGGGCAGAGCAAGAATCAAAGGATAAGTACTTGTACACTCTATGACCAGGGATCCACGTATGTATTCACCGACTCTGGTGCTTGCCCTCCTCCCTATTCTGGGCAGAGTTGATCTAAGTGCCTCTGAACTCATAATATTAGACTCTTGACTATCTCAGGGAAGAGATGAGATCAGCTGTGAGAACTGGTGGGAAAGCATTCTGTGCATGGGACTTGGAGTGAGAATATGGCAACTGGAGAAATAGCTAAGCAATCCCCACCTCCTTCCAAATCCCCACCTCCTTCTCAAGTTTCTTTTTCTTAGGGAAATTATTTTTCTTATACTGCTTTATAGTTAAGCCTTCGGTGCTCAGAATTCTTCCGCAAGTACCATTTAATTCCTTCTACATAGATAATATGCCTACTACAATAATCCCTGGCTAATATTCCAACAAGATCCAAAGTGCTAATTCATCAGAATGTATCAAGGATGGAAAAGTCTATGGAAGATGCTAGCAGAAGATTTTTCCTAAGTGTGACGACAAAAATATTTCAGTTACCTGAGTACTGTGGTACACGTGCATTACTGGGTCCTGTGCAGAAGCTAACAAGAGAAAAATGTATCAGTCAGGTTTTTCTCCTTTTTCCAAAATGAATGATGCACAGGACCATATTTATTCCAGACTTTTAAATGCCTGTCAGTTCTATTCCATTATTTTATTCCATACCGTAGAGAGATCTTTACAACATTCTGTGTGCTTAAATGTCACCTTTATTAGCTGCATTCTAAAAGCAGCTGTCCTACTCCTATGCTTGGACTGCCATTACTACAACCATCTGAAGCTCAGTGAACTACTTAGCTGAGCAATATTGGAATCAGATCTTACTTCGAGAGATGTACAGACTGACTTGATCTTACAAAGCCGTGTGTGTGGATGCCATTTCAAGTTCAAGAGCCAGATAGATTACCTTTATAATTACCTGCTATGACTCATGCCCCGTGGGTTTCACATTCATAGTGCAGAACAACTTACTAGCCATCTGATGTGAATCTTCCATGCAGGCTCTTATGACCGAGCGGTAGCTTTTGCTCACTCGAACCAATCTGCCAAATGCGGAAGGGCCCGATTAGAATGTGTTTTTTAGGAAAAACTGTTATGAAAAGTCCCTTGCCAAACACCATGTGCTTCAACAAAGGTATGATGCAATCTTACTCTAAACCAGCACGAGTTGCAAAGTGCTACACAGGTGTTTCTGTCCTCCTTTTTGTCAGCAAGTGAATGCACATTAACTGAAAACAGAAGGCATTACAGAAGAATAAGGCAAAGATCTAGAGAAAAAAAGCTGATTAATATGCTGAGGCTGCAATTCGGTGTGCACAGCCACCTAGAAGCAAGCCTCAGTGAACACTGCAGGAATTAAACCTAAGCAAACATGTACAGGATGGGGCTGCAAATTAAAGAACCCCAGTTGCTACAGACCTCATGCCCTATTTGGATGGTCTCACAGCAAGAAGATCCTTAGATCACTTACTGTGCAGTCCTTGACTTTCCAACCTTCTCTTTCTCATCCTTCTGGAGTCCAACAAAGATCCCATGTGATTCATTGAAAAGCTTCCGCAAAGTGTGAGAGTAGATGTCATGATCTTTGCGAACAACGTAGACATAAGGACAGTTCAGCCTTTTCTCTTCAGACTCTGAAACAAACCACATAGAAGTTCTAACTAAAAATACACTATTAATCCACAACGAGAATAATGCACAGGTCAGCCTTATGGCATAGCAGGACCTGTTAGGAATTTAGACCTTATTTTGGACCATACCAAAAGAGCCAAAATGCAGGAGAAGTGCCACCATTCATTCTTTGAAAACTTAAAATATAAACTAACAATTCTAAATAGTAACTCCAACCTTAATATTATGACTTGGAAATAAAGATACTGTTATTAAACTTATTCCAGAAGTTGAGATGTTTATCTTTTAATAAATGCACCTGTCCAAATAATGTACACAAAACATCACAGTTTCACACAAGATGTGACCGAGTGGCTGAATGGAGGAACAGGCACCCTCGGGCAAGGCTCCCCTCATAGTTTGCTTCCTCTATTAATTTATCATGGGACAAGGGGAAACCTGCATCTCTCTAGATATTGTGGGAGACAGTTTGAAAATGCCTGCCACAAACAGCTGAACTATTTATTACATTTGCATTCTAGGGATCCTTCAAAGGGATCATGAACTGTGTACATGGGATTTCCAGGTACTGATCAGGACCAGCTTACTTAGCTTCAGAGACAAAACTACTTCTGGTGCCTTTAAACCAGTAAGTAGAGCACTGTCTACAAATCCATAGAAGCCCTTCTATAAAACCCAATCTCTACATGTAAACAGAAAAACGAGGCTCAATAATATAGGACACTACCATTAAACAATATTCATCCTCAAAGCAAATTACAGTGTGTTTCATGATTTTAGGGGTTGGAATTCATTAATATTGTTGGCACTGAGAGTTGAAATCAGTTTCACAAGGACTTTAATCATATTAATATGCTAATGCCAAGAGCGGCAATATGTCTAGGTAACAATTTTACATCTAGACATATGGAGCAGCAGGTGCAGTGGAATGAAGTTCTTGCAAAAAAAAATGAAAAATGAAATAGATATGGCTGTAGTCATTACTGGCTTGGATCAATGTCCTCATTATGATCCCCAGCCCTCCAGAGCAAATTTGGAGACAGTGCTGGGTGACTACAGGGTAAAAGAAGCAGAAATCCCATTCTATCAGTCATCTATTCTGCAGTCACAATGAGAAAGTTGGAGCCAACTCCTAGTAAATAAGCATTATAAAATTAAAAAGACATCCCTGTAACGTTTTAACAACACAACAGAACAAACCCTTTATCTAGAAGTAGTCCTTTTCTCTCTCACCCTAATCTAAGTAATCTTTCCTCCTGAACTTATTCAAAGTGACTTTTCTAGTTACCTTGGAATGCCCCTGTCTATTGAAGTTACATCTTCAGCCGCACTAAAAACTGTGTCACCAAACAACTGGAGTGAACCAGTTGCTTGGAGAATCACTTCCTGGTTAAAACTGATCAAAAAAGCAGTTTACATCTCCTGCGTGCAGAGGGCTGAGAACTGCCCATGCAATGGAATGGAGAAATCCAAAGTTGATATGATTGCACACCAGCATGTTCATCCTCTCCACTAGGCAAATGCTAGCAGCTCTTTTTGACTTATGAAATGTGAACATTTTGTCTTTGCATTTTTCAACTCACTGACCTGCTAGTGCAGATCCCAGGGTAAATTTAGCTCATTATTCATAAAGCACAGGTTGAAAAGGGCTCTGGCTAGGGAAAAAATGCTTCCCAACAGCCCTGCAGTGTATGTTCCTGATGAATACTGAAGGGTAGGGGTCAGGTGGAGAGACTGGTTTACAGTGATCCTGCAGTCTTTTCTAGGTTTTCTCTCTCTGTGAAAGAGGGGGAAATAGGAAGACAGCTGGAAAGGAGTGAGGAAGAGAGAGAGAGAAGGCACATAAAATTGCTACCATGAAAGCAAAAGGAAATCCAGTGGGAGTAGGATGTGTAAGCATACTGCAAAATTAAGGCACAGCACTTCAGTGTAGCAAAGCTTTTCAGCTACCATTTAAGAAAACATATCAGTAAAAAGTATCTGTGCAAAGCTGTGCTTAGAAACATAAAAACTGGAGCTTTGAAAGGATCACCACCACATATTGCAAAATCAGACTTTCGTGGTGTGTTCTATGCATGTTTATTCAGATAGAGGTTGGGTTAGAGGACCTATTGTTCTTAATGGGAGGCTTACTCCCTAGATAGTGTGCTTATTAGTAGCTCTATTATATATTATATTACTAGGTTGCTTAGGACTGCAGTCTTGGGGATTTTAGCCTTCAGGTAATGCCGGGCTGAAAGTGGAATAATGTACAAGCTGGTATTCATTTTGGTTCTGTGTCTGGATGAGCAAGTGTTTTAGCAAGTAGTTCTGCAGCAAAGCACTTGGCCACTCTATCTGCAGCACATCGCTGCAGTTCCTATTTTATATTTATCAGACTTGTTTTAGATTAGAGAAGAGATGACAATGAGGGAAATTGCTTAGAAGGAAGGATGATACCAAAGAAGGCCTGCTAAAATGCTCTTGCCCAAGGACCAGGTAAAGTCTGCCTAAATAAGCTAGGGTATTACACCACTTTGTTTTGGTCTCATCCAAGAATTCATTTTTTAAAAAAACACATGCATATTAATATCAGAAGTTGCCAACCTGCTGATCCAAACAATGTTTCACACACCAGCATCTCACCAGGTCCCCAGTCAAAACATAATTGTCTGTTAGCAGAGTCCACTCCAGGAATAAGCTGTTTTTTAAATAAAAAACAGAGAGTAAGTTAGACAAGTATGGAGATGTTACTTATATCATAAGACTTCAATCTTTCACAAACTATAATTTTAAAGGGCTAAATACATCTGGAAAGACAGATTCTGGCAGCAGCAAAATCTGAAATGAATTAAGAGAGTAACCCTTTTCAGAAAAACACCTCATGTGACCAATGCTGAGTGGTGTTCTGCCAAACAGACCCATCCATTCTGCTGGGCACACTGGTTTCTCCTGCCCCTTGGCATCCACACATATCCCCCAAACATCTGCAGATAGGAAGCCTTTGCCTGTACAGCTGTATACAAGAACACTGCCTCTATGCAGACATTTGCACAGTACATGTAGGTAGAGGGAAACAGGGAAGTGTGCATAAAGCTAGTTAATGTATACCCACTCATGTATCAATTGACTACAAGCATCACTTGTGAACGCAAATATACAGTGTTCCTCTATCTCAGCATTACTTCATTCCCCGGTGTGTGCCATCTCCCACTATCTGCCAAACAACCCTATTTCTTCTGAAGTCATTATCATATCTCTTGCAAAGCACTGTCCTCACATATATCCATAGCTTAAGAGTTACTACCCGCATTATAATGGACTTTGTATGTTAGCCTATCAGTGAAGTTTTGCCTTCTGTTTGTTCAGTAGTTCACTCAAAACTTAGCACCAGCTTGTTTTTGCTTCCTGCTTCTGTTATTTTTTTTAGAACAAGAAAAAATGCTTTAGTATTAAGTTTTGTGAGAACTGATAGCATTGTACCTAGGAATTATGTAAAACTATGATTCTAATACAGTTTCCCTAGTAAAAGTTCAAGCATTGCATTTTACGACTGAAACAAACTACAGAAAAGCTCAGCACTGCATCCATTCCCATCCAAAGGAAGAGTGCTGTGTGACTTAAAATCCTGCATATCACACCACCCTGTAGACTGCAGAAGTTACGGACTTTAGCCTCTCCCATCAAGAAAATGACCAAGGGCCACTGCAAGGTTGGAGACCGAGTTTAGGAGGGAGGAGGAAAAGACCAGTCTGGCTCCACTCATCAGCCAGAAAAGCAACAGCTGCAAGGAGGTTGCTGACCTATACCCTGCCAAAGAGAACAATCAGCTGCAACTGCCAGTTACCCTGGGACTGAGTCTCTGGTGTGTTTGGGGAAGTTCCTTAGAAATTGCCTTGGTGCTAACCAGATGTAAATTTAGGGTATCACTCTTCCAAATTAACCAAATAAATATGGATTGAACACATGTTACTAAGGGTCTGAGCAGGACTAAAGTGATCCAGTTTCAAATCAGGACTAAAGTGATCCAGTTTCGAATCCCTGTTCATACACTCTCTCAGCCTAACCGACTTCACAGAATTCCTCTATGGATAAAATGGGAGTGGGGCAGAATCAGCTGCCTGGAATTCTATCCAACGTTAATCTAATTTCTCTTATTCTTCTCAGTGTCTCCTTCCAGGACTCCCATTGGATATATCCCATGAACTCCTCAGAAGAAAGGTAAGACATAGGTCCTATTATGCCATTTCTTCTGATAAGTGACTGAACTCCCTAATCCAACTTCGTAGTGGATTCTCTTTTCAATTTAAAATAATCTACTGAGAATTCTTTAAGTTAAAAAGCAAAACAAAGCCTAGAATTCTGCCGGGTGGAGCTCTCCCCCTGCCCACTGAGTTCCAGATATTTTTGAACTACATTCCCAGCATTTGTGACCGTTGGCTTTCCGAGCCGAGGCCGATGGGCGTTGTAGTCCAAACCCTCTGGAGGGCACCAGGTCGGGGAGAACAGCGCGAACTCCCGCCCACCGCAGCCCTCTTCCAGCGGTCCTTTCCGCTGCACCACCCAGAACCATTCGGAAGAGAAGAACACGAAAACCCACAGTGACCGACGGCTCCACATCTAGCTCCTCCATCTCGCCGAGCCACGGCTCCGACAGCTCGTGCTCGCTCGCTCCGTTTTCACCTTCCTCGCGCCCGCGCTGCGCCCGGGATTGCCCAGCCAATAGCCGAGCCTCACGCGGAACCGCGCGCACGCCAGCGGAAGGGCCCCCTTTCCTTCTCTAGAGATAAGAAATAGTAGAACAGCTAGCTCGCTGCGATCCGGAGATGGCGTTTCCTGGTTCCTTTATTTATTTATTAATTATATTTATATCCCTCCTTCTTTCCTTTGAAGGAACTCAAGGTGGCTTCCATAACGACAACAACTCCGTGAGGTAGGGCTAAGAGTCTGTGACTGCCTAATTACCCAGTTAGCTCCATGGCTGAGTGGTGAGGGAAGAAATTCTGAGGCTGAAATGGAAGCTAAGGTCATCCCAGCAACCTAATCTAGCATTATTAAGGGTTAATGGTGTGTGTGGAGGAGAGGGACGGAGGGACGGACAGTGGTTTAGATTATCTTCCAAACTTATCTCCTTCATCAGGTTGCAGCAAATGTGACTGCCTAAATCAAAACTGCAGATCGTGTGGCCCCCCCAACTAAAACTCCGATCATCCTTAGCTATTAGCTATGTTGATTGGGACTGAAGAGAGTTTTAAGTTTCGTAATGTCTGAAGGGATACAGCTTTCTCTCCCCCACACCTAGAATCAATATCCAATATTCTGTTGCACGCGGAAGTCTTGTGCACCATCCACTTTCATGCACGTGTCTCGTTCTTTTAAATGAGGCATGGGCAACGCGTGGCCTTCGGACGTTGCAGGACTGCAACTTCCATTAGCTCTAGCCAGAACATTACAGTCCAACAACATCTGGAAGGCCATCGACTGATTAAGCTCTAGACCCCTATACACAACAACGAAAGCCCTAACTCACATTTTTCATACATAGGAACTCAGGGAGAGCCCGAACTCCTATCTGTCCTGCTCACATATTTTTGGTTTGGGTAGGGGGTACTCTGTCTAATCACAGCTACGCTACATTCTGAATTTCTCCATCGTTTCCTATGAGGCTTTTACTTTCATCTGTAAGGAAGAGGAACCCGCTCATCTGAGTACGTGTGTGACTCTAGCTATAAAGCTGTGTTCCGCCTCCCGAATCGACGCAGTCCCTTCCCCGCCTCTACAGCTCTCCTCCAAAGCGCCTGCAAGATTTGCGAAGTTTCCCCAGAGCCTTTGCATCAATTCCTGCGGCCCGTGCGCAGCCCGTCTTCCATAGGAAGAGGATGGGGATAGTCTGTGGGGCTCTGGTGCGGGCGTTGTTTTGGCCCAGAGGCAGCAGTATGCTACTGGGTACCAAAGTGGCTTGCCAATGCTAAATTAGCCTGCGATGAGCTAGAGAAGGAAGATTCATGGGGGCATAAATAACTCCCCGCATATCCCAGCCGTGTCTAGGATTACGGTTGACGCTGTAGCGCTGGGGGTAGATCCGTCTGACCGGTTGCAGCTATTCCGGCTTTTTTTGAAGATCGCCGATTAGAAGGGTAGCTGCAGAAGAGATTCCATAACAAAGAGATGCCTTCTGGACTGATGTTAAAAGGCTGCCAAATTTCCAGTTTGGCTTATTTTGGGTTAAAAATTAAGACAAGGAGTCCAAAACGTTTTAGACTTGAATACGTATCTTTTTTTCTGGAGGGTGGCTTTATTAGTCTCATGAAATAAAAACAACTGTCTTGTGACCTCTTAAAGACTAGCCCATTTATTCTGGAATTAGTTTTTGCAGACAACAGTTTGCTTATATTGCATTTGTGGACTATAGTCCTCAGATATTTATGCCAGAATAAATGGGTTAGTCTTTAAAGAGCCCCAAGACTCTTGGTTAAAATTGTGTGTGTTCTCTTGTTTACCCCAGAGTTTCGTTTCTTCTCTGCCTCAGGTGGACAGACAGCTTTTTCACTGGACTGCAGACTCACCAGAAACCACTGGATTCTTGTGCCTAAATGGCTAGGTTTTGCTTCCCAGGCTTCAGCTCCACTTTAGCTTCTGCCGGTCTCCAGTGCCTGAAGGAGAAACTGTCCTAGCTAATCCACAGGGTTGGGGGTTGTAAATTTAAATTCACAAACATGCAGGGGGGTGTATAGATTTCCTTGGGTTGTCTGTAGACTCTTACTACTAATGCCATTCAGGAGCTGGGGGTTTTGCATGGCTGTTTTAATGGTATTATATTGGCTCATGTTTAGGCAGTGATCCTCTAGTCTCCAGGCAGAAAAGCAAGAGAAGAGTGAGAAAAGCACAGCTGCATGTTCCAGAGATTGTACAAGAAGGGCCTGGAAGCAACTGAAGTATGGAGAAAGATGAGGATGGATATCAATCTGGCATTTTTTCAATCTGGAAAGCTTTGATATATTTAGTTCATGGGCATGCATATGTAAATATAGACATTATCTGTTTCACAAACCTCCAAAGAATCTCATTAGTGTGTTATTAAACCACTTGTTTTAAACTTTTAAAAGTGTGTGTGTATTTAGGAGCCTGATTCAGTTCAGGTTCAAGGCTATCAAAAGATTTTAGTTTCAGAGACAATTAAAAAAAAAACCCAGTGCTTGAATTTCAGATCTCATTTGGCACATTGCTTCCAGAAGGTGAATTCAGGTAAACACTGCAACTCTAGAATACCTCATCACTTGGAGAAGTGTGCAATTCTGGTGTCAGGGGATGGGTCGTGTTTCCTTGGAGAGGAACTGTCAGCTGGAAGAGGTGTAACAGCAATGCATCTAGTCCAGGTAATGTTCCAACAGAAAAGGCTGGCATTGTAGCAGGCCAACCAGCAGTTTTATGAAGACCTTGGAACAAAGGGGCAAAGCTTCGGGCCTGCTGGATTCCTCAATGCAGACTGCAGAGCTGCCCACAGTTCCACTGGTGGGCAAGACCAAGCAGATCTGATACTGGAAAGAGCAGTAGGGATGGGGACAGCAGGGAACCTGCTCAACCTGGGAAAAGCAGCCTGGATGGCATAACTTCACTTGGTACAGAGCATTCAAGCTGGGAATGCTGAATGCTCAGTGAGCCCAGGGATTTGGCGGGTGCCAAGGAAAGCCTCTGCACCTCCGGGGGCAGCTGAGCCCCTTTCTTCATGTGGGGAGGAGAGAGAGAACTACATGGCTTCTCTGGTGCAGGGAGGTGTGTGGGAGGACAATGCATCAGGGGAAGGGCCATGCTGACCAATATCATCCGATCCACAGTGGGCCTGTTGGGGGTCAGGCCAGTCCTGGTGCTCACCTCAGAAGGGTTCTGTAATCCTGCCACAGAATCTTGTTGTTCTTCTTGTTAGTCGCGAAGTTGTGTCCAACCCATCGTGACCCCATGGACCACATTCCTCCAGGCCTTCCTGTCCACCATCCCCCGGAGTCCACCCAAGCTCACACCAACTGCTTCAGTGACTCCATCTAACCACCTCATTCTCTGCCATCCCCTCCTTCTTTTGCCATCTATTGTTCCCAGCATTAGACTCTTCTCCAGGGAATCCTTCCTTCTCATTAGGTGGCCAAAGTAGTTGAGTTTCATCTTCAGGATCTGGCCTTCTAAAGAGCAGCCAGGGTTGACCTCCTCTAGGACTGACCAGTTTGATCACCTTACGGTCCAAGGGACTCGCAGGAGTTTCCTCCAGCACCACAATTCAAAGGCCTCATTCCTTCGGCGCTCAGCCTTCCTTATGGTCCAGCTTTCACAGCCATACATTACAACTGAGAAAACCATAACCTTGACTATACACACTTTTGTTGGCAGGGTAATGTCTCTGCTTTTTACTATGCTGTCTAGATTTGCCATAGCGTAGTGAAGGCCATTGTGGAACTCTCCCAGGCAGGGCCATCCATGGGCCTGATGGGCGCTTGCCCATACTGATCTGTGAATGTTAACACTTGGAAAATGGGAAAACTTCCAAAATTAACAGTAGTTGTAGTTGTGGTAGGGTCCCCAGTACACTGCTTTGCCTGGCGCCCATAATGCTGTTAAGATGGCCCTGCTCCCAGGTTTGGCAGATGCAGACAGCAGTATCTCAAAGTGAGAAGGTGGGTGCCTTGCCGGAGAGGACATGGCAAGAGGCTGAGGCTGGCTCAGAAGGCCATTTGCAGCACTGTCTGAGGAGATCTGTGAAGCAGATGGGACTTAAGGAGCTTGCGCTGCAGAGATTTGCCATCAGTTGCTGAAGCGGGAGCCTGCCAACTGTGAGGAGGGCAAGGGAACCAGAGAAGCCTCAAGAATAGGAAACTGAGTAGACAAGACTGTGCATGAGTTGAAGTGGTGGAAAGAAAGTGCTATGGGGAACGATGGCATGCAGCAGAAGTAGGCATGATAGGACCCTACGGATGCTTTGACCTCTGCTTGGCTGAATTCCTAACCATGGGCCATGTTGGCTGAGATTTATGGGAGCTGTAGTCCAGAACTACTGGAGCACACCAAGTTGCCTACTCCTGACATAAAACCTAGAGGAAGAACCCTTGATAGGTTTCTTCACCACATGGAAGAAAATCAGCAAGGAAATCTGTGCTAGAAAAGTAGCCACTGCCAGGAAATGAGTGAGAATAAATAATCCCATAAAAACTACTTTGTTCCATGGCTTCCCCATGAAGGCTTTAGTGGATGGGATGAAGCCCCTCCTGTTGATGCACCCCAGAAGTAAGCCCCAGTGGGCATAAGATAGAGTTACTGGAGTAACAGAGATTGGGAACTTTGCTGTATACAAGTGTCGGGCAACATGGACAGAGAGGGGAAAATGCAGCTGCCAACCTGAGTGGGCTCACCCAGTTAGGCTTGAAGAAGGATCCTGCAGATGGAGACTTATGGCTTGACCCAGCTCTACATTTAGATCCAAGGGATGGTTCAGACTAGCCAGAATACCTTTTCCTTGAGGGGGGTGGGGGTATAAAGAGAAAGAAAAGGGGGCAGCTTGTCATAAAGAGACAACATGCCTGGATATTTTACTGGTCTTTTTGAAGACATACCTTGAAACCATGAGTGGAGTCACAGGAATCGCCCCACCTTTGGAGCTTCATGAAAACCAGGGCAAAAAATATGCTGAAAAACATGTGGCTTGGAATTTGTGGTTTTGGGGACTGCTTGTTAGTTTTTTAGGAACTGGTTATCATTTTTCAGAATTGTTCTGGCAGACTTTCTTAAGATTTTCTTGCAATGTAACATTGCAAAGAAATGTAGTTACTGAGATTGTGTAGGATGTGTTTCAGGCTGGCAAAGAAAAATGAATGATGACTGCTTAATTGTATCGCAGTAAAATAAACAGTTTATCCAGAACAGGAATTCTGACAGTAATAAACCTTGCTTTTTGCATTGCTTATATGAACATTTTAATAAAACCGCAAGGCAGGATTTCATATATAACAGAGGAATTTCTTAGAGGAACAGGGGAAGTAATTTTTCTAAAGGAAATGGCTATGTGTGCTTTAATGTCACTAATCATGTTTATTTATTTTTATTCTTTTAAAAACAACTCCAGGGAAACTTCTTATTAATTTTCTTCTGTCTGATCTGATGGGGCTCCCCTTGAAAACAGCCCAGGTACTTCAGCTGGTATAGAACAGAGCTGCCAGATTGCTGACGGGGACCAGTTGTTATTCTCATATAATGCCAGTCCTCTACCAGCTACATTGGCTTCCAGTTGAAGTCTGGGCCCAATTCAAGGTGCTGGTTTTAACCTTTAAAGCCCTGAACAGCTCAGGACCAGGATACCTGAAGGAATGTCTCTTCCCTTACATGCCCTCATGTCCCTTAAGATCTGCGGGAGAGGCTCTGCTCCAGGAGCCCTCTTTAAAGGAGATTAAAAAAAATCTACCCAGAGCAGGGCCTTCTCTGCGGTGGCACCAAGATTATGGAATGTGCTCTCTGGAGAGGTGCGCCTGGCACCAAGTTTATATTCTTTTCGGCGCCAGGTTAAAACCTTTTTATTTAATTGCTATTTTAAAAACTAATATTTTAACGTTAACAGTTGCTCTTTTTGGTTTTTGTTTTTATATAATCTTTTATGGAATTTGTTATTGTTTTTAATTGTATGTGTTGTGAGCTGTCCTGAGATGCCAAGGCATGTGGTGACAGCATACAAAAGTTTTAAATAAGTAAGTTTTTAAATAAATACATAAACAGTATTTTTAATGAAAGGATAAGGGTTGGACTAGATGACCTCCAAGGTTTCTTCCAACTTTATGATTGCAAGACTGCAATTAAGACAAAAGTTATACTACTACACTGGTCAAACTAGCTGGCCAGGTCTAGTCTTGCATATTCCTTTCTTAGGTAAATTGCAGGAAATATGTTGTCATGGAAACTAAATAATCTGATTTATCTAAGTAGCTGGCCTTCTGAATGGATAGCAAATATCCAAAAGAAGGATGTCTCTTTTCCCACATCCAGCTGGGAATGATGTAATTGAGGTATCTGTCCTTGAAGAGAACTTGCCCTTTTCAGGATGCACTTTGGAGTGAGAAACAGAAGGAGAGCTGAGATTCTGATTCTTAAAAGGGAAGTTGACTGCCAGTCTGGACATCAGGTGAGGGAACAACGGATTTTGGGTAACTGTTGGAATGTTAAGCAGTGCTTTCCATCGGTGCTTATCCTGAATATTTGGAGAAAGATGCCAAATATTATAAAGCACCAATAAACTTCCAAGAACCCCTTCCAAGGGGAATCAAACCCAGATAAGCACTGCGCTTTTTTAACCTCTCATCACTTTGAGGGAATTGATATCATTAATATCTGATTTTTGGCAAGCACTATGAAGCAGCTACTCTTCTCTTGATCATACTGATTAGAAAAGCAGAGTGATCTCAGAGACATATTTCCAGAGATTCTTGCTGCCTGCCTGCCTGCCTGCCTGCTTCCTTCCTTCTTCTGTCACACTATTTTTACCTTCCTTGCCAATTATTATCAGATGTAAAGGGGTTTATGGCATCCGTTTAAAAATAGGTTTGTGGTAGTTTGCTGAGCTGTTGTATCATGTGGTACAGCAAAGCTAATAAAATCACTATTAATTCACTAGTGATTTCCAATTGGCTTTAGAATAGTAAGCAACTGAGTGTTACTGATGATAGCAACATTGACCAGTGGCATAAAGATTATGGTTTATTACCAGCTCAGTGTAATTGGTGAGAAGGACATTGATGGGTAAGACTGGGAGTAGAAGGAAATAGAAACAAGAATGACTATCTAGCCTAGTGTCTGAATATTGACCGACCAAGCACTGAGGTCTCAAAAGCAATAGGTTTCAGAGCCAAATATATGTATACCTAACATCAGAAAGTTCCAAGTGGTGAATGTTTTGCTGGTGATTCCATTGGCTTATGCACACATACATATTTATCACTGGGTGCCTTGTGTCAACACTACCAACAAATGCAGAGCAGTGCAGGCTCATTTTATTGCTGCTCATGGGGATGGTCTGTAGCCCAGTGGTAAAGCACAGGTTTTGCATGCTGAAGGCCCCGGGTTCAATATCCAACCACTCTAGAAAAGGCTCCTTTCTGAAACCCTGGAGACCCATGGTTGCCAGTCAGTGTTGAGAATCCTGGACTATTGATCAGACTTGGTATAAGGCAGCTTTGTATGCATCTAGCTAGCAACCTTCAGTTTATATGTTGGCCATAACCAGGTATTTATTCCTTCAGACCCAGTTGCAGTCTTACTGAAGTGCCATAATTTTGGTCGAAAAGACAGGGTATGAAACTAACACACAAACAAATACTAGGTTCATTAAATTGTGATCTATGGAGGAAATTCATTTTACTTTATTTTGGGACAGCTCCAAAGTTTCAGATAATTTCATGGTGGGAAAGCCACACCTACCATACCTCCTATTAGTAGGCAATTTAATATTGCATACCTTGGTTCAATTATCACTTCAAAGGTAGACTGAAGCCAAGAAATTAGAAGACTAAGACTGATGGAACTAGAAAAGATCCTCAAGTATAAGGATGTTTCACTGGAAACGAAAGCCAAGATCATTCACACAATTGTATTCCTAATCACTATGTATGTGGCTGAAGGCAGGACGGTAAAGAAAGCCATTGGTACATGCCATCAAGTTGTCTCCAACATATGGCAAACCTTTGAATGAAAGGCCTTCAGAATGACCTGTCCTTGATAGCCCTGCTCAGCTCTTGTAAACAAGAGCTTCATCTTGGAATTAATCCATCCCTTCTGGTCTTCCTTTTCTTCTTCAGCCTTCTACTTTCACTAACATTATGGAGTCTTCCCTTCCTATGATGTACCTGGAGTACAACAGCTTTGGTTTCATAATTTTTGTTCCCAGGGAAAGCTCTGGCTTGATTTGATCTAGGACTCACTTGTTTTTCTGTTGGTCCAGGGTATTCACAAAGCTCTCCTTTAACACTATGTTTTGGCCTTCAATAGTCTTCCTGCCAGTTTTCTTCACTGTCCAGCTTTCAAACCTGTACACAGTGATTATGTGTACAGTGATTAAGTGAAACCTCCTTATACTACCATGGTGAAACACCCATGAGCGCTATTGACTTGCTGGATCACATCCTGGACACATGAAGCAGAACAAGTGGTCACTGCTTGCACCGAGTTCTACAGTGACTGTTCTTTGCTGTGGTATGACCTGGTAGTTATTGTATAGCTGGAGTCATAAAAAGGTCTTGACAAAGTAGAAACAGAGAAACAGAGCAAGTCAGAAGGGACCTCCCGGGCCATCTAGTCTGACCTCCGGCTCCAGCCAGCTCCGCTCACGACATGCCCACCATGTGCATGTCCAGCCTAATAGAAACAAAGAAGTCTGTCACCAAATGCTCCTGAGCAAACTTGGTCATCAAAGGACAAGAGGATGGATGGACCAGTAATGGATTCACTGGCACTTTCTCAGACTGGGGAGACATAACAAGTGAGGTACTTCAGAGTTCAGTCCTGGGCACAGAGCACTTCAACGTTCTTATTAATGATTTGAATGAGGAGATGCAGGGAACAATTAGATAACATTTCAGATAACACAAAATTGGATGAAGATTTTTTTCTGTTCATGTTTACTGTGCAAAATAAAAACATTCAAACCTCACCATAAATGAGCAAAAAAAAGTATGTTATTTGAACAATATTTACAGAAAGAAAAATATCTATAGCATTGGTTGTGTTTATATTATCTATCTGTATTTGTCTGTATATAACAGAACAAACTACTGTTACTAACAATAATTATGCATATACTTCAACAAAGGCACATCAATTATCCATGTATTTATTAATTTCCAAGGCCACTCATTCAAAAATTGAATGTTCCATTAAATCCTCCACACATTTTATTACCAGTGTCTGTTTATCCTTCCAATGTTGTAATATTAGCCTTCTAGCTGTCCAGAAGGCATGGAAAATCCATTTATGTTGATCTGGTGTTAGAGTCCAAGAAATGAGTAGGTAATTTAAAAAAAAAAATGTGTACCCTTATATATCAAAGAACGTTCCAACACAAAATTTCTCCAGAGTATTACCTCCTCCCAAAAGGTAGCTGCCATTGGGTATTGCCAAAACATACAGAGAAGAGAAACATTAGCAGCATTGCACCTCGACAATTGCCCTATTTAATTAAGCCCTTCTTAAAGGGGTATTAAGGCATCCAGTTATGCTCGAAACATCAATTTTTACTGAATTAACTGTAGCCTGAGATCCATAGTCCCCTTGTGAAATAGATAATAATGAAGCACTCCGGTTAGGCACTATGTGATGTTGTAGTTATTCCATTCTTTCTTGAGATGGATATGTATTTACCAGTATTATATTTATTCACCTATATTAAATATTTATAAACATAAATTGTAGATTGATGCAATTTTTTGGCCTCAATCAGTATTTCCAAAAACACAGGCAGCTCTGAAGCTGTAAAAGTGACAGGACCAAAACTACTTCCTGACAAATGATCAAATTTGCTGATCAGATTCACAGATACTAAAATGGAGGCGGTGGCTACAACTGAGGAGTATGTACTCCAGATCCAAAAGGATCTGGACAGATTATTAAAGTGGGTAGGGGACAACAGGATGGCATTCAATGCAGATAAGTGCACTTGGGACATAGGAATGGGTGTCATAAGTACAGGTTGGGGGACAAGTGGCTGGAGAGCAGAACTTGTGAAAAAGATCTCAGGGTGCTGGTTGACTGCAGGCTAAACATGAGTCAGCAGTGTGACATGGTGGTCAAGAGGGTGAATGCCACCCTAGGATGCATAGCCAGAAGTGTGGCTTCTAGATCGAGAGAGGTATTACTGCCACTCTATACGGCTCTGGTGTGTCCGCAGCTGGAGCACTGTGTTCAGTTCTGGGCCTCTCATTACAAGAGGGATATAGCAAGGTTGGAATCAGTGCAGTGAAGGGTCACAAGGATGGTGGGTGGCTTTTTGCAGGGTAAGCCATATGAGGAGAGATTGAGGGAACTGGATCTTTTCAGCCTTGGGAAGAGTTGATTCAGAGGAGATCTGTTAGCAACATAGAGGTATGTGAGGGGGTGTCATGCAGAGGTGGGTCATGGCTGTTTTTCCCCTGCAGTGGAGGGCAGGACACATTCCAATGAAACAAAGTTCAGGGAACCAAGATTCAAGGTAGATGCCAGGAAGTAGTTTCTGATGGTTAGGACCCCTAGGGTATGGAATGAGCCTCCATGGGAGGTGGTTGAAGCCCCATCGGTGAGGGTGTTTAAGGATAGGCTGGACATGCACATGGTAGGCATGTCATGAGCAGAGCTGGCTGGAGCCATAGGTCAGACTAGATGGCCCAAGAGACCCTTCTGACTCAGTCTGCTTCTATGTCTCTTTGTTTCTATATCAGTCCTTTACACAGAATTGTAGACCCGTCGCTTTGAATTGCTTACTTTTATGCCTTGCTGATATAGCTTTGTTATTATGCTGGCCTGTGTTTTGTAGGAATCAGCAATATTACCATGCATCTAAGGCAACTGTCATCACTGCCTCATTTTGTGCTCCCTCCACCTCCTCTGACACCAACATAGAAAAACTATGAGCCTTTCAATGAACTATTAAGACTGCTAAAATATTCAAAAGATGAACTTTTGTTTCACTTTTTTGTAATTTATTGTTGTTGTTGTTAGTCATGAAGTCATGTCCGACCCATCGCGACCCCATGGACCACATTCCTCCAGGCCTCCCTGTCCTCCACCATCCCCTGGAGTCCACCCAAGCTCACACCAACTGCTTCAGTGACTCCATCCAGCCACCTCATTCTCTGCCATTCCCTTCTTCTTTTGCCATCTATTGGGCTCAGCATTAGGCTCTTCTCCAGGGAGTCCTTCCTTCTCATTAGGTGGCCGAAGTATTTGAGTTTCATCTTCAGGATCTGGCCTTCTAAAGAGCAGTCAGGGTTGTTATTGTAAGTTTCAACAAGATGAAACCATATAAAGGAAAAAACTATATAAATCTGAATATATAAATTAAGCATAAACTTCAAAAAATGCAGACCAAATATCCATATATGTCTCCATTTGAACATGGTGTGTATATCTCATCTGTTCAGATGTTGAAAACACTGTTGAGTCTTCAATCCATTGTATTATAGGAAGAAAACATTTTTTCTTTCAGTGTTGTAATAAATAGGTCTGATGATAGAAAATAATATCCAGAAAGACAAAGCCACTATCTTTGATGAAAGATTTCATCAAGACCTTTCCAAGACCTTTCCAAGATATACAGTATGTGGGTAAAAATAGAGCTATGTTAGCTGCCTTGAGTTCCTCACAAGAGGAACTAAATGATACATAATATCATAGGGAGAGGACCCCTCTTCTCTGTGAAACATTTGAAAATATTTGCCAGTTTCTGCACTCAACTGGGGTGTTACAAAAATAGGCCTGGAACACTGAAATGGGGAGTTGGGTGACAGCAATGCCTGTTCTGTCCCTGAAAACAGTATTGTGTGTTCAGTACCATCCTATATTCAGAATCAAAGTATATACGAACATTGATCGTAATATATTAGCATTTTTCCTGTAACAACTTTGGCTTTCATTTTCACATTCACTATCTCTTATTTAATGCCAAGTTTGTCATTTATATATACACATGTTCCCTTTGCTTGTATTTAATACTGTTCCACTCTCAGTAACATTCACAATGTATACACCGTTGTTGCCTCCTTTCCCACTGATAGCAAGCAGTCCCATCTTCCTCTTCCTAGTTGACATTTTTAAGGAAATGGCTAACTGTACAGTCCAGCCCATGGAAAAGCTGCCTCATCTCCCTTATGTTGTTCAGCATCCCAAATGTGTTTTGGCTTTTTTAGTGAGCTATAAAGAGAAACGTTAGAGCTAGTTCAAGGAAGCCTTAATTATGTGTGCAAGTAGCCATAAATTTGTGGGGAAATAAGAAGTCAAGTTCTGTGGTATCCGATGGAGAACATTAGGGGTAGGGATGGCTTTGCACATAAATTTGGCTAGTCCATTAAACACAGGCATATGAAAAATCAAAAGACCAAGAAATACAGTGTATAATAAGCCCATGTCATCGAACCATTAAGTTGTCCGAAAGGGAAAACTGCCAATGTAGAGGACTCCGCAGTCTCAAAGGCCTGGCGGCCATTTTGAAAAGACAATACCCTCTTCACGAGCAAGAGCAAAGCTCGCTGCGCCTGGCGGGGTGCGCGCACGTTGGACATGGGCGCGGACGACACGGCGGGGTGCGCGCACGCACGCAAGCTTTTTCCCCTCCCTCCGCCATTCTCCTCGGAGTTATGTAACGGTGCTGCGCGCACTCGCCGGCTGAGGCCCAATGGGGATGCGGCTGAAGGGGGAGGGGAAGACAGTGCGTGCGCGCTCTCGCCAGCCGAGGCGCGGCCCCGCGGCAGTACGTGCGCGCACACTCGCCCCCTCCCCCAGCCTTTCTGTCTCGGCCGTCGTGGTCGCTTTTTCATCTTTCCGTCCCCCCACTTGCTGTGAGGTGCTTGGAGCGGACGAGACCCCGCGGACTCGCCATGGCTGACGAGAAGCCCAAGGTGAGCGAGGGGAGGGCTGCGAACCGGCATGTGGGGGGAGGAGGGAGCGCAGCGCAGCGCTGGCTCCGCCGCGCCGGTTCTTGCGCGCCATTTTCCTCCCCTCCCCCAGCTCTTAGTCTGGTTTCTTTCCGGAGGACGGGCGGGAACGAGGAATCGGGGTGCCCTTTCGAGGACCTCGTTCCCCCAGCTCCTTTGAAGCGGGGATCCCTTCTTGCCTTTCCACGGGAGGGTGTTGCTTCGCTTTCCGCCGAACAGACTTTTTTCCTCGCCATCCATCCCCGATCCGCCGTTTAGAAAAAAAGAAATAGGTGCTAGTCCCTCACGTGCTGGGCGCCGTTCGCAGCCTTACTGACTGGGGATGTTAGAAAAACCTCTTTGTGTTGCTTCCGTCGGCCGCCCGCACGCTGGTGCTCCCTGAGTAGTTCGGCAGCAGGTAACCCCTTTTCTGTCTTCTCCCGAGGGGTTAACTGGCAGCTGGTGGTCTGGGTTTCCCTTTTCCTTCTTTGCCTCGTTTTGAGTGTGACTTCGGAGGCGCCAAAATCTGGGCTGCTCCAAGGGCACCCGGCCTCTCCAGGACTCTGCGGGATCTTGAGCCATGAAAGGGCTTGCCGCTTAAGGCGGCTGAGTAGAATAACGTTTTAAAGGGGGACGGGAACGTGAGGAGTTGGCTTTGTACGTGGTGGTGTGCAGGGGAAAGATAAGTGCCGTGGGACTGTGCATTTTCTCGATGAGCCGGAAAGCCTCGTGTGGGAGCTGTATTCAGGGTAAGTTCAATCTAAAGTAGACCCATTGAAATGTGTGGGACTTTAAATTAAGACTGGATACAATCCTGTGCTTGCTGAACAGATCTTTGTATGTGTGGAAGGGGGGATACTGGGCGCACTGGCAGTAGGCAGAGAGAGCATCCATGTAGAGTTTTGAATGCTATGTATTTGATGATGAGTGTTATAGACATAGGTTCTGTGGAGGTGAAAGTGTTTTATGAGGCTCAGATATTGTTTTCTGAAATAAGGGATAGCCATACCTTAAGCAATGTTCTTTAAACTGGCTTGGAAGAATTTTATCACTCCCCACAACCTTAAGTAGTTCTATAGTTTACTGAAGTAGGTTTTTCCATGCACAAACTCGTTGATGGTACATAGGTTTTAACGATTGCTTGTTCCATGCTTATAAGCTTCACCAAGCTAGTCCAGTTCTTTAGTATTGTTTTTCTGTGCTTCCCACTGCTTTGTATATTAAAGGTAAACATCCAAGAGCTTTTATGACTTTCATGGATTTACTAGTATCTGCCACTTTTAAAAAATCAACATTTAAATTAAGGTAAATAGCCATATTTGTAATATGTCTTTACTGGAGAGAGATTTAAAAATAAAACTCTGTTAGTTCTATGAGCTCACCCTGTTGATGGAGCAGAACAAGTGTGAAATAATGTGCTGAGGAGTTGTATACATTAGAACAATAACTTAATGCTTGGCTTAGTTCAAATAAAGCAAGAGGAGGTGTTTGTAATTAGCATGTTAGAAGCTAAAGCTCCAAGAATAGATGCAGCTTTCTTAAGAAGGATAAAATTAACTACTGTGCTCTTTACAGCTGCATGCTATCACATTAACCCTTTAGAACTGTTGTCTCTGTCAAAAGTTAACACGATGTCTTACAAATGTTTGGTATTATACTATGTTAGTTAATTTCTCAGATTATTTATGCGTGTCTACTCAAAAGTAAGCCTCACTGAGTCCAAAAGGACTTACTACCAGGTAAGTGTGTGTGGGACTGCAGCCTTAATGAGGTTCATTAGTTTGGGGATTCAGTGCTGAGAATATTGCATAGTAAGGAAATTGATTAACCCATATTTTTACTTAAAACGTGAAGCTTGGAAGTTGTTGCATGGTCTAATTGTCCTGGCTTCTGTGACCCATTGTTACCTGATAGGTCTCTAGAATTTTACCTACAGATTCATGACAAGTGAATTGTATTTCTAAGTTGAAAGCTGTTGTGGCCAGTCTTCAGGATTGGAGACTATGAGCTGAACCTTGAACCCAAAGATTTATTACTAAGAGGAATGACTTACCTTTAAAAACATGCTGCTTTTTCCCCCCTTACAGGAAGGAGTGAAGACTGAAAATAATGACCACATTAATCTGAAAGTTGCAGGGCAAGATGGATCTGTGGTGCAGTTTAAGATTAAAAGGCATACACCACTTAGCAAACTAATGAAAGCTTATTGCGAACGACAGGTGAGATGGTCATATGGATGCTCAAAGCATTTTAACTCTGTGATAATCCATGTTTAATGAAAATGCATCCAGTTATAACTTTTATTGTTGTCAAGATAAGCTGGCTAGAATCTGGAAAAATAAAGGCTTGTTTTCTCTGTTCAGCCTACTGCATGGCTTGCTCCTATTAGGAAGACAAATGCTGCATTGCTCTTTGTGGATGCCAACCTGGTGAATAAAGCAGAAGCCTTCAGCAGGCATTGTGCTAGGCCCTTTGATTCTGACAATAGTTAACCTTAACTTTTCTGGTATTTGTTTTTGTATTCTAATTTCCATAATTTTACTGTAACCACTCGAGATAGTGAATGTGAGCTGATAGCCATTTTCTGGAATTGAAAATGGTTGGGGTTGGGAACAGTGACATGGCACGTTCCATGGTATACTCAGTATTTTAACTCTAGTCAAAATAAACTTCTTGGCACCATCTAGGTTCCCCTGCAGGTTTTCATGGACCTGCACCTATAATTTTAAGAAAAGTAAAATACAGCATTGCTACAATAAAGAAAATGTGATTACTCAAAATACCTTTGAAAAGTTTTTCAGAATAATGGCACTAGTTTAGCAATTATGTGGTGGGATATATGAAACACCTTATTGAAATTCTGTGATATTTTGTTATATCAAAGTTAATGATGTGCTTCTTTTCCACTTCTGATTTTGAATTGATCCTAAAACTTCTGGAGATCTGAGGATTATACAAAGGGAATGTTGTTACAGAATATTTGAATGTGTAAGTGTTCTTACTGAATTAAGGCTCTCCTTGGAAATGGATCAGTTTCAAAAGGTGCATACTTGCACATTGGACTAGTAAAGCTCCCAATAAGCAGAGATAGTAATACTTGCCATCCTTGGGTGATTTGAGACTATTATCACTGACTCCTGAAGCATTTGGATAATTTGGGCTCATGTAAGTCTCAGGTGACATTTAGTGGATTTCCAAAGTTCTCTCTCTTTTGCCCTTAACTGTGAACTTGTAGGACATATCACTTAAATGTACCAAATTTAAAAGATGCCATTGTGAACAATAACTGTTTTTAATTCTTACAGTGAAGAGTAATTGGCAGGCTTCAGTGTAAGGGGTTGGCTTTAGCGTATATGTTGCAGTGCGTGCCTTCTGATTCATTTGTTTCTGATGTAGCATGCTGTGGCTATGCTATAGAAAAGAAGAGGTGCTGTCTCATTTTTTTGGTAGCTATGTTCTTTACAGTAGATTGGATTCTTAACTCAGGTTGAGAGACAGACAGAATTACTGCATTTAAAAATTTAGTATTCTTTAGTGAATTTAATTGATGTACTCATCTATAGTATAATAGATGTCTATAGAACTGTTTGGGAGAAACACAGTAGAAATCTAAAAATAACCCTTCTGCTGGCACAAGATTTTTCATATTCAACTATTCTTAAGTACTATCAATATAATGAGGCTAGTCTGTATTGTGTAGTACTTTCAAAGAATGAATTTTAGAGGAATGGATTGTCATTGGCCTATCATGTACTTTATGATATTTGAAGCAAGGCTGTCCTTATCCCTGTGAAAGCTGATGACAGTAGACTTTAGCCAGGCAAAATGGTGCACCCCAGGAAGTTTTTAAAAAAATAAGTCCAAAATAAACTTAATCATGGGAAGTATCCTATCTGATGCTACCACTAATGTAAATTGTGTTGTATTAACATAAGCAACCTCTAGTACTGCGTAAGCAGCATTTGATGGCACGACAGTTTCCCCAGAAAACCTGTCATAATAGCAAATGCTGTTGGTATTGTACTATAGGCATTCCCTGGGTTACAAACAAGTTCTGTTCCTGAGAAAACAGAATTTTGTCTTTAAGTTGAATTTGTATGTAAGTTGGATCCCATATAGCCGCCCCTCCACATTTGTTGGAGTTAGGGGTGCAAGATCCTTATGAAATTGGGAAAAGTAAATATCTCTGTGCCCTCCCCATTGCCTAAACCAATGCCTCCTTTTTGCAGGAAGGCCTGCTTTGAGGCCTCTGTATCTACCCTTTCGCTTCCTCCCTCTCTGTGGTGGTGCTTTGAAGGCTTTCCCTCTCTCCCCTTTCACTTCCTCTCTCTCCGTGGTGGTGCTTTGGAGGGTACCTCCTCCTTTCTTACTTCCTTTCTCTCTTTATGGTAATAATGATTTTCCAGTGTAGTTTTTAAAAAAATTAATAGGGTTTATGGCAGTTCATTCATAAGTATGGATTGTTTATAACTTGGATGTACATAACTTGGGGACTGCCTGTAGGTGTTGCTTTTCCTAATGAAAAGTGATTGACTTTATTGGTAGTATTGAATAGGATTCTTAAAAATCATGTCCAATCTCAGATATGATTATCAGGTAAATACTGAGACCAGCTGAGCTTCAGGCATAGAATGTCCTGATCCTGGAAGTACTTAAGTTGGCCATAGTACAGAACTTTACAATTAAGGATTTCTACTTGTGGCTAATTGTGTGTGGTTAAGTGGTTGTGGCAGCTACAGAAATATGGAACAGAGCAGAGTAGGCTAGGGAGGGCACAGCAGTCAGGATTTAATATAAAGACTTGTCCTGGTGGTTTATTTTTTAACTGAGAATGATGGTTAATGCATATACTTAATGATAGTGGTATTTGCAACTAAGTTCACTGTCTCATCTTCACTTTAATAACTTTTCATGCAAAAAAGTGATGTAAGAATAATAGGTATTATTCAGTGCACATTGTCTGAGAAGAACTATTCCATAACTTTTCAAGATAACTTTTGGAAGGTAAATATTATTTCTGTTTTGGTAGTAAAAGCTCTGTAATGATCCATTCTTTTAAATATGATGTGAGCCAAAAGAAACAAAGTGCACATAAGCAGACAGAATAAAGTTACATTTCATACAGAAACTTTAAACCTCTTATGGTGCAGTCCTGTGGAGATGCCTGTAACCCTCTGAATTTAAAGGGTCAAGGGCATCCTATGTGTGGCAGGTCACTTCTGCTCTCCTCTTGCTCTAGATAGATTACTTGCAAGCAGTCCTTCGAGTTCAATTTTGGTTATCTGAGGTGTGCTGCTTTAGAGAAGAAGGGAAGGGGGCTGAGATGGCACTGGGATATACTCTATCTTGATGGTACCAATTTCTTTCCCTCCCTTCCCACTGGAACACCCCCAAAGCCCCCCACTAATGTTACTTTTATGACCACAGAGAAGCAGCCGGTGCAGTTCTTTATGTACCAGCTGTGAAAAAGAAACTTCAAGCACTGATTCTCAGCAGTGAGCAGATAAATTTTCTGACCTCATAGCAGGGAAAATGAAAAATCCTATGGCTGTTTAGGCTCTGTCTAATGGCCATAGAATTGATTGATCCAATCCTTATGTTTGGTTGGTAGAACTTACAAGCAATGGCTAGTATTGCAGAAATAGCTATTTCTGTCTGTTAAAATTTAAAAGGTAGTGCAGTCTTGGAGAAGTCTCCTGAATTTGGAAAAGCTTACTTTGTAGTGACTTGACTCTTGTAAATGGTGACCACACTTCTGAGACTGGTTATCCCAACTCCTCCTCCAGTTTTACTTAAATTTATGGATGTTAAATCACTGCTTCTGGATTTGAAGTTATCTAATAATGTAGCATCTCCCAAACGAAACCAATAGGGGCACAGTTGAGCACTCTTACTAGGTAAATTTGACATGTAATCCATCCCAGTGCTAATGTAGATTTTGGTACACTTATTGTCAATACAAAAGTAATATACAATGTTAAGAAAGTAAGTAGGATGATAGCTGTTTGAGTCAACTGAGCAGTATTTAGCTTGTTGCTTATTTTCTATTTATGCTTCATATAGGGTTTGTCAATGAGGCAAATCAGATTCCGGTTCGATGGGCAGCCCATCAATGAAACAGATACACCTGCACAGGTAAAATTGAATCTAGTGAAAAATTCCTAGACAGAAAAACAAGGGTACAGATATTAACCAAAGAGTGGTTTAATACTAGACCTTATTTAAACTGTCATCTTTGTCACCAGATAATGCTGATTTAGAAAAAAATTGGTAATCCTCCTGTATGTAAAATATTTGTTCAGTTATTTGTTAAATGCAACTATTTCATTTTTTCTAATACTAGTGTGCCACAGTCATACACGCCTTAGTTATATACCATTTAGACTGCTGCATGTGCTGTTCATGGAACTGCCTTTGAAAACTGTTAAGAACCTTCAGTTGGTCTGGAATGCTGCAGCCAGACTGTTGACTGGGGCTGATCACAGGAAACACACAACTCCCTTGTTACGCCAGCCTCGTTGCTGGCTGGTCTGTTTCCAGACAGGATTCAGGTTATGGCCTGAATCCTGTACAGCTTGGGACCAAGCTACCTGAAAGACTACCGTATAAGCCTGTGTGGTGCTTAAATCTTTGGGAGAGGCCATTCTTTGAGACCATCACTTTCAGAGGTTGCATTGGAGAAGAAGAGGCAGGAAAACCACTCTGCACAGAGTCCTAGATCTGACCCATTGAGTCTGAGAAGTCCCAATATATGTTAGAAGTAAAACAAACCTCACTTTCTAAAATACTTGTGAATGAGTTAATTGTTCAGCAGAAAACAGGGTATCACATTCATGCTGCCAGAGTTAGTGTTAGATTCTGAGGCTCTTCTTGTGTTGGGGTTTATTTACTTATTTATTGGTCATAACAAAAATGCCATGTTTGAATTGAAAGATGTGTTATAATGTGAGTTTAATTTCTAACCTTTTTACAGTTGGAAATGGAGGATGAAGATACAATTGATGTGTTCCAGCAGCAGACAGGAGGAGTGTACTAAAAGAGAGAACCAAACTTCCCTTCCCACAGACAACACATTCACAATTAGAAAAGCAAGACTCGGTTCAGCCACCTCTTGACTACTGCAGTATAGCTTTCTCTCTTCTTTTATTTCTTTTCCTATTCCTTCTATTGTACATAAAGTAACTGGTGTATGTGCACAGACATGCATATTTTTTTTAACTAAATGGCCAATGGTATGTTTTGATCAACATCATATGGAGATGGGGTGGTAAAAACAAACTGGTCTGTGAAAATACCCCACGTCTCCATTAGTGGCATGCTCTTCTAACTTTTATCTTTATATTCCAGTAAGTTATTTTGCTCTCATTGTTGGAAAAAAACAAAACCTTGCATACCTTATTTGATTGGATAATTTCAATGTTTTTCTTTTATCGTTGTACAACCAAGGACGATTTTATAACTTTTTTGTACGTAGCTGTTACATGTAGAGCAATCTGTCTTTAAGTAGGGGTAAATTACTCTAAACAAAAAAATGATCTTGGATAGTTTTCCCTTCCGTCTTGTTGTTTAAATAAACTTCTTGTTTAAAATAAACAGCTTATTTTTCTCTGCCATTATAACACTGAGCTTTGGACCAGTCGGCTGCTGTGGTATATGCCAAATCCATGAGTTGCCTGCTGTTTCATCAGATTGCATACCTAGTTATTGTGCTTCCTTCTACTGTCTAGACTAGGAGAAAATTACCATCAGCAGGGAGACTGACCTGCAGTATTTGTGTTAAGGGCTTTGGGAATACCTTTTCCTCCATTTGAAATCCTGGATAGTCATGAGGTTTTTAATGTAAATGACCAGGGTGAAAAGTTGTTTGATTTATTTGCAGAACTTCAGACTTTAAAAAAACCTCAGTTGCATGTACATTTTTTCTGCATCTATAATTGGGCGGCTGCCTTGAAAAACTAAACATAATACTGCTTATCTGTAATCAGGTTTTCTCCCATTATGTTTTAGTGATGAATATACCTCCATACTTGCTTTTGCCATTTGGTGGCTGTCTCCCTACTCCCTGTGGTAGAAGTGCTGCCAGGGTTTGGGGAGTTCTGCTTTTTTCCTGTACTGCTTTACTGTTCTGAATTGCAAAATGCATCTTGCCTGCCATTAGTTTTGTGAGAGAAAACACAAGATACCTTTGCCCCATAGAGACAGCTACAGATTTGGACTGGGGAAAAGGCATAGGAGAAAAGTGGATAAAACACCTTTTCAAGGGCCACTCTTCCAGGCCTCCAAGCAGCTTAATGGGGCAGCTTAGTAAGACATGAAGCCTTAAGAAAACTTGCTCATGCAATTCCTATGTTATATCTAACTTGGCTAGCATAGGATGTGCTAATAGAACTTGACCTGTGAAATACAGAATCCTGCTCTATTTAATAAATTGATATTAAATTATCTAAATGGGATAAAATTATATTAATGATGGAGGGTAAAAAATACCAGGGAATCCTCAAATGTGTCTTGCATATTGCTTTAAAGGCATGCTATTATCAAAGACAATGGTGTAAGTCGTCATGAATAAGGATTCATTTTAGAAATAATGCAGACATAGTGATTGGCTTCAATCAGTCATGTGAACAGCACAGCATCAGGGTTTTAGTATTAGTGTGAAGGCACAGCCAGTGCTCTCATCACTGGAAAAATAGCCATTTGGTGGCTGTCTCCCTACTCTTGGTACAACTCTGATGTAATTAAAATTGGCCTTGGGCATCAGAGGCCAATTTCAGAGTACAAGACCATTGAAATTGGCTTTGTACCCTGATGCACCTCATCCCTTCTGGACCTTTGTATGTAAACTTGCCAGTCAAAGATCATAGTCTGACAGAGGTGAGGCATCTGGCACATCCTTCAAAACTGATCTTTGTGTTGCTTTCTGGAAATAGAATTGCAACAGAAAGCATGTGTCCTGCTTCTGATACTAAAGCTTGTGTATTGAGCTGCCTCAGATGAATTGAAAGGGGAAGCAGAAGAGGAGCTTCTAGTAATGTTAATCTGTTTTAGGTGGATAATGTCTTGGTGTTATTTGGATACTAAGATGTGTAAATGAACAATTTTACCATTCTTCTATTAGAGGCTACATTTATTGCAAAGTTTACCTTCATCTCAACCTGCATTTCTATCAACAACATTGAGATTTGAGTGTATCGCATACTGTTTAACTCCCTTTTTAATAAAGAGCTACCATAAGAAGAAAATACTTTTTTTAAAAAATGCATTTTCTGCATTTGAGAGCGCAGTGAAGCCACCTGGCAGCATGTAGGAATGTGTTTCTGAATTACTCAGTCTGAAGAAGTTTACTGAAGTCTTGAATAAAAGGTAATTGTATAAATGGCAGTATAACAGCTTGAGATTTTATGTTCCCATTGCTGGAATGGAGTTAAGCGCATTTGCATTTGAGAAATGATGCACACCCTGCCTTCTGCATGTTTGCATTCTGCATTTTCAGAGCTAGCTAGCAAATACATACTTTATTAGATAAGCAAAATTAGGTAAGCAAAAGGGCGATATGCATTAAAAAATCCAACCAGTACAAAGATCTAACCACCATTTGGTCTGGAGAATTTCAGAAAATAGGTATCACTTTATGGCAGTGGCAATGGGGCATTAATTTGAGGTATATGCCTTGTTGATACCTTCCATTTTTCTATTTTTATCTATGAAACCTCTAGGATGCTCAGATTCCAAATTTGTTCCCTTGGGCACAAAAGGGAAATTCATGTTAAACATGGAGATTAATTCCCTGTTACCTTCATTTTTCAAACAGTTAAAAGGTTGCGGACTTTCTGGTGTTTGTCATTTAGAGCCACTGCTTGTGAATTTTAACCCCTTGGTTAAGACCAGACATGTTTACAAACAACAAAGAGTTGTGTGCATTGATTTATAGAACAAACATCTTTAACACCAGTAACTAACTTGCAAAGCAGCTGCCTATGTAATTGATTTAATAAGGGTAGGCTGTTGACCAGGTGGGTGCTAGATGCTGAACAAAGCAGGTGTGATGAAAGTTCAGGTGCAATGAATGAGCGTGAAGTAGTGGGTGGATTGTGTTGCGCTTTTCACCTTGTCTCAAGAGTATGAGGCTGCAGAGAATCACATGACAGGGCACAAGAGTAAAGGATGCCAAAGAGGATAATTATCTCAAAACAAGGTGTATGAAATAACAAGATTTCAGGGAGTGCATTGTGAGAGGTGTTTTGACAGGCAATTTCAGTTTCTACTCATTTACTTTAACTGAGACAATCTTGACTCCTGAGCCAACAGGCTGGCTTTTTTGCTGATGCTTAACTCTGCAAGGTTCTCCACCCCCCCAGAAAAAAAAATCCCTTGATTTGGGGTACTGAAAAGGAATGTGCACAGGATAAAGGCTTCTTCCAACAATATGGAGGATCTAGTGTTGCTTAATGCCTCTGCTTAAAATTAATTTTGTGATACCAAGATCCACTGAACATCTTTTGCTAGTGTGATGTCAGAGAAATACTAAGACTGAGTATTTGTTAACATCTCCATCACTAGAAAAGTACAGAGTAATGTCCTTTCATTTATGTCAGAACAAAATATAAGAATCTTGAAGTGCTCTTGAGGTTTTGTTCTGTTTAACATACCTTAAAAAAATCTCAAGTGGCTACATGCGGGGCTCTAGCTTCCAGTAATCTTGTCCTGTTTCTTCCCACTTCCCTTCTCAGCAGGCCTCTGAGCCCCACATGGATCAAATTTAAGAAAGGAAGGGAGTAGGCAGCTAGAGTTCTGCTTTTTAGCATATGCCTGCAGCTAACTAAAAATAAAGGGCCCTGCTATTGACCCAGGTGAGCTTGTTTGGGGGTGGGATAGTTTTGCTGTTTGTTGTTAATAGGTATGTCTTTTGAGAATACTGTGGTTTGTGCATGCATGTTTTTAGAGAAGAGTTTTTCAGCATCACCATTTTTCCTTCAGTGAAATGGTATTGTGCTTTGTGGAAATATTCATGGTTTGGGGCTCAGACTCAATGCCTGCATTTTGCTCACTTCCTTGAACAAATTACTTGTCTTTTCTGGCTAGGCAGCCCTGCGGCCACTCATACCATTACATTTTTTTCAGGTTTCTAAATGTGCCCATAGGCACAAAAACGGCTGGAGACCTATGCCATATTGCTTCATGGCTTCAAACATCTCCCCTCCCTGAGAAAGCATTAGTTTTGATCCCATTTGAAATTGCCTCTGCATTTCTCCTATGGTACATGGAAAATTACTGAAAACTTGTGGAACATTTGAAGAGTGCCTAGGCTAAAACATCTCACAGTATAATAGAAAGTAAGTTTCAATGAGACTTGAGTAACTGTGATAACCTTGCCCAGCCTGGTGCCCTACAGGTAAGTAGGACTACAACTCCCAGCACCAAGTTATGCTAGAACCTGCTGTTTAACAGAGAAATAAACACGCTTATGGTTCTCCCTCAGAACATCCAGGCATAAGAAACTTTGTGGTTCTTTTCCTTCTATTCATGCAGAGGATTTTCTTGGTTTCATAGCCTAGCATGTTGAATAGAGCCAAATACTGCTGAGAGGGATGGTTTAACTTGGATTCCTGAACTGGGTAGGGAGTTGGACCCAAAGGCCCTCTGAGCCCTTCCAACTCTACCATTTTATGCTCAGATTTTACCTGAAGGTTACCTGAAGGAGCGCTTACATCCATATATGCCCGACCGCCCCTTGAGATCTGCGGGAGAGGCCCTTCTCCGGGAACGCTCCGTGAAAGAAATCAGGAGGGTGGGTACTCGGAGGAGGGCTTTCTCTGCGGTGGCGCCCAATCTATGGAATGTGCTCCCCAGAGAGGTCCCCCTGGCGCCGTCGTCATTTGTTTTTCGGCGCCAGGTGAAGACCTTTTTATTTAAACATCATTTTAATTGTTAACAATTTTTACTTATCTGGCCAGGGCAACTTCTTTTCTTTTATAACTTTTCTTTTATAACTTCTTTTATATCGTTTATATTTTTTTATTTATTTTATATTATTAATTTTAATTTTATATTGTTATTTTTGTGTTGTATTGTATTTTATTGTGTTGTAAGCCGCCCCGAGGCTTCGGCAAGGGGCGGCATAGAAATGTTCTAATAATAATAATAATAATAATTTTTCTTTTCTCTGCATCATGGTTGGTATTAATTATTAGGTATTATTTAATTTTTATACTGTCCAGTAGTTAAGGCTTTCTGAGCTGTTAACAAAAGTTTAAATTAAAAGTTTAAAAGATACAAACATTAAAAGAGCAAGCCCAAATTGCACCATACTGCAGCTCGATTGCAACCACGTGAGATATTGTACTGGATTCTTGTACTTCGACTTTTGCTCAGGAAGTGGCGGCCTTGCTGGCTGCATTCAAGTGCTGTTTGGGAGGGGCTTCAGAGAAGGAATGATTGGAAGTAGTGATTTGGTGGTACAGTATTATGTGACGTGCCGTCTTTTGAAACCGGACTCGACAGCTGTTAAGCCTAGTGCGCCGTTGTGTAAGCGAGGTGCCAGGCTTATGCAAGGTTCCCTGGAGGGAATGAAGAACGGTCAGTAGTAATGCATCGTGCCTTGCCAGGCTATGCCACTCCCTATGAAGGGATCCCCTTAAATTGCTATTTCATAAAGAAAGGCCAAGTAAGTTGTTATTGCCTCATGTGTAACCCAGCCAATCCTAGCCCACTTGGTTTGAGTGACAGTCACATCGTTAAATCATAAACAAAGGGGATGAGCGGCTCAGAACAACCAATAAGCGTTAAGTAAAAGTAGCTTTCGACCAGTCGTCTTTCAGTAGAGGGGTTGTCGACTCGACTCCAGCTTTTGGAGGCGGAACAATATCTAGAGTGGCATAAAGCTAACAAATGAGCTTGGGAGAGTGGGTTTGAACTGACCAATAAGATGACTCAAAGAGCGAAGTTATAAAAGGAGCGGCTGGCGCCGGGCAGTTGTCGCCGGCAGCAGCTGAGAGTGGAGGTGCGGAAACATCATCTTCCGCTACCCTCTTACTCGGCGGTTTCTTCACTTGGTTCGTCCCCGCCATGACCACCACGACCACCTACCAGGGGATGGATCCCAGCGGGCGCAGCAGTTCCAGGTTCGTGTGCTTGGACGTGGAGGGCCGGAGGGGAACGAAGGGCTGCGCAGTCCGATTTCCGTGAAACGATGGTGGGGGAGGGAGGACGTGCGCGCCAGGCGAGCGAGCGAGCAAGCACTTGACTGCGTTTTCTGCTCCCCCTTTTCTCTCAGTAGTCTCCGCTTCCTACTCCGCCTTCATCCCTCTTGCGTTATGGGTGGTGCGATCGGACTATGCTCTGTTTCTCCAGGAAAAGGCAGCTCTCTGCAGGGCGAATGTGGGGCGGGGGGGGGGTGTTGCTGCTTCGTAGTCGTCCACTGTCTTCGTCTTGCCACGGGACACGTGGCCCCCCTCATCCCGAGGAGGAAAAGGGGGGACTTCCTTCTCTTTGCCTGGGTGGGTCTCCTGCTCTTTCTCATTCATTGATTCATTCAGTGGGCCGCGGCAAATTCCACCGGCTGGCGGAATCTCGGCCCCTCTCTGCGTTGGCGGCGGCTCTTCCCATCGCTACATAGTGAGCAGGTCGGGGAGGGAGAGGGCCTGGTCGGGGTCTGCGCAGCGCGTATCCCGCGGCTCTGGCGGCATCATCCGCCCCGCTTCCCGCGAGGTCGGCCGGCAGCTGCCGTGGCCTATTGTCACGCTGTGGCTCTGGGCGGTCCACACCCACGTCGCCTCGCGTGCGTGCCTCCGGCGAGCGACAGCCGCCGCCTTCCCGCACCTGCCAGGGCATCCTCCTCTCTCGCTGGAGGCGAGTGCGGGATCGGAGGAACCCTCCTGCCTCTTTAGGCCTCGCTCTGTTCCTTACTTGTGTCGTACATACATCTCTCCCTTGGGCTGTTCCCCTTTGTGCCTTTCGGGAGCCCGGAGCCCAGTGTGCCCACTTCCTCGCCTCGGAGCTTTCCCTGAGCAGCAATGGTGAGATCGACAGACCGGACTGCTTTAGATTTGGGCACTTTAAAGAGTGAGTGGGTTTGCGTATGCATGCGGGGCATGGGGAGAAAGGTCTTGAAAGCCTTCTCTCCGCCCAGCCCAGCTCTGGCTCCACTTTCTGCCCTACCCCCATTTACAAGCTTGGGCTTGGGGGGTGCTTGCACCTGCTTGGAAATCTGTTGTGTGCCTTTTGAACACTGTCCTGTCACAATCCCCTTTCGTTCGCCCCTTCCCAAGGAAACAGGTGGCGGGATGCACTCTATTGCAAGGCAGAGACGGCATGCGACTGGCACAGCGCAGACCTGTCAGTGCGCCTCTGCCCTCAAGTCTAACAAAGGAAGCGTCTGGCCCTCCCTGATCCACCTCGCAGCCGAATTAGATGCTCTCGGGCTCTTCTGCATCAGCCCTGGCACAGTTGGCTTGCTTCCTGCTTTTGCCTGGGCTTGCCCTTCTCGCTCACAAATGTCTGGCACCACTCCTGTAAGTGATCCTTCTTACTGGGTGGGGCTTGAGCACACTTCCATTGTCTCACATCTGTGGCCATCTCTACCTGCTAACTCCAGGCTTACAGCCTCTGCACAGGTCAGCAACTTCAGCTGACAACCTCTGCAAAGCCGTCCCCATCTTGGTCCAACTTTTGCCTGTCAGTGGAACTTCAAGCCAGACATGCTAGGAGTGAAGGTGTACGAAGCTTATTGTACACTGTTGCTTTAAGTGGATTAGATCCTTAAGCATGTGCTGGCCATGGAGCTGCTCCTGAGTATCTCTTCTCATGGTCAAACCCCTGCAGTTGTTGCATTGGTTGATCACAGGTCGTGAGCTCGTGGTGGGTGGGAGATGGTAACAGCAGACCTATCTCAAAAGGTGGTATCATAGAAAAGCCTGATATTGGAACAAAGAAACTTGGCATTTTCAGTTGCATTGGGAAACTGAGGTGGTAAATGGCTGTTCTATAGAAGCACAAAACAAAGGCCTGTGGCTGCTGTGTGTTTTTATAAAATGACATTTGTTGTTAATTTTGTTTGAATTGTTATTTATTTTGCGGCTATTGTTGTCGTCATTAGAGTTTCTGATTTTTTCTTTTTTATTTTAGTTTTCTGTTACAAGTTTTGTTTAAAAAAATAAGAACTAATACCCTTAATTTAAAGGAATGCAGAGGCAAGCTTTTTCATATAATGGTCTTGAATTTGCTTCTCTGACAGCCGCTTCCCATGTTGTTGTCACCATCTTCTCCTCTCTCAGCACAAGTCCAACAGATTATAGGCGGTTTGTCTGCATTTTCTCCCTTCCCTGCTGCTGTCAGATTGGTCTTCCCATGGCTGTACAAAATGTCAGTGTAGCCACAAATCAGGAAAATAAGAAAACAGTATGTGCTGTTGGGGGATTTTTTTTTCAGTTCCTCATTTCCCTTGACATGGAATTAGGCAGCATAACCAATTATAGGATTTTGGGAACTGTAGTCCTGCAACATCTGGGGAACCGCACATTCCCGGTGCCTGCTGTGGTTGGATGAACTTCTGTGATACATTGTTGTAAAGAAGACTAACATAGCTATTTTCTTGAACTGTATTTCAAGCATCAGTGAGACTGAGGGAAGTGTGAATGGTGCTGAGGAAACCAGGATGAGGTTACACTGTAAATCGCATTCTTTTTCACAGATGGAATCAGGTAGATGCTCATTTTTTGTTAGTTCTGCTTAAGCCTTGCCCTATGGACTTCAAAAAAAAAAAAAAACTCTTAAAGTACAGTTGGCCTTGCATCTCATTTCAGAGCTAACAGAAGTTGTAATATACAACTAGACAGGTGAATAAGGATAGCCTCCAGGCAAAAAATCCAGGAAGCTTATCTACTCAGTCTCAAAGACATGCTATCATTCTGCCTTGAATGACTGACATAGTGTAGCGAACTGTGTTTGCGAAATAGATCTATATCTATATATAATAGTAACATCTGATGACTATTTGCAAAGCATACAGAAAGTTTGTAAACTTTAGTATGTTAACACTTAAGGTTTTTTTTTCTCCCAGTGTTGTCTTATTAACTTTTTTAGCTATGATACAGCAGCTTGCAATTAAATCTACAAGAGGGTATAATTAGGGATGCATGGGGGGTGTTTACAGTAATCTCTTCTGGTCCTTGTAGTTGATATCCAAAAGCCCGCCAGAGGAGGTGGGTGTAAGGAGCTATAGATTCACTTGGGAGCTTGCTGAATGTAAAAAATGCCAACCTGCAGAAGCTATCCTTTTTTCTCTTCTTTTATCAGACTGTGCTGCAGAGTTGTTCCCAGTGCAGCATGAAATGTCCTTACATAAAAAGGATTTGCCTGTAGGAATTGTATACTTCCACTTGAGATCTCTGATGATGATGCACAACTGGGTTGCTACATGTACACTTAGGACAACCAGACAACATCCTAAATTCATATTGCAAGAAAATGATGGTAAAACACTTAGATTCATATTGAAAAACTGCTTCCTTTAGAAAGGATTCCAGTGTTTTCTTTCCCTTTTCTCTTTGTGCTAAAAATGGGGTTTCCCCTGCCTGCCAGTTGTTAATCTTATAGTGCTACATAGTCCTTAATTTTAATATTTAGCTTATTCTTTATTTTAATTCAGTAATCGCCTTTATAATGAAAATGTAGATCACTTTTAAATTGCTTGTGTTCTGATCAGATTTGTAATAATGCAGTCTATGGATGAGCCAAAAATTATACTTTGCCACATTGTTTTTATACTAATTAGTTCAAAAAGTGGCCATAGTGAAATAAACTGTTAATAATTGCGCAATCCAGGTTTTCTGTTTGGGCCAGAATTTGCTTTGGCACCAAGTTCAAAGGACTCTTAAATCCTCTGAACCATTGTTATGAGTAAGGAAGATATGCTCCATTTCCACAAAATGAGCTGATCAAGAATTAGGAAAGATCAGTGACTTTCATGCTGTCCTGGTGAGATGCCATGGTTATAGTTTTGGATCTGGGTGAAGAAGCATCTCTCCGTAACTTATGCTCACCTTGCTTGCTAGCCTTGCAGTGTGGAAAATTATACTGGAAGGTAGAGCATTGTAGTCTGAAGTGTTAGTCATCAGTTAGGTCACCATCCTAGAGGCCCGGAGAGGGTGTCCCAGGGTTCACAGGATTAAAAGGATACCCTCTCCAGTCTAGGAGAAGATGATTCTGTCCTCAGGTCTCAGCCAAAAAAGGGCATGCCGGAGCAGAATGGGGGATCTACTGGATCCAGAGCCCTTCCACTCCTTTCCCTTCACCCCAGAATGGGAGAGAAAGTATGTAGTTGCTGTAGTTACTTTCCCTCATCTTCTCAGTTGGCTGTGTGGTTCCCAGAAGGCCCTGATGGTTGCTCTACCTTGTGTTTCTCTGTCACCTTCCAGCCACTTTTGACTTATTCAACCCACCTACTTCATCTGTTAAGATCTGCATGTCATGCCATTGCTGTGCTTGTAGCAGTCACAGACAGGCCACCTTGGAAACCATCTGTCTGCCTGTGAAATTATTCTGGAACTCTTCTTTGTCACAGTCTTTTAACCACCACACCCACCCCATAAAGCTCCATCAACACAGCCAGGATTTGTTTGGTTCCTTTGTCTTTTGGACTTACTAGGTACACATATAACTACCTAGGTGCTTCTGAAGAATAGAACTTGTACTGTTTTCTCCAGTCTGGTTGTCTCTGTTTGTGCCCCAAAGTGGGGCACTCAATGAACTGTGAGTGCCCCACTTTGGGCAAGTCTTCCAAAATGGCTTTTAGCGTACATTGCAAATAAACTAACTTGATTCCTGCCTCCATCTTTCCGAATGGAGTTATGAGTCCTCATGGCCCACCGTGTGGCCATAGATAACAATTCAACTGGCAGTAAGTGCTTCGGTCATCAGGGCTGGCCTAACGAGATGTTCCTGGCCTTTTCTGTCTTTTACGTATAGTGGGAAATAAACTATTTTGAAATGGGCTAAAAGTATACCATGCATTCTAATTACAGGCAGGCAGAAGGTAGGTTTTCAGATGTTTTGAATATAGTAGCTTCTGCCAGAATGGCTAATGGTCAGAAATGCTGGAGCTTTGCCTTCTGCCTGCCCTGTCAAAGGTTATATAGTGGCTTTCATGCCATTATATATGGCATTATGCTCTCTCTTGTGATCTTGCTGCAACTAAATCTTGCTGCAACTTTCTTTCTAGGGTTCTTCGCCCACCAGGTGGTGGTTCCAATTTCAACTTGGGATTCGATTTGCCAAAAGAGCAGCAGGGAACAAGAAGGAACAAGATGGCATCCAGTATCTTTGGAACTCCGGAAGAGAATCCACCTTCCTGGGCCAGGTCAACAGGTGAAGCTACTTTCACAAAGGGATGCCCGTGCTTAAACATCTGGATATGGATGTAATGATGCTTCTTGAGGTTGCTTTGGAGCTGTAAAATGTGGGGTGGGAGTGTGCCAGCCAGTTAAAAAATAACTGGACTGGGGAGAACTTCATGTGTTTCAGGCTCATTCATACTAATATAAGAATGGATGGGTGGAAAACACCAAGACTCTTCCTCATTTTGTTACAGGTTGGGCAGTGAAATTTCTGGGTGTTGCTCCAACATGTAGCAGCAGTAATAGATGTTGAGCAGTTGTCTGCCTCAGCTTGTCTTATTGACAATCACCACATTTATTTATTTATTTATAAATAAATGAAATTTGTATGCCATCCAATTACTTGCATCTCTGGATGGCTTACAACATAGGTAATTTGACAACCCACTCTGGCTGCAAGTTAATAAAATACAACAATAAAATTCAATATTAAAATATACTAAAATATTGATTAAATAAAAACGTCTTAACCTGGCACCAAAAAACATATAATGATGGCACCAGGCGTACCTTTCTGGGAAGCGCATTCCATAGTCGGGGCGCCACCGCAGAGAAGGCCCTCCTCCAGGTACTCTGTCTCCTAATGTCTTTCACAGAGGGTTCCCGGAGGAAGGCTTCTGTTGCCGATCTCGGGGTGGGAGGGCAAATATTATATCCCTTGGCAGAGGGACATGTTCCAGCCTGATAGATGCAGACTACTGATAGACCAGCCCCAGACCTTGGCACAGAAGCACATCAGCGGCTACGCCAAATGTTGAATAACTGCACAGTCTTCTATAGGAATTGTGGAAATGTTAGTGATAGATGTAGTGAATAAATACTAGTTAATATGTCAACTGCTGCTATGGTAACTACTGGATTGCTTGACCTCCATTGTGTGTCACCCTAGAAATCAGGATTGGGAAGTGTGTGGCCCTTGAGATGTTTTTCCACTGCCACTCCATCAGCCCTAGCCAACATAGACAATGGTGAGAATTGTAGTTCAACATCTGGAGGGCCACATATTTCCCAGCCCTGCTATAAATGAAAAAGATAGTATATAGTTCTGAGACAGAATAGGTCAAGTTAGTAGTTATTCTAGCACCAACTAATAAAATTGTATAAAAAGACACACTTGGCTAGAAAGCTAGCAGATGTTCAGCATTCCAGAATTGTTCATGTGGGGAGGGGTTGGGATCTCTGTTATTCTTTCAAAGGCAGGTGCATGTTGTTTGGGAGAAGTTAGATGCCACTGATTTGTGCTTGGAAATATATATGATGCTTGATGTAGGTGCTACATTGACAAATGTATTTACAGCAGCCAAGTCCAGTGATGTCAGTGAAACTTCTGAAGAGCTTGGGACACAAAGGACAGATTCTTCTGATCTGAACTCTGGTGACTACGTAGATCCAAAGGTAAGATCTGCTTTCCTTTTGTTGTAATAAGAGGATGGTGGGAAAACTCTGCTAAACCTTAGGAATACCGCTTTATGGGATTAGATCCAACATAGTCCTAGCAAATGTTCTCTGGCATGATAAGACTTTGTCCCCCTTTCTCTATGCGATTTGAAAATGTGCTTTGGAGGATTTTCCATCCCCCTAGAGCTGTTCTTGTGGGGGGAACTGATTCCATCAAGAGACTGACACCACTCCCTCTCTCACTCTGTGTCCTTCATTCTTTATAGTAATTTCACTAGGATTTATCTGAGCTCTTGATAGAGGATTAAAACTCAAGCAAATGGCTGAAAAGACTGGCTTTGTTGTCATCTGGTGGTGGTCTCAAATGATATGACTAGTATAATACAGCTATCTCCTACCCAATGCTGTCCTGACAATTTGGACTACAACCCCCATCAGTTCTACAAAGCAAATAGTCAGGAATTCAGACTATTCAGCAAATAGTCAGGAATTCTCCTCATCTGGAAAGCACCAGAATAAGGAAGACTGGCATTGTAGTTTGTAGTCTTTGGTATGAGAGTGTTAGGTGAGCTTGCATTTCATTGGTGAATACAGCGTTTGCTTCTTCACTTGAGAAGTGATTGTTGTGACACCACTCAGGGCATGTGTGCCGCTACGTGTATGTAAAGGTCTATTACAGCTTCTTGGGTGGAAGGTGTTGGAAGGGAACCTAGAATCACGGCCAGTCGCAGTGCAACCTGTGCGACTTGCCAGGAGTCTGTCATACGGGTTGGTCGCGGAAGATGGCCTGTGACGCTTCCATAAGATGTGTTGCGAATCACTGCAGGACTGGTTTTCTTGCTTTCTGTTGAGATTACTAAGCATACTAAATTCTCAGATCTCAGTCATGGTGCTCCATGTTTCTACAATGCATATTCAAAAATCTGAACCACTCAAATTGGAGGACTTTAAATCACCAAACATACAGCAGGACACTCGTATTCCTAATCTGAAACAGCGAATAATAGTGAGCACTATATAGTATACATATACATTTCTTTTTTCACAGTTTGATGTGTAGATGTATTCTTATCCATCCTTGCAACCTCAGCATAAGATTTCTCTCTTTCCCTTTTAAATCAAGAATTTTCTCTTAAAAAGAAGTCATAAAGTACTTTCTTTTGGACCAAGGTCAGCCACAGTTAACTGAAAAGGCAGTAACTGAACCAGCAGATACAGGGGTCCTACTGTTACTAGTACATCTTCAGGCATGAATATGTTACTATTTATAGAAACATAGAAACACCGGGCCATCTAGTCTGACCCCCCGGCTCCAGTTGGCTCTGGTCACGACATGCCCACCATGTGCATGTCCAGCTTATCTTTGAACACCCTCACCAATGTGGTCTCAACCACCTCTCGTGGAAGCCCATTCCACACCCTCGGGGTCCTAACGGTCAGGAAGTGCTTCCTGGCATCCAAATGTAACCTTGTTTCCCTGAGCTTGGCTCTGTTGGAGCACGTTCTGCCCTCCTCTGCAGGGGAGAACAGGTCTCTGCCCACCTCCGTGTGACACCCCCTCACATACCTGTATTTATTCTTGAAAGTGGGCGTTGCTGCCCACTAACATAAGCTGGGTGTGAACATTTTTTTCCTTTTTCATAAAGCTAAAAGTCAGAGTCATCCCATGAAGATGATGGATGGGAGATTCTGAACAGATAGAAGGAAGCACTTCTTTGCACAAAGAAGTACTTTGCAAAAGCTAAGCTATGGAATTAATTTCTGCAAGATGGAATGGTCACCATCAAAGTGGACGGTTTTAAAGGAGGATTCAAATCCATGACTGAGAAATTGCTTTTTCTGAGAAACCTCAGATGGTAGGCTTGTTACCAAGCTGCAGTAGCAGAGGTTGCTTGGGAGCAGTTCTGATACAGGGATGTGTAGTGGTCTAGGAGTAGTGGAACTGTGGTGGATTATCTGAGGCCAAAGTTACAATGGTGTGGATGTCTCACTGGGACTTTTTAAATCTAAATGTGCATAGGACTGTGTATAGACCCTTAACATGACTGCAGTTGATGTTGGGCAGCTCCGTTTCAAGAGCATGCACATCCTCAACGCTTGCCCTCAGCATGCTTGGTGGAAGCCAGCTTCAGTGGGTTGAGCATTCCCACCGGTCTTGACCTCCATACCCCCCTGGAGCCTGAACAAAAGCGCCGCCTTGGGGACCGTGTTGGAAGGGTGTCTTGTAGAGACGCCGACTAATATTTGAACAAGTCTACGAGGGGCTCGAAGGAGGCACAGCCTTTACTTTTCCCGGGGAGAAATGAGAGAAGGGATGCGGGGGGGGGGAGGCAGGTGAAAAGTGCAGGGCTGCCAATGAGGGTGCTTAAGCTCATGGCAGCAAACTGCAGATTGCTTTTGCGAAGTGGAACTCGCACTTAGCCATGTGTGTAGCATATCCTTATTTATGCACCAGGTTTTATTCTCTCATGTCATATTTCAGTTTAAACTATTGGAGTAGCTCAGTTCATGGAATTTTCTCCCAAACTTTATGGATTTGTTTTATTTATGTACTTCAACATTATGCTTACCTGAAATACGCCTTTTAATTATATTGCTGTTCATTTGGAAGTGGTGAGAGGATTTGGGCAGGCTTCTGCAAATGCAGCATATAAATAAATTGATGACGAGACTCTCTGCCTGTATAACCACAAGCATTTAAAAATTGTCTTTAAGTGAGATTTTGGATCCTCGTGGTTCAGCAATTCCTTAATGATCATTTATGCTAATTGTGCGGATGTGCTGTTTGTTAGATCTCCTGTGGGCAACAAGCAGGTCACTTGCGACTCTGGGGCGTTTCCTGTAGCCCGCCAATTGGAGGGCCCCCATCACTCACCACTCTAAATGTGCCTCTGTTCTCCTGCAGCCCAAAGTGGACTTTTAAAAAATCCCACCATACTCTGGTTTCTCTCCCAACAGCTTCCTGTTGAGAAAGCACCATGAAGTAATTTTGTGTAGAGTAGCCATCATTCCTCTCCAAACAAGGATTGAAATGCCTTCCCTTCCCAGGGAGGGCAAATAACTGGGGAACAGAAGGCTTGCCCGTTCTTTCCCTTCCAAATCCGTGAAGATCCTCTTCACCCATGGGAGGATCATACAGAGAGAGCACATGCATCTGTGTGAAAGCATCCATGTGGGACTGGCTGTGTGTGTGTTTGTGGTGATGTGAAGTTCATGTGCTGCCCACTGCTGTCAGTATGTAGCCCCAGGAGTGGGGAGCACAGCTGTTCTAGCTATTGATCTAGACTTTTGCTTTATAGTTGAATCTGCTTCATTAACTGGCATATGGTATCTCTCAAACTCCTTTTCTGAGTATCAGTCTTGTGCTTAAGAAGGAAATAAATTCTCTTAGGAATGATTGAAAGGGCTGGATATGGTCCATCTGAAGATGTGAGAGCTGTCTATTTCAGAGAGTCTCCTGCAGAAAATGGTTCTTGTTCTCTGGTTCTCCAGAAGGCAGGACTAGACCAGACTGTTGGAACCTTCAGGAAGTTATTTTTGTGAAGTATGAAGAGGAATTTCTTAACAGCTGTTCAGTAGTGGAACTGATTATCTCAGGAAGTGGTGGGCTTTCCTTCACTGGGGCTAGTTCCGCGGAAGTATTTACAGCATCCATTAGGGATGCCGTGACTATGCCTTGTGCTGCAGAGCAGCATTGATGAAGGGGTTGGACTAGATGAACTCTAGGGACATCCCAACTTCATGATTCTTTAGTGCTCAGAAAACCACTATCCATGCAGGTTTGCCTTTTGATTCAGAATAAGCTAGTTCCTCATGATACAGCAGAATTCCTTGATCCCAGTAACATCTGACTGGAAGAAGGGAGGATTAAAGCAGTAAATTACATACAGTATATCACAGAAATGAGTACACCCCTCACATTTTGTAACTATTTTATTATATCTTTTCATGTGACAACCCTGAAGAAATGACACTTTGCTGCAATGTAAAGTAGTGAGTATACAGCTTGTATAACAGTGTAAATTTGCTGTCCCCTCAAAATAACTCAACACACAGCCATCAATGTCTAAACCGCTGGCAACAAAAGTGAGTACCCCTAAGTGAAACTGTCCAAATTGGGCCCAGAGTGTCAATATTTTGTGTGGCCACCATTATTTTCCAGCACTGCCTTAACCCTCTTGGGCATGGAGTTCACCAGAGCTTCACAGGTTGCCACTGGAGTCCTCTTCCACTCCTCCATGATGACATCACGGAGCTGGTGGATGTTAGAGACCTTGCGCTCCTTCATCTTCCGTTTCAGGATGCCCCACAGATGCTCGATAGGATTTAGGTCTGGAGACATGCTTGGCCAGTCCATCACCTTTATCCTCAGCTTCTTTAGCAAGGCAGTGGTCGCCTTGGAGGTGTGTTTGGGGTCGTTATCATGTTGGAATACTGCCCTGCGGCCCAGTCTCCGAAGGAGGGGATCATGCTCTGCTTCAGTATGTCACAGTACATGTTGGCATTCATGGTTCCCTCAATGAACTGTAGCTCATGCAGCCCCAGACCATGACACTCCCACCACCATGCTTGACTGTAGGCAGGACACACTTGTCTTTGTACGTCTCACCTGGTGGTCGCCACACAGACTTGACACCATCTGAACCAAATAAGTTTATCTTGGTCTCATCAGACCACAGGACATGGTTCCACTAATCCGTGTTCTTAGTCTGCTTGTCTTCAGCAAACTGTTCGTGGGCTTTCTTGTGCATCATCTTTAGAAGAGGCTTCCTTCTGGGACGACAGCCCTGCAGACCATTTTGATGCAGCGTGCGGCGTATGGTCTAGCACTGACAGGCTGACCCACCACCCCTTCAACCTCTGCAGCAGTGCTGGCAGCACTCATACGTCTATTTCCCAAAGCCAACCTCTGGATATGACACTGAGCACGTGCACTCAACTCTTTGGTCGACCATGTCGAGGCCTGTTCCTGGGTGGAACCTGTCCTGTTAAACTGCTGTATGGTCTTGGCCACCATGCTGCAGCTCAGTTTCAGGGTCTTGGCAATTTTCTTATAGCCTAGACCATCTTTATGTAGAGCAACCATTCTTTTTTTCAGATCCTCAGAGAGTTCTTTGCCATGAGGTGCCATGTTGAACTTCCAGTGACCAGTATGAGAGAGAGAGAGCTATAACACCAAATTTAACACACCTGCTCCCCATTCACACCTGAGACCTTGTAACACTAACAAGTCACATGACACCAGGGAGGGAAAATGGCTAATAATGCCCAATTTGGATAGTTTCACTTAGGGGTGTACTCACTCTTGTTGCCAGCGGTCTAGACATTGATGGCTGTGTGTTGAGTTATTTTGAAGGGACAGCAAATTTACACTGTTATACAGGCTGTGTACTCACTACTTTACATTGTAGCAAAGTGTCATCTCTTCAGTGTTGTCACATGAAAAGATATAATAAAATATTTACAAAATGTGAGGGGTGTACTCACTTCTGTGATATACTGTAGATTTACCAGTGAGCAGCCATGTTTGTGAGTCTGTGACCTGCAAATATCCACTTAATTGGCTTGCAACTGGTTTATTTCTTGGAGGGCAGTTCTCTTATGCCACAGTAGTCTGCTTAGGAATTAGTAGTCCAATAAATTGGAACATGCATGTTCTTCTTGATGTTGTTTTCATAATACTCTGAAATGTTTGATCTGTCAGTAAGTGGGGGTTCTTTTATAGACAATTCAGCCTAATTATTAAATTGGCTTGGATGGGAAAGCAATAGGTGTTAATTGGTGCAACAAAAACAGGGAATAACATTGTGTTATTTTTTTTGCTTTCAGGGAAGGGAAAGTGAGGCTCCTGGTAAGTACCTTTTAGCCTGATACCTCTAAAGAAGCCTAGAACTATAAGGGGGAGAGAGAGAGAGAAACCAAACCCCCCTCTAGCTGGAGAGGAGATAAACTGACTTGAATGCAAGAGCTATATTTTATGCTTTACGGTTTTAAGAGGCTCTGGATGGGACCTGCAAATCACCTGACAGATCTGCCCGTCAGTTCTGTAGGTCTGATATTAGGTAACACAATATACAACATTCCTCAGTTCTATTCCTGAGAAAATTGACATTTGTCTTTAAGTCACATTTGTATGTAAGTTGAATCACATACAGTCGGCCCTCCACATTCGCAGGGGTTAGGGGCACAGGATTTTCACGAAAGTGGAAAAACCATGAATATCTCTACCCTGCCTAAACTGACTAGTCCTTCTCTTTGCATCAGGGAAGTGCCAGAGGGCTTTCCCTCTCTCAATGGGCAGGTCAGGAAGGGGTGCTCTGGAGGCCTCTCTTTCTCCCCTTTCACTCCCCCCTCCCCCCCCTCTCTCTCTCGGCCTTAACTTGAATTTTAAATTAATAGGTTTTATGGCAGTTCATTTATAAGTGCAGATGGTTTATAACTTGGACATTTGTAACCCAGAGACTGCCTTGATTGATTGATTGATTGATTGATTGATTGATTGATTGAATTCATTCATTCATTCATTCATTCATTCATTCATTCATTCATTCATATACCTGTCTAGTAGTCCATATCTGGTGTCTCTGCGTGACTTACAATATCAAAACACAATATTCTAAAATCAGGAACCATAAATCAACATATTCAAAACATATTAACACATCCAAATATAAAAGATAATATATCAAAATTATAAAATATTAAATAAATCAATTTAAACTAAAATCCACTAAATCCAAACATAGGTTCAATTTTAAAAGCAGTAACCATTAAAACCCATTGTTAATATAGCCAGAGAAAAGGTGAGTCTTTGCCTGGCACTGAAATGCTTCCAGCGTCCATGCCAGGAGCAGCTCTCTAAAAACCCTATTCCAGAGGTGGGGCGCAACTGCTGAGAAAGCCCTTCTTTTAGCTAACATCCCCCTCACCTCCTAGGGGATGGCTCCCTAAGGAGGACCTTTTAGCTTGATCTTAATGGATGGGTAGGGACATATGGGAGCAGATGATTCTTTAGGTACCCAGGACCCAAACCATTTAAGGGTTGGTGTAAGTAAGTACAACCACTTTAAATTGGACTTGGGCTCCCACTGGTAGCTAGTGTAGTTGGTATACTGATAAAACTGATACACTGTGGGCTCATGGACTAGTTCTCGTCAACAATTGCATGGCACTATTTTGAACCAGTTGGAGTGTCTGGACTGTCTTCAAAGGCAGCCCCATGTAAATAATCAAACTGGAATGTAACCAGGGCATGCGTAACAGTGGCTATGTTTTGTCTGTTGAGATATGGCTGTAATTGGTAAATTAGCCACAGTTGGAAGAAGATGCTCCTGGCTCCTGAGACTTGGGTAAGAGTTTTGGATTCAGGAGCACCCCCCAAACTGTGGACCCTGTCCTTTAGGGGGAGTTCAACCCCGTCCAGGGCAGGGTGTAAGCCATTCAACCCATCCAGCTGACCACCGGCCAAGAATACTTCTGTCTTGTTTGGATTGAGCCTCAGTTTATTGGCCTTCATCCGGTTCATTACTGAGTTTAGGCACTGGTTCAGGACAGACACAGCCTCACCTGGGTTTGATGTAAACAAGAGGTAGAGCTGAGTATCATCAGTGTACCGTGCTCTGAGCCCAAACCTCCAGAAGACCCCTCCCAGCTGTTTCATGTAGACATTGAAGAGCGGGGGGGGGCAGTATAGAGCTCTGCTGACCCCCATGGCATAACCCCCATGGTGCAGAGCAGCTGGTTCCCAGCACCAGTTTCTGGACCTGGTCAACCAGATAAGAATGGAACCACTGCAAAGCAGTGCCTCCAACCCTCAACCCAGCCAACCTGTCTAGAAGAACACCATGGTTGACGGTGTCAAAAGCTGCTGAGAGGTCCAGGTGAACCAACGGGATTGTGCTCCCTGTGTCTCTCATCCCACAGGCCAACGCAGTCTCTGCCCTAAATCCAGGCCTGATTAAAATGGATCCAGATATCTGTGTCATCCGGAAATGCCTGGAAGACTTGTGTTTTTGCACAGGGGAGCATAGCAACTGTCACGAGCTAGGGGTCCCCTCCCAAGCAAGGCAGTCACTCCAGCACTTCTTGTAAGAGTATTTATTCTACACAGGAAATCTAAGCATTCACAAGCCTCTGAGCCTACAGAAGGAGAAGTGTTGTCCCCCCTCTGCCCCCTTTACCCAAAGCTTTGCTTATGAACCCTTTAAGGAAGGCGGGACACTGCGAAAATGGGCCCGCATGCGTTCTACATGGTGAGCCCCTAATCGGTCCAGCCTGTGGCTGTGACGATAGGCCCTCAGATCCACGTCTTCAGGAGGCTCGTGTCCTCCGTTGGAGAACTCTCCCCTCTCCCGTCCTTGGTCTGCCTCATTCCCACAGGCAGGAGGGAGACTGGGCTCCTGGCTGTCCTTGAGCTACTTTCATCCAGGGCAGATGGAGGCTGGCACTGCGGGGGGGTAGGGGGGAGTGTGCAGGTGCAGTCCTGTCAGTTACAACAATTCCATTATCAGAGTGTGAGCTTTGAGCCTAGTCTGGTTCAGCCATCCCCGCATCATCCTCAGAGTCTGAGCTATCCAAAACAGGCCGTGTCTGATGCGTGCCTGGGAATCTCATCAGAGCGCGTGTGCACGACAGCAGCCTATGCGTCGGTGGCCCCTCTCACTCGCTCCAGAAGACGGGCACTGCACTTCCTGTGAGGCCTTGCCTGGCTCAGCTAGAGCTCCTCAGCCTACCCTTCAAACCCTCGCCTTTTCCTTCCATTACTCCTCCTTCCCCTCTAATGCACATAGTGGCAGAAGGCACATTAAGCAAGGTGTATCAGGAAAGCCTGCACAGAACACGAGGCACCTCAGAAATGTCAGAAATTCTAGCTCGGTGAGCTGGAGGTCCTTCCTATAAAGCTGTAGCACTCATCTTTGCCGGTGCGCTGCGTGTTTTGAAATCCTTTCTGGAACAAGCAGCACATCTTGCAAGTTGTGCTTAAGCTGAGAATGCTGTGCTGCTTTTAGCAGCTGATTAAAAGCAGAATGTATGCCCACACCAGAGTGGAAAGGGATTCCTGAGCCATACTAAAGCAAGCCAAGATCCGCATGCTCATTTGTAGGAGAAGCAGTGTGGGCAGAATGGCATTAGTCCAGCTCTCTGTCAAGTAGAACCGCTGCTGCTGCTGCTGCTGCTTAATGCCTTATGCACACGGGTAGCTTTATCAAGTGTGAAATAGAACACCTCTCTCCTCATGTGCAGTCCTCATCATTCACTTGATGCTCTCCGTGGGCCCCCTTAGCTGGCTTTTTCCATGCATGGGGCAGATTTCTAAGATGACTGATCTTCAAACTTGCAGCAAATAGACTTAGCTGATTGCTCCATCTAGTGCACACCACACACAGCTGACCTCACTCTTCTGTATTCAGTCGAAATGCTTCTTACTGAGCTGGATCTGGGCATTTTAATGCTGTGGTTAACCAGCCAGAAAACAGTTGGTTAAAGTACATCTTGAAATCAAGGTCAAAAAGACATCCTGACCTGGAAGGGTTATGAGGTAAACTCTCACTGTGTGTGCGTGCGTTATGCTGATTGGATTACAATTACCATTATGGTTTTGCTGTTTTAAGAGAATGAGAGAGAGACTTTGTTAACTACCCAGATTGCTTTGGCTAGTGACCAGCATAAAAATAAATGCCAGCTCATCATTCCCATTTGATAATTCATGGCTGTTACATGGTTACAGTCCAGGAATGGGATGCTAAAATGCTATGAAAAGGGCAGGCCACTGGCAACTAGTTAGACAGGCCTTCCCCAACTTGGTGGCCTTCCAGTTGTGTTAGACTTCAACTCCCATAAGCCCCTAGCCAGTGCAGCCAAGCAGGAATGCTGGGAGTGGTAATCAAAGACCTCTGGAGGGCTGGTGAAGGTTTGCATTTAAGTGTGAGTTTGGCCTCTATAGGTGGTAGAGGAATAGAGGAAGAAAGAGGAATATCTTCTAATACAACCAAGAGGCACTACAGGAGGAGCCTGGGAGGCGTGCTGCCAGCCTCCCCATCCCTTTACATAGAAACATACATAGAAACAGAGTCAGAAGGGGCCTCCCGGGCCATCTAGTCTGACCCCCAGCTCCCCTCACACCATGCCTACCTATCTTCCCCCTCCCCCTAAACTTTGCACTATGTAGTAGGGCCCAGAACAGCTTGCTTCTTGTCTGATCTTTTTGCCTTAGGCTAGAAATGGAGCAAGTCCTGCCAGAAGCTATTGTACCCTCATAACTGGGAACTTTGAAATATTTTTTATATTTTGGGGAGGCTCCCCCAAGAAAAAATGTGAGAAAACTAAGATCCGGATACTGCCAGCATACTTGAGCGTGACAAGCTCCCCAGACCACATATCCTCCATGGGAAGGAGTAAAGCTGGCTCTTATGTGGCACTTAAAAGTACCATACAGGAAGGGAAAAATGTGAATGTTGATGCAAGTTGTATGTGTTTCTCCCTCTGTAGATTTTCTTTATATTCACTGTGATGTCCCCCAAAATGGTGTGTTTCCAAGGCCGGTGATTCCAAATGTCTGCCTTTACATTTCCTCTAGCCTCCTTCCTCTACAGAGTACCACTCCTTAATTTCCATGTGTTTCTTGTGTGTGGCTTCCATACTTTTCTGGTCCCTTCTGAACAAGGCTCTTCGTACAGAAGAGTTTACTAGCCACACCCCCAGTTCTTCATCCTCTCTCTGCATCACACATGTGGGCTCCGCACCTGCGGGGAGCCTGTTGTCTGGATGATTTCATAGCCTCAGGGATAATGTTACTTCCTTATCTCCGGGGAGAAAGGCCACGTTTAGAATTACATCTGATTGCTCACAGCCTTTGCTATGGAGAGTAGAGCATTCAGGGAACATGACTCACTGGACAGAGCAATCCTCTGCTTACCAAGATGGTTCCATGCATGTCAAATGGGTGAGCCGAAAACTGTCATAGGACACTAAGTGCAGCACAAATAAAACCAAATCATGGGCACTCTACTTCAGGAGAACTGGACCACTGATAGAAGCCCAACTTATTTGACTGTGTGCTCAGAATACCACTATTCATGAGGGGAAGCTGAGGGGAAACCATATTGCTGTTCTACAATGATCCATTGACTCCTGTGGTTCCTTGAACGTGCTCTGACTGCCACTAGCAAGTCAATGAAGTGCTGTCCCAGGTTACACTTGTCCATCCAGAGCCCAGGACTTCTACACTTGACATACCAGATTTCAAGAGTTCAGTGTTCCTTTCAAGGAAAGAGATTTAGGGTGCAGCCCTTGTAAGTTTAGACAGGAGAACTCACAGCATACCCCAGCAGTCATTGTGCTTCCAGCCCCAATACCTCCAGCCTAGCGCCTGAAACTTTTTAAAAAGCCTAGCTCTTGGATTAATAGCAGGCATTGTAGAAACAAGTGGTAAAGGTAGTCAAGAATATTTTCAGTAGGAAGGCTATGGAAGAGTGCTTGCTAATCCAAGCAGCTCTTCTGTGTCAACCTGAAAATTGAATGGAAAGGCCTGATCTGAAAATGTGAGTAGTAAGCAGATGTTTTGTACACAGCTCTGTGGGAGTTACCAAGTAATGTACACACATTTATGTTCTGCTTTAAGATCCACCCAAAATAATCTAATTATATACATATGCAAGAATTCTACCCATGCAAATAGTCATTAGTGTGTTGGTTAGCTTCTAATGACTAGGTTTGGCAGACTGTCTGAAAGACAGTAGAACATATTTAGGAAAGCTTTATCCAAAGGAGTTTCTGAACAGTCATTCTGGGACATTTGAGGCCAAAACAAGACATTAAGAGCTCCATCCTGTGGTCCATTGAAGCTCAGTATTGTCAACACTGCCTGGCAGGGACCTTGCGGGCAGAAGTATTTCTCAGCCTTACCTGGAGTTGCTGGGGATTGAACTGGGGAACTTCTGCTCACACAGCAGGTGCCCTACCATCTGCTACTGCTCCCTCCTCTTCTAACCTTTAGAACTGGAGGGTAAATAAAAACCAAAGGTTTAGTTCTCCTTTCCTTGTGAAGATTGATTGTACAACGCAAACCCACGAATAGGGTAAACCAGGCCAGTGTATCTGTAGGACAGGGTTTAAGGAGAGTAGACATTGTTTGAAGAGCAAGTGTTTGTCCTGCATTGCTTGCCTACAAAAGCGAGGAGGAGTAGGTAAGGACACAACTGTGGAGTTAATGTGATCCCTGATAGGCTACAGACATGCTAGCTTTGGGAGTTTTGACGCATGCACTTTCTAAGTGTCTTGCTGACACTGGCAGGTACTCAGCTAAGGGGAATAATTTGGTTTCCACCTAATCACTCTTCTTGTTTTTCAGAAAACACAGAGGTTGAAATAGAAGCTGCTTCAGGCCCAAGTGAAGAGAAACCCCTGCCAGCGGCACCTGTTCCTAGCCCGGTAGCACCAGCACCTGTGCCATCCAGGAGAAATCCACCTGGTGGGAAGTCCAGCCTAGTCCTTGGTTAAACTTGATCCTCCTGTGCTCCTTCTAACTACTTGGAACTCATGTCTGTTATCTTTGTTTTTCTTCCATGCTTGTGAACTGCACAACTTGAGCTTGACTGTACTTCTCAAACTATCATTAAAGAAGCACTTTATGTACTTCAGTTTTGTTTTTAAAGAAGGTCTTTTTTCTGCATTCAACTTCTGTCTTGTCTCCCTTGGGTCTAATGGAAGTGGCATGTGTGATTTCTTTTCCTTGTGGTAGATAATAGAGCAGTGGTATTCGCTATGCAGCCCATGGCTGACTGAAAGTTTTCTACAGTATATAGTCATGTGTATCCTAAGCCTAGGCTGGTTGATTCTGGGTGTGCTAGGTGGCATTTTTGTCCTGAAATGTGTAGAAACCCCTTAGTTGGCTTTAGAGGGGTTGAAAGGTGGGGTTGTACAGATCAGAAGATGGGTGATAAAATGTATGTGTTCTCTTACCCTACTCATTTCTGCAACACAAACTGATTGACCAGTTACTGAGTGATACTTGGATAACCAATGTCGGAAGCCCTGTTGTACATTACAGAACAGTAGAGCTGTGATGCTAGTCATTAACCATGCTGCCTTCAACCTGGAATCTTGGTTCAGCCATGATAAGACATGGCCAGTGCCAAATATAGGGCTGGTGATGTGAGCCTGCTGTTCTGTTCCCTGAGTATCGGGCCCCACCTTAGGTGGCGGTGATGGAATGGATCTTACAAAAGTAAGTATTGAGTGGAGAACAGTCTCTTAAGACAGAGTCTAGTCCAAATGACTCCAGTGCTATGCATGATCATGCTGGTGCTTGACCATGAGGTGAATCTCATCCTTCTAAATGTGTGTTGTATCTTGATAAAGCTGGATTGTTGCTTACTAATAAAGGATATAGAAATTTTGAAGTGTCAGAGCTTTCTTTTGCAGGGGGGGATGTGCCTGATAATCCCTTGACTGATTCCTGAAAGAAAGCCAGAAATATGCAAACTAGAAATGGCCTGGCTTCTTAAACCATTTCTCATATATCCCCTTAAACAATTATTGCAATGTCAGCATACTGATTTGCAAGTAAACAGATCTTTTATGCTGAAAGACTAATCAAAGCTGTACCACCCTTGTTCTTTTTGGGCTACAGAATCTTATATCTGTTAAGAGATGGGGGAAGGCAGGATTGAGAATTTTTATGTAAACTTTGTATTTTTGTTCTCATCGTGGGGCACTAACCAAGCCCTGTCTGCAGATGCTCGGGATTGAATTTGGGACCTTTTGCATGCCAAGTATGCTTTCAGGGTTGTGGTACTTCATACAAAAGCAAGGGTGAGATGGGCACTGCAGGCAGCTCCACAGTCTAGGGGTGGCCATAACATTCTGTATCCCAACAAACTATGACTGTTGTTGGTGGAATGCAAAAGAGCTGCTCTAAAAGATAAGGGGCAGAGTGCCCACATGGGAGAAGACTGTCCTTTCAAGCATTCCACTCCCGAAATTCACAGCTTTGAGGGTTGTGACAACCATAGCAAACTGGGTCACATACTCTAAAGAAATCTTGTTTTGCGGTTTGTTTCTTTGAGCACAGTCTTCAGTAAGAGGTTAAAGGTAGCCCAAATGTATTTTTTAAACACCCAGCCAGAATAGAACAAATCTGGCAAATAGTACCATGTGTTACAGTTAGGTGTGCCTAATTCCAAGCAAAAGCAGAGCTTGCTGTAGAGTGCTCTGCAACTTGTGAATATTTCAGTACTTGTCTCTCTTCTGCATGTGCCACTTTATCTTCTCAGTGGGAAGTGGGCGGGAGGGAGGATTAAGGCAAAAAAAGTGGGGTAAGCCCAGCTCTGGTTAAGCCCAGACTTCATTTGTCAATCTTGGCTGAATCTAACTTGCAAACGTTTGTTGTCTCTTGTTCAAGGGAGAGGTGCTGGGCTTTTGACAAAACAGGATGGCTCTGTAGTTTCACTAATTACTCTGATAATTCATCCCAGTAAATCCATGGAGTTGACCCTTTTATAGGGATCATCTGACAAGCTCAGGCATTAAAAGACATGAACTATGTCCGAAGTATGTTAACATAAAAGCTTAGGGATGGTCTGAAGTGCCGAGATTATGGGGAGGGTGAGCCAGAGTGAATCTATGATGAATTGTCGCAGCAGTTCAGCTGTGAGATTGGGGGCGGCTCGAATGCATGATGTTGGAAGTGACAGAGCCCTCAGAGAGGGCTGTACCAGCATGCACTTTGCATTACCATGGTATTGCAAAATTCTGAGCAGGATAAATGAAGCTTATTCATTCCTGTCCTTATTTATTCTGAAGCACGTGGAGTTTTCCAGGATATTAGGGCTATGACAGAATGGATGTGCTCAGTCGATGTGGCTTCACAGAGTGGATCCTATTTATTTATTTAGAAAATTTCTATGCCACCCCATTCGCCAAAGCCTCGGGGCGGCTTACAAATAAATCAATTAAAAAACTATAAATTAACAATATAAAACAGTATAAAAGACTTCAATCCTACATGGAATGAAGTCTTAAGCAGAATCAGTGTCTGGTAAGTCACATTTGAGGCAAGGAAAAGAATACAGACAAATGTACTACCTTTCAGAAATTGATTCTACAAAACGACTTTGCGCTAGCTTTAAACACCCGCACACACAACTCCGAAGAGGAATTTCCCTGTAGAGAGGCTGCTTATATCGCATGAACCTCAAATGGGACGCGTGTTCCGAGCACGTGGGTCCAGGCCGAGTTCCTCGCTGCTCGCTGTCCCGCCAAGACCTCTCCGCTTGGGCACCCTCCGCTTTCCGCCGTACTCCTGAGGGACAGGCCTGTCTTTCCTCCGCCCTCCGCCCATCCTGGAAGCAACCCGCTCTCCTCCGCCGCGCTTTCGGAGCGATCGGCCCGCCGGCGCCAAGGCCAATCAGCCGCGCCGCTCAGCGCTGCGCCTCCGCCCTGCGGCCGCCGGGGAGGCATGGCGCCGCTGCGCGTGCTGGTGGACATGGACGGCGTCCTGGCCGACTTCGAGGGCGCGCTGCTGCGGGGCTTCCTCGCCGCCTATCCCGGGGAGCCGCACATCGAGCTGGCGCAGCGGAGGGGCTTCTCGGCGCTGGAGCAATACCGCTGCCTGCGGGAGGACCTGGCGGTGAGCCGCTCCGCGGGGCGGAGGATTTCCGGGGGGCCGCGTGGGGGCGCGGCGCCGCTGCTCTTTCCCACGCCGTATTATCGGGCAGAAATGGGGAGCGAGAAAAGGCAACCTCGTGGCCCTGAGAGTTCCGTTGCCCGAAATGTGTCACTGTAGATTTCGCCGTGACAACCGTGGGCAGGTTAATACCCCACAGGTGATTTGGCCCACTACTCTCAGCAGCCTAGTCAGCACAGGCAAAGAGAGGGGATGATGGGAATTGGAAGCCAAATACATCTGGAGGGCGCCTCCATTAGATAGAGCACTTCTTCTCTTAGCACAGCTTTCCCTAATCTGCTATTTTCAGCTGCAGCCCCCAGCATGTCTAACCAGCTGGCTGAGATTGAAGCTGAAAATATTTAGATTTGGAGTGGATTTAATAACTATGTGATGGGCATAAATTCCGTAAGCAGTAAACAGGAAAGTTTGAACTGTTGGTTTTTGGTCAAAAGTCCTTGTTAGAGAGAGACAAAAGAGCCACCCCCCCCAAAAAAAAAGAAAAAAAAAGTGGGAACAGCCCTGATAGAAATCTCTAACCCTTGACAGAGACAGTTGCTAGTGCACCATTTATTCCACAAGATTATTGCTTCAGCCCACCAGGCACATTTAGCGCTTAAGTTTGTAATCAAGATCGTTGTTGGCTTTTTTGCTGCCATCCCTGAGGAGCTCCATGTAAAACTGGCAAAATGAAGAGGCATTTCAGAGCTGGAGTAATTTAACACTTCCTTTGGCAAAATCTTTGGGTGAGGCTCTCTGGCTGGCATAGCAGGATTGTGGGGCAAGGGTGCTTCAAGACAGCTATAAATTTCCTGATAGTACAGTAGAAGCTCCTCCTCCTCCATACAGCTCCTCCTAGAGGGTTTTTGTGCATTTGATAGTGAGGGATATAGATAAAATCAGCTCATGAAGAATTTAGAAAAAATGTTGCATGGAGTATTGGATAAAAATACATCAGAGATGTAATGCTTGTTTACTATGAAAGTAGTTTCACATGTAGGCAGTGCCTACCTTTTTCTTAAAGGTACAGTACAAAGTGAAATATGCAGGCAAAAAATCTGAGAATGAATACTCCCATATTCTTTATTGCAGTTGCATTATACTCCCATAATGCAACTGCTAGCATGTCAAGAAAGTGTAGTTAAAAGTTTTCTTTTGGATGTGCTAGCTCACACAGTGTTTCAAAAGCATGGGAGCACTGAGTTTTCCGCGTATCTATTCTACAGTGGGGCCTATTCAAGAAGGGGTCTGCATATTTTGCTCAACAGTAAGAATTACAAGCAAACCAACTGAATTTGCAGTTCAGGCTATAACTGGAGCCTTAAGGGCTAGAAACTTGCTTTTAAAACAATTGTGAAAACCCTCAATGTGCTGTATTTTGTCAACTTCTGTATTTGTATAGGAGAATATTGTCATTGTGATATGAGTGTAGCAAGGAAGCTGATAATTTATCTGCAGAAAATATCCATTCAAAATACCACTTAAGCATATTCATTCGATTCCCTTTATCCCTAACAATAGGAAAATTACTTAACAAGTGCAGTTTTTGTTAACACCAAGATACTTTTCTTCCAGGACCAATTTGGAGGGAGAAGCTTCTCTAGAAAGTTATGTGAAGCCAGTTCTTTCAAGCTCACATCCAATAGGGATGTGTTCCTATTGGATCAGTCAACTGCTATTCCTGCATACAGTTGCATCTCTTTGAAATTATCAGGAATTACAAGCATACCAATTAGAAAAAGTCTAAAATTGCTACTGGATAGGTGCACCCAGAATTGGAACTCACATGGGCAGAGGGTTTTTTAATTTTTGGTAGTACCCAGATAGCCACACATATATTTTTACAAGAAAGCCCACAATGAGTGCTGAGAGCACTTCCACAGTCAAAGGTGTACTCCTGCCTCTTGTAAGCAGTGTCAGTCCTGCATGAAGTGCTCATCTTCAAATGAGTAAAAGTGTTTCACGTGATGAAAAAGGATGTTCTTTAAGTGTTCTGCCATGTATTAGAGGTTTTTAAAAGACTGATAGCACTACTGTCACCAAACATAAAAATGTAACTTTAAGAAAAAAGTCTGGTATGTAGGTAAAATGCCCCCTGCCCACTTTCTTTGAGAGATTAATTAAAACCTCAGGTGTCCATGAGTGCTGAACATAATGCATCATCTGTCTTTGTTTAGAGCTCACCTTTTTTCCAACTGAAACTCCAGAGCATTGTCCAGGTGGGCTCCCATCCAAGCACTGATCATACCCAGCCTGCTTAGCTTCAGGAAAGTCATTACATCATGCGCCCTCAAAGCAAACAATGAACAGCACTGACAAATGAGAGACCAGACTTACAGGGAACTCCCTCCCTGAAAAAAAAAGTCTTCAAAACCATAGATGAAAGAAATCATTTCTATGTTCTGCCTCAAGGGATGAATTTTAAATAGTGGATGAAAGGTACACGTACCATTGCTGGAAAGAGCTCTATATATGAAATACTAGGTGTGAGGAATTGCTGGGCTTTTTCTTTCAGAATGGCAGATTCATTATAAACGAAAAACAATCCCTCCTGCTTTGCAAGTCAGGTGTTCTGAACTGTTTGGTGGGGGAGGAGCTGTGAGCCAGATGACGCCAAGGAGGGAAGGCCATGTCCTCTGTCATCACCCAGTCCTTATCCAAAGCACTCTCTGGAGCTATTCCAACCTGCACTTCCGCAGGAGACTTGCCTGCCTTTCCTGCGTATGGGTACTGTTCTACTGGGAAAGTTTACACGACCATCACAGAAAAAAAGAACCATGTGGTGCTAGTCTCAGATTATTTCTAGGCCAGTTTAATGTACTTCACAAAATATTAACATGAGTAAAAAGTGCATTATAAAATTTTACAATTTGAAGAATGTAAGAGAAGCCCAGCTGCCATGACAAAAAGCCCACCTAATCCCAGGTTTGGTTCATACAGCGACCAACTAACTGCCTATGGGAAGCCCAGAGGGAGGACATGAGTTTGGCAGTACCCTCCGGTCATGTTCCACAAGACACTGGTGCACAGACCAAGGCAGCCTGCTCTTGCCTCTGGAGGAACCACACAGCCCTCATGATTCATAGTCACTGACACCTTTTTCCTCCATGACTCTGCCTAGCCCCCTTTTGAACCTACCCAAGCTGGCAGCATCAGTGCATTATAGGGTACCAAATTCCATAATTTAACTTTCCACGGTGTGAAGAAAGGTTTCCTTTTGACTGTCCTGAATCTCCCACCATTCAACGGCACCAGATGACCCTGCGTTCTAGTATGAGGAGAGAATGAAACGAACAGGAATAAATCATAAGAGCAAACCTTAACTGAAAAAGCTTGGATGTATAAAAATGCATTCTTAGTTTCCCTTAATTTTAAAGGTAGGTTTATCTCTCACACTGCTCGAGCATATACAGGGGATATGGTTTTGAAAATCACCATGGTTTGATTCTTGAACCTTTGTAATGTACAAGGAATCTTCTCTGGTTTCTCCAATTGTTGTCCAAAGTTAGATAAATTTTAAGCATATGCTCAGAGGATTTCAGGAGGAAATAAAATTCTCCATGTGATTTTTTAGATTAAGTTAGCCAGCGTATATGAGTCACCAGGCTTCTTTCTGGATTTGGATCCCATTCCTGGAGCTATCGAAGCAATGCAAGAAATGATCCAAATGCCCAAGTAAGGACCATTTGAAAAGCACAACACTTTGCGACTAGCCTCATGTTTTCCTCTAGTGACTAGTAATCCTGTTTCTTTTCAGCACCGAGGTTTTTATTTGCACAAGCCCTCTACGGAGATATGAATTCTGCATTCCAGAGAAGGTTGGAGAGTCTCTTCTTTTTTGGCTTACTTTTCCCAGCTTCATCATTATGTAATGCAAAGTGCCCACTGGTATTCTGATGAGTGTTATGAAAGCACCTTCCTTAGTTTTTCTGACTTCTCCTGGCCAACCCTTTGATGCCAGTGCTTCATGCCCATCATTGTTGTTATTTGTCATGGGGAAGAAGTGGGGCTGGATTCTCCTACCATGCTGTTTACTTAGCTGTCCTGTTGTCACAGAGGCTGGCCTGCATTGGCCCAAGCTGAGTTCCTAGATGGTTATTGTAGGCTAGAATCTGAACCCCAAGGTCTATGGCTGTCCCATGTAACATTAAACCCTCTGGCTACATTCCACTGCTATTGAATACCTTCCTATTGCTACAAATCCACTGAATGCTTTATAACCTTCTGAAAGAAACACATTATATTTGCTGCTCATGTAGCTGGATATTCTGATATACAATCTGTATTTGTACAATTCAGACCCACCAGAAGTCGCTCTTTTTTCAAAGATACAAAGACCCCGTGAACTGTAAAGGCTATTCCCTTCTCATTATAGAAGCAGCTTCTTTGAAAGATCTGTTCACTGCTTCTGATATTTTCAGCAGAGCCTAATTCCAATTCTAGCCATTCATACTTGATAAAACATGCATAGCATAAACTTAGGTAGGCCACCACTGCCCACCTTTGTTAAATACATAAAAGATGTGCTTACCCATCAACAGCCAGAAGACATAGATGGGAAAAGACATGCACCTTTTTTCTCATCAAATTCACAGTATTTATTACTATTTGGCTCACCAGGGCAGCAACAGGGTAATAAAATATCTTACCTTCATTAAGTGAGAACTGTTAACAGAAGCAAATGTAAGGAAAGGCCTTTAAGTGGATATTGGATTGGAATCAGATCCTTTGTTCTGCCAGCAGGACACCACCTTCCAAATTGGCTGCAGAAGGCCTCCAAATACTGTCCTGTAGGTAAGGCAAGCATGCAGGGGTGGGAGGTTAGCGAGAAGGAGAGGATGCCGTGGTCCTGCTCTCTTCTACCAGCAGAATGAAGGATCTGAATCCAACCCAATGCAGTTCCAAGGCCAAGACGTAATGGGTATATCACAATTCTGTAAAGAGTATAAATGAATAGTATTCTTTGTCCAATCAGATATGATTAAGGCTGCAGTCCTCAAACACACACAGCTAGGGAGAAAGCCCTGTTTATCATCAGGTTTTCTCCTGAGTAAATATACATAGAACGGTGAATCTTGAATGCCAGGAAATCCAAACAAATCTGCTTTATCTAGGTTATTTCCTTGCCTCTACACCTCATTTATTTAAATTCTTATTTTCCTATGAACAAAACTGAGACTCCTGGATGAGGGGCAAAGTTAACTGAAGAACACCCTCTGCCACACACACACACAGAGGCCACCAAAAGTCTCCAGATTTTGAAGAAAGCTACCAGATCTAGACTAGGAGCCAGCTTAACATACAGGTCTGTGTCTGTTTACTCAGAACTAAGGTCCATGGGATTTAGTGGCATTTGCAGCCTAAGTGGTTTGCAATGTGAGAAGTTGTCTCTGACAGCCTACAGAATATAGATCAGTCCCATCTCCACATCTAAATTCCATGTCAAGTCTGATACCTTGCAGTGCATCGATTTCCTTTAAGCTTTTGCTACACATATTCTAATACTGCCCCCTCTTCACCTGACAGTACAGCTGGGTTGCAAAACACTTGGGTCCCAAATTTGTGGAGCGACTAATCCTGACCAGAGATAAAACAGTTGTGTCAGCGGATCTGCTTTTTGATGACAAAGACAGTATTAAAGGTATGCTCATTTGGAATGCTGCTTTCACATTCAAGTGCTTTACTTAAAGTTCAGGTGATGTTTAATATTTGATCTTTCACTTTCCCATTCTGTTCTCAGGGGTGGAGTCTAATCCAAGCTGGGAGCACATCCTGTTCTCTTGTTGCCATAACAGGCATCTAATGCTGCAGCCCCCACAAAGGAGACTGGAGTCCTGGACTGACGAGTGGAAGGCAATACTGGAGAGCAAACGCTCCAAGAATGTCTAAAGAGAGGGGCACATCCTTTCTCTGCCAGTTGAAGAACACGAGACTGCAGCTGATAAGGAGGCCCCACAGCAAGGAAGAACAGACTCAGACGGCTGCCCTAGGTAGGGAAAGAGGTTCTGTTTGTTCCTCTGAGTTAAGCAACTGAGTATTATGCTTGCACTGTTCAAGTTATTAAAATGTTAAATCCCTGTGTGGAGCTATTGTCATATTTATAGGTAAATAAAATGACAGTATATCAATACTGGATGTGTGTGGAGCCAGAAGATTGGTAGGGACGCCAGAACAGAAGGAATTTAAGGGGGTCCCATAGGGTGTAATAATCCTCAAATTTTATAGTATTCTATTTCTTTATGACAGATCAGCTTCTGTTAAAGTATCATCCTTCATCATTGGCTATACTGGCTAAGGCTGATGGAAGTGATAGGGCAAAGCATCTAGAGGCCACAAGTTGCAAGCCGCCCCTGAGTTAAAGGAACCTGCATCCTATCCTCCCACTTCCCTTCCAGAACAAGGCCAGTGCAGCAGCTGTTAAGGCCTTCTAGCAACAATTTACACCATTGTGGGACATTACAGCAAACTGAGAAGCACCAAAAATATGTAAGGAAGCACTAAAATGACTTGGTCTCAAGCACACACTTCATACTTGAACTCCCAGTTCATTTACAAGCATTTTCAACAGAGATTTCTGGATTAGCTTCCTCACCTTAGAACTGTCTTTGCCAAAATGCTGCTTTCCATTCAAGAAAAATAGCTCTGGCTGGCCCAAAGTGCTGCATTAATCCTTCGGCAGTGGAATTCCCACTGCTGTGTGCTTGGTCTGGTTCCGAGCCTCCTCGACCTGAAGAGGGGTGCAGTAGTCTTCAAGGAAGATGGTGGCCAGGTTCCGTAGCCTCCTGTTGGTGGAAAGGGAAAAGCGCAGCATGCACTCTACCACAGGGAGGGCAGTGATCTGTTGGCGAGACTGGGGTGTCGTCAAGTACATCAGGGTAGTAACTGCAGACAAGACAGTCTCCTCATTGGAACTGGACAGGCAGTTGACCACAGCTGCTATCCCATCTGCCTCCAAGATATAGTCCTTGTTGATTTTATCCAAGCAGAGGTTACAAAGGCCGCCTAAAATGGGGTTAGGGCAAAGAGAGTGAGAGACAAACACACAAGGTAGTAACAGGATTTTTGTCTGTTTCACCCGAACATCTTCCTTGTGTTTCATGCACTTCTGAGTCATCTAGGTTGTCTAACCAGGTTCCTATTTCTGCAGCATGCAAACACTAAATGTATGCATATTTTCAAAAGAAGTGGCTTTTGAAAATATCTCCATCCTGTTTCCACTGAGAAACTGCAGCTTCCTCTTTGTCTGTAGGCCTAGGCAAGCACAGAGAAAGTAATTTCTACTGAATTCAGAGCATACAGCCATTAAATTAAGCCATTCATGATAATGCTGAACATAAAGAGCATCCCTCAGGAGGTGCAAAGCAAATGTCTGAGTCCTGATAGCAGCATTCTGGAATAAGTATACTGTTTGGGTGAATAAAAGCCAACTATCAGCCTAGTGGTAAGAGTGGATAAGGCCACAAGGAAAGGCAGTCAGCCACACTGTCTTACCAAATCTTAAGTAAACTCTTACCATGCTTCTGGGCCTGATCAGAGATCTGCAAAAGTAGCTCACCACTCGGCCATACAGAATGGATAATCAGCATTTGAAGAGGCTACACAATCACAGTCATCATTTGGGAGACATTTGTTTACATCCACCCTTTTTTGCCAGATTTCGCAAAACATGAGATCCATGCCAGAGTTAGGAAAAAGGCAGGGAATGAATCCAGATTTTTTGTTTGGGCAGCTCCAACCCTCCAGAGTAGATTTGGGGAGCACACGCTGGGGAATCACAGAAGTCCTGTCCCACAAGTAGCATTCTTCCACTGGAAGGACGATGGCTCTGGATCCAAGCTCAGAAATATAATTTTTCTGATTTAAATAGCATTAAACATTTTCATGGGCTTAGTGGGAATTTGGGCTTGGCTGGCAAAGGGCAGGTAAACTGAAGGGCAAGCAAGAGGCACAGCACATCACAGGCCAGGAACTGAGTTGATCCTCACAATGTGGCGATACTGGTTGATGTTTCACCATTCTAACAGTGTATCACAGTTGCAAAACTCCTTCTCACTGCAATCAGTCCACTTGTTCTGATCCTGAGAAAGCCTTCCTCTGGCTTTTCAACCAAAGCATTTCCACTGGTCTCCCCACATGATGCTCTGGTGCTCTGCCCCACGACTGCGGTAAGAGTGCGCTCTGCTTCACTCTGCTGTCTTCAACTGCGCTCTGGGTGTGTGAGAGTCCCCCGCAGCCCCCAAGTGCTCTCTTAGTCTTCATTTTAGAACCGGATCCTTCCCTTTATCTGTGGCTCTGTAGCAAGCTGCTCCTTCAGCCTGGACAGCTTCAGATCAAGCACGCAGGATGTGGGGTACCCTGCCCATTACATGATGCAGGGAGTTGGACCTGACTTCCAGAAATAAGCCCTGGAAGCCAAAGCACTCTGGTCTTGGATCACTCACATGCTTTTATCAGGCAATGCAAGACTTCCACGCTGTGTTAGGCAATGTGTTCATTTTAGGATATTTTCTCAACAAGCCCTACTGTAGTCCCTGCTCCATTTGCCTGCTGTAAGTAGATCTTTTTCCAGTTATACAGATGTCCCCTCGATCCAGACAAGGACGCAGCTTTGAAGGACGGTGATGATGATGATGATGATGATGATGATGGCAATGATGAGACTTTCTATAGTGCTTCTGTGCTCAAAGTGATGCACATACACTATTTCAGGAAACACACCTTCTCTGTCTTAGTTGGAGGTCTGAGACAGAGATGGGGGCTGGCTTGACCATGCAGAGACTCCCTGTATCAGCCTTGTAATATATGGAAATTGCTTTGAGTTAAAATAGCTAACCTTCCCCAGCTATATGTACCCTTTTGCACTGACAATGCATGTCCCTAAACCAGGGATAGGAAAACTTTGCAGCAGTACAAGTAACTGTTCTGGGCTCCACCACAAAATGACGGCCAGCAGAGACACACTGAAGAACAAGCCACCTGCCCAAAAGACCCAGTGCAAGCAAAGGTGAGGCCTGAGTTCCCAGCACACTAAACAACTCCTCCAGATCCACAGTTCGACAGAAACCTGTTTCACAGTGACCCTGGCTGCCAGTAAAAGAAAAAGGAAATTAAATGGGAAGAGCAAGGAACTTTAGCAGGCCCTAACAGGGTGTCTGGAGCACCGGGAAATGCTGCTTGTCCCTGCCCTAAACGAGAAAGCTTCCTGAGACCAAATTGGACTGAGCGTCCCTCTAGCCCAGTCCTGGCAAGATTTGAGGCAGGACCCTCCCAGCCCTACCTGGAGATGCCAAGGATGGAACCTGGGATCTGAGTGCAAATCAGGTGCTTTGCTGCTGTGCCACAGCCCCTCAAATGAATGTGGCAGTCTAACATGAATATGAGGAATAATTTGACTGTGACATCTAGTAGACATCCTAGAATCACCAAGGTGCAAGGAACTTTTCGAAGTCATTCTAACTCGTGGCAAATAATTTAAATTCAAGATTTACCAAGCGCAAATTCCACAAGGGTTCCATTGTCCTCAGTTAGCATATCAAGAAACAGGTCCAAGACCTTGAGTTGCCTGAGATATTCATAGTTCTTGGGGTCGTAAGCAAAGTTAGCTAGGTTGGCCAACACCTGCTCCTTGGCTTCTGCAATATAATAAAAGGATTCCCCAGATTAGGAAAGAAGAAACTGAGATGGATAAGGCATCCTTGAATCAGTACAAAAGGCATTAGTGGCCAGAAATTACACTTACCAGAGTTCTCCGTTACCTGGAATTCAGTAACTAGGGCTTGCAGGTATTCAAGTCGACCCAAACTTAGCAAGTCCTTCTGGTTTTGAGACATGGTGCTAGATCAAAGACAATGGTACATTGAAGTAATACTCTGAATTTCATATTACTAATCCAAAATAAATTGGACCTGATCTTAGCTGCTGCAAGGTTTGGACTCATTTCTCTCAAAAGAGAGCATTCAAGTTAGAAAGTTCATACTTTGAAGGTGAACCAGAGAACAAGAAGGGTTGGGATGCATCAATGAAATACCAAGGTTAAGCAGCGAGATTATCCAAGTGGCTGGTGAGTACCAGACCGCCTCTAGTTTGTGGAGAGATACTGCAGAACAAGGAGGGTCAGAGGGGGAGCCGTGTGAATTCATCAACCCACTGGTTCATCATCAAGCCAAAAAAGGAGACCAATTAAGTAATGTCCTGCCTTCCCACCCTCTGGCCCCCATGCAGCACAAACCTCCTTGTGGGTGCAGCCAGCCCCTTTTGGGGGAAAAAGGAACAAGGAGAATTCAGTTTGGGATCAACTTCTATAGCATGGGCAAGTGCTTCTAAGCAGCCACACCAATCAGAGGATCACTATTTTGATAGATGTTACTTGTTAACAACTTTATTATTACTTGTTCTTTATTGCAAAGTTGGCCTAGCTCAGTAAAGGACTGTATTTTAGAAACCTTTTGTCCTGATCTGCTAGAAAGGAAAAGTGATGTGTTCTCAGCAGCTGCACCTGGGGTGGCCAAGTTTGCCGATGACATCAAATTCTTTTTGATGTTTAAATAATTTTAAGCTCATGCCAGCCCCAGACCTTCAACATGGTACATGCCTTGCGTGCCTTCAGAGAGAGAGGTTTTCATTTCCGCTTTCTACCCACTAAAGCACCCTTTCCCCACCTCGCCACTCTCCAGATGTGTTAGGCTGCAACTCCCATCATCCGCAGCCGGTTTTGGCAGGCAGCCGGTTGGAAAAGGCTGCTTCAAGGAGCCCTCCCAGGACCTAGACCAAGCCGTAACAAACTGAATGAAAGCGAACTTCTTCAACTCCCCCCGCCACGCTCTTACCTGTGGTCCTTTACCTGTGGTCTTCTATCCTCCCTTTATTTATTTATTTAGAAAATTTCTATGCCGCCCCATTCGCCGAAGCCTCGGGGCGGCTCACAAAACATTAAAATATAATACATTAAAAATATAAAACGAATTTACAATATAAAATAAGTCGCACCATTATGCTTCCGGGGTACGCAGAACAGTGAAAGAGCAATACAAGCGGACACTCGAGAAGCATCCCAAACCGGAAGTTACGTATAAAGCTGGCGGAAGAGCCCCTGTAATGGCCACACCATAGACCATAATTCTCCGCGCAGAGGTGGGCAGGAGCGAAAGTCGCAGCGGGGGCGGGCCTATCCGTGAGGAGCGGCTGTCCGAACGTCTGTCGCGTGGAAGCCGCTCACGCGCTCCGGCGACCGCCATCGCGTGCAGGCGGCGAGTCAAGGACGGGCGGGGAGGAGTCCTGGGAGGAGGTTTTGCCGGTGGAGTTGCTGAGATCGGAAGGACGGTGCACTGCACCTCGCAAGACCCTGGGTTTAAATTGGTCATTTAAATCTGTGATCTTGGCCACGCTTAAGGTGGGAGCAAGCCCCGTCGATCACAGTGAGCCTTACTTTGGAGTAAACATGCATAGGGCTGCGCTGTTAAGTGTTCCCTTGCACACAGATCGTTATTTTGAAGACCAAAGCACACACTACTTTAAATGCGTGTCTGGAAGTTTATATGTCTTTTATTCTCCCTTTCATTTTCCTGAAGAGTAGGCTCAGTGCCCCGATCCAGATTAGACCCTTAGAATAGGGATGATGCACGAATCAATAGGTAGAACTTTAATTGGTTAGATTATGCAATCATTGACATGTAACTCGGCCTGAGAAAGTCCCTCTTTTGTAGAAATCAGCATGTGTGCATCCTTGAAATGTAGCCTGACACTGACCAGGCACCAGTCCAAAGAAAACTAGTTGGCACTTGACAGATAACAGCAGCTCAAACAAAGGGCAGTTCACACCAGCCCACCCCATCCTCCTCCTCTTCTATGTAATAGCACCCTCTCCTTCAAAGCATCTTTGGTGTGGAAGTGGGAAAGATGATGCCTTGTAAATTTTTGCTTCTATAAACTTTTGGAAAGTGTTAACTATATTACATGTAACCATTTAGTGATCAGTGTATAAAAGGAGCAACTGGGGACTGCTCAGGTGCGCCATCTGGAACGATTAGTTGGTAGCTGGTTATTCTCAAGAATAAATCCTTTAAAAGAAAACCTTCCCCTGTTGTGTATTTTGGGCATATGCACACCAGGACATGGACATTTTGGTCAACAGAGAGGTACCTGGATCTGGACTGGGACATCTCTGCCTACTATGGAATAAATATTAAAAGGTTATGTAGCTACTAGATACTCATCTAAAATACACATGAACACGTAAGCAATGTTTACTGTAACAGGAGCAGGCTACAAGCCTATGTTTGCAGACCTGGAACTGAGTCCCCACGGATTGTCTGTACTTCTATATACTGCAGACAGCTTTTCCTCCCTGAAACAGAGGAGCTCTGTGCCTGTGAATACCAGTACTATGAAGAGAATCATGAGGAGGTGCTACAGAACTATCAGCAAGCGCTGGCTGAATTGCAAAAGAAAAGAACTGCCTCCCACCTGACTCTGTAAGAACCGGCTTGGCTCTGTGGAGTGACAAGTCACGCCATCCTTGGTACTTGGGACTGCTCAAGGCACTTGTGAGCTTCACATCCTCAATTTTTCTTGTAGGAGAGACTGTCCAGAAATGCAGGAGCTTGGGAGTGAGGGGACTTGAGATCAGTACTTGGCTCCTTCACTGGTTTCTTTAGTGACTTCAGCATCCTATTTCACAGAAACAATCTTGTCATCACTCAGAAAAGATGATCCTGCTTTGGCAAGTCAGCTACTCCTAAATGTTTCACCCAAGGGACTGTGTGGGTTTTTCTTTGAATCATGTAGCTGCTGTCTTCAATAAAAAGTCCAGAAGTATGTTGTTGATGACGCCTGTGCAAAAGTTGCTAGGTTGTTCAGATACAAAACTTCTGGCGGGTCTTTTTAGTCACTATAGGGAACGCAGTTGCTAACATAAACGAATCATGTAATTTGGTTACAAATGTGAACAAGGGAGCATGAAAAAATAGCTTTGTTGTAAATCAAACAGATTCAGGAACTGCTTTGTAATTGCTTACTGTGCCATTCTGCATTCCTAACCTTTCGCCTTTACATTTTAATACCAAAAGACTAATTCTCAGTGTGAATGAAATAGTTCAAAAAGTTCAATTTGTCCAGTGTGTTCCCTTTCACAATCTCAAATGATGTGCTCCAAACAAAAAACTTTGCAAATGAAATATACTTCCATAGGCACATTTAATCAGTTCTGCTTTCCAGGAGTCAACTGTTACTTGGAGGAGTGGGTGCTGGCAGAAGGCACGAATGAGGCTGCAGCAGAAACAAACAGAAAGAAAAAGAGCGGGGAAGGCTAAAGCCAAGCGGCTCCTGGTATCTGTAGAGATCCTTGCTAGATACCTTAAGAATTCCAGCTGTTCTTTGCTTGTGTGCAAACAACATTTATGGTCAAAAGTATGCAGGACGGAGGGGTATGAATGTTGGTTGGAGGAAATCTGTATAATAAGCAGCCTTATTGAAATGTTATATTTAGGGGATAAGGAAAGAATGAGACAAAATCTATTCAAGAAATCGATTTTAGCATTAAGAATGAAGAGTACTCCTACCCCATGGAAAAATGGGGTCCTTGCCAGTGGGAAAGGCTAGGGGATGCAGGGAGCCAAATCAGCTGAGGTAAATTTGAAAGAAATGGTGGCCCAGCTGTGAAAATGGTGTGGGCAACTGACACAAGGGGGAGAGCAGCAGGAGGACCTGAGCACCACCTAGTCCTGAAGCATGTCCCCAGCCAGGAAAAGACCCGCTTAGGAACATGTCTACTCATGAACTTTCTGCTGCAGCAACCAGGTGGGATAGATGAGGAACAGGGTCTTGCTCACCCTTTTTTGCACAGGGTGAATCATGCCATTTTCCCCTTCATTTTGTAGATTCCAGGAGTGTAGCATGCATTCCTTTGCAAATAATAGTGTGCAAACAATACTGCTTTACTATAGTCGTTAAGCAGTCTCAAAGATACTGTAGAGATACATAGGAATATAGGAAGTAGCCTTTTATGGAGTCGGACCCTTGCACTGTGTGGCCCAGTAATGTCATTCCTGGCAACATTTCTCTTGGGTTTCAGGTGGGAAGTTTCTCCACCCTACCTGGAGATCTCAGGATCAAACCTGGGACCTTCTGCATGCAAAGATTGTACCTTGCAACTTGAGGCACGGCCCTCCCTTCTGCATTTGGGCTCTGCTTCATGTCTCTTAACCTACAGATCTTTTCTAAAAGGCTTCCACTTATAGTGACTGGAAAAAATCTAGAAACAATGAAAGGTCTGGAAGAAGGGGAGTGATTTCTCATAATCTTGTTTCTCATCTTTGCCAGGGTTCTCTGTCATATAATAAAACTAGTTCTGTTTCTGTTCCCTGACTTTTAAATCTAATTAAAGCTTAATTCTCTGACTGCCTTGTCTAGAAAGTCTGAAATAACCAGTTATGCTTCAGGGCTTGGTGTTCGAGCTGAATGTACATTTCATAATACAACAACTTTACATCCTAATAAAATGAAGCTTCCTGACCTGTAAGATTGTCAGACATTCCAAACACTGAAATATTCTTTCAAGAAAGCAGTACCGCTGTTAATGCAGGTCCTGGAGCAGCAGCACAATATTCAATTGGCAAGTGATGGTTTGAAAACCATCTATGGAAGGGTAGCTGCACTCTAGGTTCTGACTTAGAACAAAAATGGCTAGAGATGTTCAGCCAAGTTAGAGCCAGAAATACTGTAATGGGGTTGTGACCAAAGTAGGGGAGACAAGGTAATGATGTGCTGAGAGGCAGAAATAGGAATCAGTGTGAAACAAGAAAGAAAAGATAAAAACAACTAGTTTTAGCTGCAATCCTATGGTCCCAAGTGAGTAAAGGTCTTGTCCGGGTGACTGGATCGTTTGGATACCATCCTGAATGTAGAAAAGAGGGGCCCATTTTCAAAGGTTGAAATCCTCCTAGAATCCCCCATGCCCCTTGACCCCTTTTGCCTCTCCAAATACCAGAGCTGAGGTTTCCATTACAGCTTAGAGGTGGCGTCTCTCCCTTGGCCTTGACGTATGAGGATGGGCACTATCCTACAGCCCGAAACATCCTCCCTATGATTATAGGTTTAGAGCCTTAATTGACTGAATAATGAATACCATTTTAAAAAGCTATGAATCTAACCCTTTATTCTGAAGTCAGGAAAGTTAGTATTCATCTCGCCAGCTGAGACTCTAGCACAGCCATTGGTAAATGGAGTGAAACAAAAACCATAACTGACAGGAGGGTAAATATAAAGCCCTCTACCAGACACAGTTTTGGAATCAGTTGGGCACGTTCTAGGAGAAGACCTATCCCCATATCCCTTTGCTAGAAGTATGGTAACCAATTGTTACACGAAATCATATTTGCTTCTTCCAATAGACTTAGAAGAGAAGGGTAGTGACAAGAAATCTGAACTTCCATAGTAAACTTGCATTGCATTTGCATTATATTAAAGTCAAACAATTTTGAGTTGTTTTACTATATTTATTCATTAAAGGGTAGGAAAACCCACTAAAATTTGGTCCCTTCTCAGAAACAGTGTATTCTGAAAGCAAAAACAAAACACATAATTATCCTGAAAGAAGCACAGAGATTGGTGTGCATTACAGTTCAAAAGCCTTAACTTTGCCAAGTTGCTTTTGTGCTGTTCACCTTACAAAAGTTACTAAGTGCATTTGACTTTTTCTAGTACACCACACACAATGCTTTCCAGCAAGTGATGTAACAACCTTGTAACAAATAAACCACAATCCTGAAACCAAGCCACTGCAAATTGCTTTTAGGTAGTGGCCTACATCAATGCCAATTTTGTGGTGCTTGGTAAAATAGTTCATGGCTTCTTAAAAAGAAGGGCCTCATTCAGTGTCCTATATAAACATCATTACAGCAGTATGGGAAATTAATTGATGCTGAGCTACTGGCAATCTGCACATTTGTTAGTAATGTGAAGTTTTCCTTCACAATTTTTTGTGCTGAATACCTTGCATATCTTCTAGCAGGCAGTCCATTTCTGGTCTCACTCAGGTACAGAGGAAGCAGAATGAAAACGTTCAGTATGTGTCTGGCTTGCTGTGCTTTGCTTGTGAAAGAAGCACAAGCTATTTAGAGATGTTTGGTGAAAGCTGCTGACCCACAAGAGATAAATAGGAGAGGGGAAGCCAGGCCACTTTCACTAATAACAGGATTACAAACTTACTATCTTATTTCCAAGATCTGGTAGCCAGGTGTATGGAGCTTCTAGACTTAAATGTCCCAAGTAACTCTCATAGGTAAGTGTTATTGTTACCAGTATCTTTCATGATGTTCTCTAACCCATTGGAAAAGCCCTTAAAACATGTACAGGGCTAGGTTGAAAATCTACTTTTGCATGTTCCATGTCAACCCTGAACATGGTAGGGCCCTTCCTATCCTTTATATTGACAACATTCATATATATTTACATATAATAAGTGCATGTGCTACATTCCGAAAACCTCCCAAAGCCCTGAAGCACAAATTGAACTGAGGCTTCTGTTTGGTATGTAGTTACTAGGGATCAGTGCAGCATGTGGAGTCATTGTATTGTCATACACAAAGACCACCCAAACCCCACCTGCAGGTGTTACATAGCTTCATGTTGCTTCCTTCCTCCAAATTAAAGGTCTAGATCCTCAGACCTGGGGACCAAATCCAGCTCTCCAAGTTTCCCAAGGCGGCCATGCTCCCTTTCCCTGCCAACTGGCCAGCGTTTATTTGCTGGCTTCCTAGCGCTTGTTCCATTTTCCCCTACTCTAAAAGGCTGTGGTTCTCCTAAGGCTTAATTACTACCGGGAGTAAGAGCTTTCAGCTAAAGTTGGCTGGTGTTCTGGCCTCACCCCTTTTGCCTGCAGCCCTTCCCACCACTCAGATTTATGCCCTTTCCTCAGAATGCCTCTGAAGTGAAATTTGGCCCTCGGGCTGAATGTGGTGCAACGTCCTCGCCCAAAGGCATCGTGGGAAGATGGTTTGTGACCTCTAACTGCTCCGTCACTGCAGATGATGGTGATGGAATGCAATGGCTTTCAAGCCACCCTGCCTAAGGAGAATTTCCTCTAAGTAGAAAAGCTCAAGAAACGAATGGCTTGCCCACCTGTTCTTCTACTAATTGTTCCTGTGCATCCATGTAGCACCTGTTAACCAGCAGGATAAGTGAAGTGGATGCTCCAGGAGACGGATTTTGGGGCCCCTTAAGGGTAACAGAAAGGCAGAGGAATCTGATGCACGGTGTGTGTCTCCCCTCCAAGGGCCATTGAGACATGGTGCTGCTCTGTCCTTGTGTAACTCACTCCTTTTAGTGAGGCTTAGGCAGAAATGGACCGCGTCACTTGTTCTTCGCGGAGTCATTCCACTCGGTTGCAAGACACCAAAACATCTGGGGCAAGTCTTGCATGAACATGCCCTCCGTCTGGTCCTTGAAATGCACACGGATTAATATAGACGTGGCAGGTCAGAATCCTTCAGTTGTTCATTCCTAATCCTACTGACCTTCTTAAAGGGTAGACTGCATAGTCATTGTTCCGTGCTATTTTAAACCACTTCAGGCCTGTATCAATCAGAACGCTTCAGGTTAGTGTTTACAGAGATACAAGAACCAGAAGAACAAACTGTGAAATGAAGGGCTGGAACTGGGAAAAGTAAACACAGTAAGTCTGAATTTAAGCATAGCTGTGTTCCTATTCAAACACTACTATTTGATATGCATAGGCCCAGTGGATCAAATGCAAAAGATTTGGCAAACTGAGCTGCAATTTTTCCAGTCAACTCAGTAACAATCCTGGGTCAGTTTCAGAGATAATCTTACCATGGATCAATATGAAGCAATCTCTTTCGGAAGACTATTCCAGAGGAAGTGCTCTATTTCCCAAACTATATTTTTTCTCTACGTATTTCTGAATGCAATTAAAAACTGTCTTGATTTTGACCCACAGAGACGGCTTTGCTTGTGACCTGTTGTTTCAGGTAGGAAGGCAAGAACAGCATTTCTCATCCTTAATGCTTCTTTACACCCACATATGTCTATAGAGGGTCAGTTTGCCCATATACTATGCTTGTATAGCTCACACATTCCTCCTGGGCTGACTCTATAGGCACCTAAAATGGCCAAGATGGTGCACTGGATGAGATCAAACATACCTCTGTGTTTCCATTGCACTATTCTATGGTCTAGTCAGTGCTTCAAGAATTGTTCCTAAAAACAACAAAAGGACCGACTGTTTTGTTCAGCAATGGCCCTTTCTTTTCAGCAGCATGAATTTCAAATGGGAGCAAAGGGGATCTAAGACACTATTGGCTAGACTATATAGGCACTTTGGAGCCATCCTAGTTTTTGGTGGACTATAGCTTCAGATTTGAGCCTTTGTTATCCTGTGAAATATCTTTGAATGCAGATGTGGCTCACTTTGGCTAGTAGTACATACAACCACACCCACCCGATTGGACTACTAAAATTGATATATTCATATAAGAACTGGCCTTCAGTTATATAGCACGAATGCAACATTCTGTGTAACATTCAAAGCGCCCGGTGGTAAAGCACCCTAAAAAAGCTGTATCTTTGTGCTTGAAGGGAAGTCAGCCAACTGACTTCACAGTGTGTTCAGTTATAGCAAAACACCCTGCCCAGAAATGTTTTTAAGTCTTATATAACTGTCCCTTACTGGACTTGCATGGTTGTCAGGGGGCTAACATAATTTATAGCCCAATAAGTGAATAAGTTCTTCCATTCTTCTTCACTGGATTATATCATGAAAACCTGATAATAATAGAAATGTTTGAGCTTCAAGTAATGCAGATCTTGTCACAGGACCATGCCCTCTTCTGTCTCCCTGGGGTTTGCATCACGTACAAGTTGCTTAAGGTACTCTTTGGATTTCTGGATGTCCTTGAGCTCTTATCCTCAGATTTGGAATCATTATCTAGGACTCCAAGCTTAACAAAGCTGTGTAGAAAGTCACAACAAGAAAAAGGTGGGCACCAAGAAAGCAGGCACATTCTCCTTCTGCTTTCAGGCGCTTAGGGTTGTGAGGAATGCAACATTCTTCCAGCTTTTCTGGATTCAGATGCTGGTGACATAGATGACTTCGGGAGGGCCGTTTTTGTCGGGCCCCGCCTCAGCTGGCACTTCACTGTATTTGCCCCTCGACGGGTCCTCAGGGGGTGGCTTTTGAGTTTCCGTTAATTTGTTCTTTGCCTCCATGGTGCAGAAGCCAAGACCCATGAAGAGAGCTGCGGATACCATGAAGAAGCTGGAAGCGTAGAACACGTAACTAAAGTGGCCTGTGATATCCACGAGAAAACCTGCAACATAATCAAGTGGAAAGCTCAGGCAAAGACATGCTGAAGTACAGAGTTCACCTTTTTAATACGAGTCCTGTCTCTCCAACCTGTGAACTGATGTCTACAGCTGATCTCATGGGCATAACTGCCCCTGGTACCTTCCTTTCCCTCCTCCTCCTCCTCCTCAAAGGATATGCCTTCACCAGAAACAGAGACCAGTTCAAGTGCCGTGGCTTCCCTGCCCCATCACCAGAACAAACACTGGAAATTGTCATTGGTAACTGGACTGAGAATCAGCTGTTGTTCAGAAGCTTTATTTTAACAAATTTTATTTTCCCAATATTTTAACAGTTAATTGGTTTTATGCTTGTTTTCAGCATCATTTATTGGATGCAGTGTGTTGTGTGTTGTTTGCTGTATACGGTTGCTTTGTTTTGTTTTTTGTAAGTCATCCAGAGACTTTTAGTATTGGAATGGCATATAAAAACTTTAAATAAATAAAAATTAAATAAACACACCGGGGCGGGGGGGGAGGGGCTGCTGTTTTCAGGATGCCTGGGGAATGAGTATTAAAATAGATTTAACTCTGTGATATTGATACAACTAAAATCTCTTTAATGAACATTGTTCTCAGGCACATGGCCAGCCACCATCTCCTTGTCTATTTAACAGCAGAGTGTGGAGCTTTGGTTTGAAGGGTCAAATGGATTGGTCGAATGAATCCTAAATATCTGCTCAGGGATGGAATTACACTGCAGGCTCAAGCAAATGTCACTTTCTCCATCTTCAGCTCCCCAGGTGTAAATCAGAATCAAAGTAACCTGTCTCAGGACTGGGTGGCAGACAGATCAGCCTCTACTGGTAATTTTCTGGGTGATCACCAAGAGTTTCTGACTCCCAGCTCTTTAACAAGCTCCTCCTAAATGAGGCAGCAGAGGTGGAAGGAAGCTTTGGGGGAAAGCCAGGGCTGCTTCCAGACAAGGTTTTCATGCCACTGTTGCCTGCCCCCTTTGCAAAATTTTTCAGATCTAGAAGAGGAGGACTTTCAACTTATAATCCCCCTGCATTCTCCCACTGTTTCACCTGTCTTTTCCCTTATCCAACCAGAAGTGTACTTTTGTGACAAGACTGTGAGCTCCATTCCAGTATTGAAAACAAATTCTTGGGCAGAGCTTGTTCCTCAATGCTATGGGGACCTCCTACTATTTTGCGCCTGGCTCCAGTTGGTGGATCTTGCGGTTCTAGGAAAAAACAAAGAAGGCCGAACAAGCCATATATTTCCCTGCAATCTCCTAGTGTGATTGTAAAGACATGTTCGCGGAATGTTCTGTATGCCTGCAACCTCCGGATAATCATCAGCATCAATGATTCTCAACCTGTTGTCATGCTGCGACGGACCCCTCCAGAACATCATGCATCGTCCTGGCAGCGTTAGGAGCTCTTGGGCAGGCATGCTGGATCAGCAGCACTGTGGTGCAACCTTGCCCCCTTTCATTTTCATTCCTCATCAGCCCTCACCCTCTTCTCCCCCACCATTCTGTGTCTTCAGCAGTTCCGTCTTGTCCCTGTAGTCCTTCTTTGTTCTTCCACTTTCTCCCTTGCTCCCTTACCTTCCGCACTCTTCTTTCTGCCTGGCCCTTACCCAGGTCTTTTCCTTACCCAGAGGTTTGTTTCTGACACAGCATGACATCCCATGAAGCCTGTCCTTCAAACAGCTGTAGATTTAGAGATCAGGACTAGTTTCTGGACTTGGAATCCTGCTGGTCCAGATAGCAAAGTGATTTGGCCAACAGTGGCTGGACAGCCCATGGGCATCTTCCCCCAACCCAAGTTTTGCGAGGCTCTCCTTCTCATCAGTCCTCCGAGAAGAGCTAAGCCAAGCTACCTGAATTTTCCTCAGGACTCCAGTTCAGCCTTCCCCAATCTGGCGCCCTCAGAATGTGATCAGCTACAGCACCCAGCATCCCTAGCCCAAATAAAGAATGGCCATGCTGCTTGCTATGATGGGAATTGTAGTCCAGTGCATTAGGATGGTGCCAGGTTCAGGAAGAGCAGCTCATGGTCCAACCTAGGGCTAGCGCAGGTCTGAAGAAATAGGTCCATACTACCACTGCAGCGCCAGGCTTGGAACCCCGCTGCTTCAACTCCATCCACCTCCTGTACTTTCAGATTCTTATCTCAGCTCCCAGAACTTGGCACTCAATGCTAGAACTCCTCTCAGGCCAACAGTGACGCCTAAGCAATCTCAGCCTAGCTTTATCCTGGATAACACAAGTCATTTCGGCCCCACAGTACTGATGCAGATTTCGCCTGCCCAGACAGCAGGTTCCTTGTAAACAGAGTTTTTTGGGAACGTTCCACAGCAATCCACTTCTCAGAATCTGTTCTAGCTGACATTTTGGTTTGCTTCATTGAGACACATCTCATGTTAACATCTGTGTTTGGTTTGTGCAAAATAAATGATTATTTCCCTCCTGTGGCCTCTTTTTTTCTTTTTGTTTTTGTAATAAAGTGACTGAATCATAACTTGCCCAAAGGCATCTCTGGTTTCTATTTCCAGAGAGAAAAATATCTGTGCATGCAATTTGTTAATTTTGCTTGATCCAGAGGGCCTTAAGTTTCTGGCTCCAAGGGTCTGTGGATACTGTAAACAGTCGCCTGCCTACTTAAACCCTACTAGGGCATCAGGCAAAACTAGCCGTAGCATCTCAAGGCTGGCAGTCATGTTTGCTGTGTTACCCACTGGCTGTTGTGTTGAATACTGCTAAGTGTGAAAGGGAGACGCAGGCCTGAGAACAGACAGAACACAGAAGCAAAAGAGCTGTGCCTGTCAGCAGTAACTAGAGGAATTTTCCACATTTAGAGTTTTGGGAATATCGTGGGTGCTCACCTAAAATGGTTGCTGTTGTGCGCATGGACTCAGAAGAGTCCTTGGTGGGTGCACAAAAGGAAAAAACTTCCCATGAAAACCAGAGGGTTGATGAAAATATATTCTGGTGTCAGCAGAACAAGCTTTACTCCCCAGCTGCACAGACGATGAGAATGGAAGTACAGGAGATAAGGAAATTCAGGGAGGTGTCCAAACAGAAGAACATCCCGAGACCAATTTGGTTGTTGATGAGGAAACAATTTTACCAGGTGACGATATGGGATGTGGGAATGTAGGAGATAACATGGAGGAAGCTGTTGAGGATGCTCATTCTTGCAGACACACGTGCAGATTGGGACAAATAGAATCGAGACTGATTGAGCGACGCAGGGAAAAGGGTCACAGTGCCACGCCTCTGGAAGGACGGCCCCGAAGGATTCAGAAGCCCAGTGTAAGTTGAACTTAATTAGAACGAGAGGACAACTTCCTAGCTTATCTGACTGTAACCAGGGCCGTCTTAACACCATTCTGGGCCCCGGGCAAAGCAGTGTACTGGGGCCCCTACGACAACTACAACTACTGTTAATTTTGGAAGTTTTCCAATTTTCCAAGGGTTAACATACACAGATTAGTATGGGGCCCACGGGCGAGGGCCCATCAGGCCCATGCGTTACGATGGCCCTGACTGTAACTGCAATACTGTGTAGAATAAAACTTGTGTAGTATCAACTGGAGTGATTGCTTTCGTTGGGAAGGAGCGCCAGCCACGCAACAGTTGCCATTGAACTGGTGGTGGGATAGCTCATTAGGTTGTTTCCAGCCACAAAATACCCATTCCCCAGAGGTCAATGGGACTAGAAGAAAAGACTTGCTGAAGAACGCAAGTACAGGGCAGAGGTACAGGCCAAGCTCTGAAACACAAAACTGCTTTCTTGATCCAAGTTGGTGCTAGAAGCCAGCCCCTCACTTTTCAGCATGCAGCCCTCCGAGGTTAAAAAAAATAAGTTAAAAAATGAAGGTATAACATAAAAATCGGGTGGGGCAGGGAGCTTAGTGGGCACCACAAGAGGTGGCTGCAGACACTGTGCCGGACCGGCCCAAGCTGTTAAATATTCTCAGACCTGATCTGACATGGTTTAGCTTTTTCAAGGGCATTAAAATACAGGAGCGGACATACAGAGGTGGATCTAAAACCATAAGTGAAATCCTAATCATGGAAACAGTGAGTCTCAGCACCCACTAATGGAAGGGCTGATTCTCCTTGCAGCCCTTCAGCATCTGCTCTAGAGGACTGGGGTGGCCTCCAGACAGGCCTGGGAGGTGGGGCAGAGAGGAGAGAGCATATACAAAAATGTTCTCCCTCCTTTCAATTAGTAGCAGCTTCCACTCAATCAAAAGGCTTTTGCACCTTTGACACAACCCATCAATAATAATGGAGTAATTAATATCTACTATTTTGTACAAGTCTATAAAAACTCGTATCAACCAAAACATTTCTTCACTTTCTTTTAAAAATGCAGTTTTTCATAATGTTTTTGCATACTTTTGTCTTGTGTGTGTGTTTTTTTAAAGAGCTGAAATGCACCAGACAACCATGGTGGTGGCTCCCCAGTATGGTTCTACAATGGGGCTATCAGGTTTTTAATGTTTTCCATAGCAAACATCCACGTATGTGTGTTGAACGTGAGTGCTACATAAAATTGGGTGTTAACTGCATGACTTGTGACATCCCACTTACAAAAGAAAAAGAAATCAGTTTGGGGAGGGCAGTGAAGGACAGGGAGAACCTTCAGTCCCTTTTCTGCCTACTGTTTCCGAAGAAGCTCAAGCATTGCCTTCCTTGTATCTGTTAACAGAATCTGAATTACTCTCTGGGGTTGGAGGATAGATGACCATCCAGGAAAGAGATCTGCAAGCTCCCAGGTAAGTTCTCCTTCTTTCTAGTCGTTTACCATCCACAATGTCTGCTGGAGTCCCTAAGGCACTAGAAAGAGTCTTTCCGAGGCTGAAGAAATTTTCCTACAGGGAATTCTATGACCACATATTTTATCTGCCTCTTACCTGCAAGAGGGGGTCCAATGAGAATAGTGATGCTCTCCAAGATGGTGAAGAGACCCAAGGCACTGGAGAACCTGTCCATTTCTACCACATCCATTAATACCTGGAAGATAAGTGCACCAATGATGCTCATGGAAACACTATAGACCAAGCAGTAGAGGACAAGAATATTGTACCCCGCTGAGATGGCACAGATGAGGTTGCTCAGGCCATTGAGCAAGACAGCTGTGCTGAAGAGGTAGATCCGCCGGCCAGTGAAGATGCTGAGGCCCGACAGCAGGCCGGCCATGGGGCGCATGAATATGTTGATGAACCCAATGGTGGAGATGAGGAGTGCCGCCTTGCGCTCCTCGACACCATTCAGAATAGCATAGGGCACCAGATAGATGAGGGGCAGCACAAACCCCATCACCATCCAGGCTACTCCAATGGTGTAGATCTGGTAGCCTTTGTTCTTGAAGAAGATGTCAAATGCCAGGTACTTCTGCAGGGTCTGGAAGCAAGCGGCAAATCTGGACTGACGTAGCAGCTCCTTGTGATGTGCACTGTGGCCATTGGACAAATGCGCCCCTTCCACTGACTGCCCCTGGCAGCAGCTCAGCGATGGGGCAGGCGGCTTGGTGGGGACCGGTCTCATCACAGCCCCACACACGCAGCAGTTCAGCAGCATGCCCCCAAAGATGAGGAAGGTGTTTCTCCAGCCCATCTCGTCAAGCAAGTACTGGGAGATCAGTGGCCACAGCGTGAGGCCAATGGAGACGCCCGAGGAAGCCAAAGCATTGGCCAGGGTTCGCCGGTGGGAGAAGTAGTAGCCAAGCACTGTCACACTTGCCTGGAAGCTAAAGCACGATCCCAAACCTTTAAGGAAAGAGGAGAGGAAAAACAGGAATGCGCCACGCTGGAGATAGACGGATGGATGTTTGATTATGAGAGCCCAGTATTTATCTCGAGCTTTTAAAGGGCTCAGTGCAGCCAGTGTCCCTGCACTTGCTCAGGGGCACCACTGAAAGAGGGCAGAGAAGGGGTGAGACATTCCCCACCCCAATTTCAGGCAACATCGTTTTTCAGCAGCATCCATATTTGATGGCAACTCACCAGTTCCTCACAAATACAATCTATTATTCTGAACAGTTAAAGGGTCCGTGCCAAAGCTATGGCATCCCTTGGCTGGAACAACTGCGCATGGGCATGCACATGTGTGCACACGGATGTCTGTCTGTGCCCGCCACAGAGGGACTGGCCAGGGTTCAATAACACTTGCTAGCATTTGATAACATGGCTCCAAGGACACATTTAAAAAGTGACCTCATCAAAACTCCTTTAACTACGTTGCTTGATGCTGATTTAGCTGTTTAATTTAACATAGCCAGGCTCTTACCCCTACGCAGATCGCTTTAATGTAATGAAATGTCATAACGAAAGCCATGCTGGATCAGACCAAAGGTCCATCTAGTCCACCACCCTGTATACATAGTGACAAAGCAGCCGCTCACAGGTTCCCTCAGGCAGGATGGGTGCCACACCTCCTCCTGCCCAGCTGCTCAGCAACTGGTGTATGTAGGCAGGCTGCCTCTGGGAAAGGAGGTAGAACATTACCCAAGGCTAGCATGCACTGATAACCTCCTCCCTAATGTAATGCAATGATAATTTGTCCCTCCCTACTGAAAAATTCTGAAATAGCATTCATGTGTAACATAAGCCCATATTCTTAGCCGTGTATTGCAGGTAACTGACAATGGAGTGCCGAAATCAGATCTGAACCAGAATCACACTCCTCAGTCCTGTGGAAATGCTATTGGGATTAAGTCCCGGTGAATCCAGTGGAGCTTACTTCTGAATATATTCATGCATAGGGTGCATGGCCAGCCACTTCACTATACTGTCCTTCAGCCTCTGAGTCCCATTAGACATGAGGAGAAACAGTGTGACAGCAACCCTGGATGACAGTCATAGATACCCACCCAAATAGTTGGCTGTACTCACCAGTGATGAATCCAGCTGTTATATAAAGCTGGCTAATAGATTTGGAGAAAGAACTGGCAACCATGCCCACCCCACTGAGAAGACCTCCCAGCATCACAGTGGTCCTGCAGCCAAATCGCTCCACCAAAATGCTGCAAAGCGGTCCTGAAAAATAAACATCAGTGTCAGGGCAGGAGCTCCAGATGTGGAACTACTACGGAGAATGGAAGACTGCTCCATGGCAAAAGTGATGCTGCCACGCATCCGTGGGTAAGCTGGTCTTCCTCGCCATTCTCCTGCATGTGGTTCATGAGGAAGGAAGAGTAACATATTTTAGATGCCCTTTGAAATCACAGCTATTCACATGGGGGGTTTCCTCATCTATGCAGAATGCTGCGGCTACTCTGTTATTTTTATAGGATTGGAATGTTTTAAGGATGCAATCCTATGCATCTTTAGTCAGAAGAAAATCCTGCCACTCCTACCATGCCCCGGCCATTAATTATGTGAACTAGCATGTCGCCATGTTGTATTTCAGGGCACAACTCTGCACATATTTTGGCAGGACAGCCACACACAACTCTCAGCCTGGCCCAGCCAGCTTTGCGGGCCATTTCCCCTGCCTGAACTTGTGCCCTTAGGGATGCAGTATCTTCAAGCAGCACAGACTTTTGTACTAAATATGTAAAATACTATCATATGTGCCTTTCCCATCACCCACATAATTCAAGGCTATGTCTTGTAAAACAGAATTATGAAGGGTGGGGAGATAATCCTAGGTCATTATCGTTTAACTTCCTGCTTAAGAGGATCACCACGAATGTTCCCAAGCAAACACTTCCACCTGCAGGATATGGAGGAGGCCTAGTTCAAACACGGGGGAGGCAGGGGAGAATGGGAAGTGACTGCCTTGCTGTGTATCAACAACCCAGAAGGCAAGCAAATACCATGGTGGTAAAAACTAGTGACATGTATAATTGCAGGCAAGAGAGAATGCATGAACTGAGCATCAGGATGCAGGTTTTCAGGACTGGAGACAAGAACTGATGGTCATAAGCTAGCCAGAGCTATTGCAATGGAGCTGGAAAAGTAACCTGAAGAAATACCAGTCAGTTTTCAGAGCATAACATTAAGACAACATGCTCCTTAGATACAGCGAAGTTCAGGCTGTTGTCTGAATTGTCCTAGAAATAATTTGTCAGCAATGACAGGAAGCAGGTGGTGAAGCTCGGGGGCATGCCCCAGCTACAGGACCATGTTACGGGACCACAACTTTGTTGGTTAACAGGTGCCTCTCGGGTAACAATCTCTCAAAGGGAAGTGGTCTGACGACATTTCACTTTCCCTCAGGACATGACTTTCTCAAAAAGTTGCACAATGAAGCAGGTGTGAACAGGAAGTGGAGTTTATCCTTTTTGTGACTTTCCAGTAGACTTCAGGTACTGCTTATGTGACTTGGCTCTATGTCCCTGGCTTCTGTGAAGGAGGCGTCTTTCTGTGCAGAAACAAATTGTGGCCGCTTCCAGGATTGAGAGCTGCTAGAGCCCCTAGTTAGAAGGCGTGGCACAGCTCTTCAGTCTCTTCCTCCTTCACGGATTTTCCATGGGAAGACGTAAGACAGAAGCAGCACTGGGCAGAATGTGGGAGGCTCTTGCGTGAAGGACGGCAATGTCTGGACACAAGCTCCACCGGACAGAAGACGGAAAGCTTGAAAGACCCAACCGTCCTCCACAGCAGTGGGACAGACGGGCTGTTCAAAGGGATGGCGTGAACATTCAGCCATTCAGCCATTAAAATACTGGGAAAATAAAAAGGTTCAGGCCTAGCAGTGAAAAGAGCAAAGAGTCGGCGCCAGGTATACTTCTCTGGGGAGCAGATTCCACACTTGGGGCACCACCACTGAGAAGGCCCTTCACCTGGGAGCAACCTTGCTGGTCTCTTTCAAAGAGGGCTGCTGGAGAAGGACCTCCGCAGATGATCTTTCAGGCACAAGGCCTAAAATTCAGGGATGACAACTGGCTTGCTGGTGCATCCCAGGGTCTGATATGGAGAAATTACAGTTAGGATGGCCAGTTATGATTTTTTTTCACTCTTACTCATAGGCAGGCTAAATCCCATATCTTTAGGTAATGGGGCCGCCTACAGAATCATACAGCTATGTATTATAACTTGTCCCACTCTTCTTTCATAGTTCTTCACCTCCCCCTGTATTTAGCACAGCCCTGTGAGGCAGGTTACGCCGAGTGAAGGAGAGTGGCCCAAGATCACCCAGCACGCTTCGTGGCTTTGTGGAAATCTGGTATGTCTGGTCCTGGGGGCTGAAAGGTATCCCAAGTCCTCAAGTCTAATCTGAAGGCACAGGCAGGGACTGAAAAGGATAAGGTGAATTTGCTCAGGGCTTCTGCTTATTTAACAGCTGAGGGCATGAAGAAGCACGTCAGGTTAGGCGCTTCGCTTCACGCAGCTGCTTCTGCATCTCTGGGCACGCGCTTTTCCCCTCCAGGCTCTGCTTGTCACACAGGTTTCCAGTGGTCATAAACAAAACAAACAAAGGAAAATGGGCCACCCTACCTGGGTCACCTCAGGATACGCCCAAGTAGAGGGCACGGCAGCCTCGTGCAAGAGGGCCTGGCAGCCCCGGACTGAAGTCTCTAACAATTTAAGGGCATTTCCCAGATACCATTTCACTTCTGCACATGGGAAATAAGTTGCTGACTTGGGTCCAAAATTAAAAGACAAAATGATTATGCAACTTGGCACGTGCTATGGATATGCTCGGTAGAAGAAAACAGGCCTAGCCTGTTTGTTTAACACAAGTTTAATATGCAGAAGTTACCAGGCTTAATTTATACTGTTAATTTATATTATTTTAAGGAAGTTTATTTATGTTTGTGAGCAGCCCAGAGGCTTCGGCGAATGGGGCGCCATGGAAGTTTTCTAAATACATAAATAGGCGATGCTTTTTGTGGCACGGAGGATAACATGCTCACCTGCTGAATTCTCTGTTAAAGGTGAGGGAGCAAGCCAGTCAAATTTTCTGGGCCAACTGGCAGCTTTACATTAGCCTAGAAGCAGCACACACTTCCCTCTTACACAGCCTTAAACGTCAGTCCAGCTTCTACGTAATACTTTGTCTGAAAGCTGATGGGAATAAAGGATTGCAGCTTTTTCCCCTGGCTAGGTTTTGTCCTTTCAACCATCAGAGGTTAAATGCAGAGGAGCCTTGCCAGAAAAACAGTTTGCAAGCGTAATCATATTGTAGGTTGGAGAAATTTGAGGTACATTCTCTCTCCTCCTCCTCTTGTTCAGCTCAGCATAAGCCTATTATATGTTTAATCATTGTGACAGCTTAGATTTCTTTCCTCTGAATCACTAGTTTACGTAAGCCATCCATGTGGATCATATATATGTACAATAGGCTGGATTTCTGGCTCAGTGTGGTACTGTAGCCTGAAAAGACTTCTTCTTACTCAGATAAGGTTGTTTTGTTTGTTGGAGGAATTATTCATGTCCATTTCCTTTTTCTCTGTGGCATCACTCCCTTCACTACTTCTGATCCTTCCAAACAGAAACTTCCTTCCTTTGCCTGAGATGTAAAGCATCTTGATGCACCTCATCCCAGCTGGTCTCAGGGGACACTAAGCTATCGGTACCCTCAGGTCACATGGCTGCCCTTACCAAGATACAATCAGAACACCCTGAAAGCAGATTAAATGCACTGAGATTGTGTAAGCTAGGGTGGCACATGGACCTTATTTGCTATGTATAATATCATTTAGTTTATCCTACTGTATAGCAGCAACAACACAATGAAACAAAAAGCAGTTTAAGAAGCAGGAGGGAGTGTTACACAGAGTAAGGAAACTCTATGGGGCATGCCGTCCACACAGTGACATGGACGAAGGAGGTCAAAACAGAGCAGGCTGTGGAAAGCAGAGGCAACTCAAGTTTGCAGCTCTTTTCTACTCATTGAGGCTCTTTTCTACTTGTTCCTACTGAGCTCTGTAATTTCATTTTTCATGTACTGCCCATATATCCTATCCAATGGCAAAAGCTCTCTAGCCTGCTTACAATGATCAAAAACCTTAACAACATGATATTATACAACATATAATATCTGTTTCTCTGGTACAGTGATTATGATATAGTATTTCTACCCCGTTTTTCCCTCTTGTAAAGAGCCCACAGTGGCTTACATCCTTCACTCCATTTCACTCTAAATGAATGGTTACAGCCACATAACAGAAACATGCAAACAACTCAGGATATGTTGGCTTATTATCATTTTATGTACTTATGCAGCATTTTCTAGCTCTGCCCAGCTACTATTTCCCATCAAATTCCCAACTTTCTGTTTTGTGTCCTTTCACAGGACACAAATAGAGAAACTATTAGTTGGTAGGATGAATTATCACCATCCAGTCCATAATATAATGCTCTGCTACCACATAAGGTATATAAAATATATGGATTTCTGCCCAGCTGGTTCCAGACCTATCGTTCTCAGCCTCATAGCTCATCCTAACTCCAGAAAGGCAGCAATTCCTATAAAGGGTCAGCCAGGATGCCCCATCGTATTCTAGAAACCCTTCTGATGGGTCACCAGATTACAGGTGCTGGATTGTGGCAAGGTGATACTAGAAGTCTGGATCAGGAACTAGAACCATAAGGAAGGGTTTGAGCAGAAGACAATTCTGTTAAAAGAGCTCCTTGGCAGAATAATATGTAACTGGTCACCCACCTTCCCCTGCATCTTTGCATCAGAAAGCGAAAGGGAAGCTTACAGATTGCATGGTCTGATGACTCTCCATAAGCCAATACATCCCCACAGGTACCTTTCAAAAAGGAAGGCTAGAAAGGAAAATGAACACTCACCACCTGCGTGTAGCACAGCCGTCATGATGGAGGGGAACCATGATGTCTCGCTGTTGCTGGCTTGGAAATCATGCTGCAGATCCTTGAAAAAGACCCCAACACAGGCAGGAAAGCCCAGGGTCAGGGCGTGAGCCAGCACCGTGGCTACTAAGACCATCCATGCCCATCCACGATCCTGGAATCTGGAGCTCTGAGGGGCTGCCTCTCCCTCCTGGGGCATTCTTCCCTGCAGCTTTCTCTGAACAAGCTTAATCAGAAGAAAACAAACAGATGGATGTGGGACAGCAGCAAGTTCAGTGGAAAGGTGACAGTGAAGGAGCTATTGAGCAAGAGTCCATGCCAGGAGCAGGAGACTTTTCTGTGCCTCTCCAGAGAACTCCTCAGCCCTTGCCTGAGTTCATCAGCCTGCTTGGCAAAGGGCTGCCTTCCCTTTTACTTCACGAGGCTGCGAGAGCCTTGTGAAATAGTATAGGTCACACCTGAAGCGAGGAAGTTCGCATTACTTGGCATAGTTTCCTGGCTTGTTTTCCCTTTCACCTGCTTTCAGACTACAAACTCCCCTTGCCAAACTCCTCTATCCAATGTCATAAAATTCTAGTGCCAAGAAGAGAAAGCGTGCAAATGTCAGTGACGCTGCAAAGTATTTATAGTTCTGCTGAGCATTCAGAGGACCGCAGTGAGTCCTCTCCCACAAGCTCCTGGGGTTCATTTCAGGTGCTGGATAGAAAGTTCCAAAAGCCCTTCCGCTAAGTGTCACTCCATGTCCCTCCATGGGTGAACGGATGGTCACGCATGACGCTTGCATCTATGTTCATTTGTTCTATGTTCACAGAACTCTAGTCTAATGTTCACAGGGGCTAGAAAGTACACTTGATACACCAATCAGTTTCTTCTCCTTTCCATCCCACACAAAAAGCATTTCTATGCGCACACAAATAGCACAAGAAACACACACAGGTGTGCTTTAATGCACCTGTAATGCCATCCTCAAAAAGGCCCTGAGGAGGGGCTGTCCCTTGAATTGGGTTCCACAGCGAGGCAACCCCCCGAACCACCGAGGTTCCGGAATGAAGAAAGACCACCATGGTTTCCATGTGAACTCCGTAACCCACGTCGTGCTGGAGAGCAGACAGAGAGGCAGCTGTGCACGCGCGCGTGTAATCTATATGCTGCCCCATTAGCTGCAGACTCTCCGGGCAGCTCGCATACAGCCTGTGCTAACACCTGCTCTGCAGGGCTCTCCTTGCTCTGGGCCACAAACGGCCAGCAGGTACAAAGGAACACATGCACATCTTGGACATGAGTCTGGCACACCTGAAAAAATGCCTGATGTGGTCACAAACGCGGCCACAGGGAAGCAGGGCTTGTTTTCATTTCTCTGGGAGCAGAGGCGTTGCCAGGCAACTGCAAAAAGCCTTCCTCTGCTCTGCTCGCTTCTCCTCCCTGAGCCCCACGAGCCAGCCAGCCAGCCAGCCTGCCTGGCGGCCTCACAGTCATCTGGGGGGAGCATGCACTGCACCCTGTTTTCGAAGCCCCACAGTGCCATCCGGAGCTGAAGCAGGGTGGAGTCTCGGAGCTGAATGCCTGGGTCTAGAGGAGATTCGCATGAGCAGAGGCTGTGCTGTCCTTAGGCATTTTCTAAAAAAAGAAGAATGTTCAAATGACCCCACCCATAGTCTGGAGAGTTAATTTTTAATGACACATACAAATTCGCTGAAGCCAGGAAAATTGCACCCCCCCCATGGATTCCACTACCTGACATGCCGATTCACATGCCTTTGTGCACGGCTGCTCCTGCACAGAGCCGCGCGGTCACCTCTGCACAGCCTTCTCCACCCGGATCCCAATGCGGGGCAGGCAGGAGGAGAAGGCACAAAGGCTCCTTTCAGCCCGAAAGGCACAGCAAATAGCTCCCTTCCCTAGTCCTGCTGCTGGAAACTGGCCGAAGCACACACTTCTGGCTGCACCGGGAGAGAGATCTGCACCTCCGCTGCCGCTAGGTCCTTCCATGGTAATAACATCCTCATTCCACTGAAAGGAGTAGTACTGAAGCAATCCGATGCACTCAAGGGTTACACCTCCTGCCTCCATATTTGCTCCAGTTACTTTTTAGTATGACTTAAGCGTGTTGCATGTGCATCTCTTTGCTGGGGACCGGCAAAGCCTGTCCCCGAGGTCTCCTGGGTTAGGTGTCTTCCTTGGGAAATGCTCGACAGTGTCATCAGGGGGCTACAGCTCGTTCTAGGCAATGACACTTCCCTCTTGCACACCAGTGCAGTCGCTCTGGACTTGCTTACCGACACCCCCCAAGGGAAAGCAGCCACTGCCTGGCAACCGCAGACCACAGAACAGAGATGCCAGCTTAGGGACCAGAGGCTGCCACAAACCCAGACGCCAACCCCATCCCCGTATCTACTGTGGCTGCCCTAAACATGGCGGCCACAACATCTGGGCTCATCCCCTGCTTGTCTTGCAGCGTGATTTATGCTGCCTTCTGCCAGCGACACCCTGCCCCTTTCACACGGGACAAGCACCCTTCACACACCAGGAGAAAACGAGTGTGCAAGGGACATCAGGAGCAGCAATGTTCAAAAGCTGGCATGTGGGGGCAGGCAGCAAGGACACTCTGCCACTGACCTGAGGGCGAGCCCTCCTGGACAAAGACACGTCAAAGCTGGGTTAGCCAGATGGACTTTAAAGGGGCACTGACCGCTGGGCTCTTGGTTCCCCTCTACCTCCTACAGCTTAAACTGGGATGAAGTCTTTCCAACGGCGGCGCTGCATCCGTTCATGAGCTTTCCTCATGCCAGGACAGTTGCGATAGCAGCCACGCTGTTTTGTTCTGTGCTCGGACAAGAGCAAACCTCCCTCCGCCCCTGAAACAACCGTCGTGAGAGAAGTTCATCTTCCCCGTCTACTGGAGAGCGATTATTTCCGCCTCAGGCCAGCTGCCCCGCTCCCCCCGTCCGCCCGCCCGCCACCTCTCGCCGGGAAGGGGGCCGCTGAAGGCAGTTTCATTTTCTTTTGGCAACAGGAAAGGAAAACCCAGCGCCGCCCGCCCGCCCGCCCGGGAGCCTTCGGCGGGGCAAGCAAGACGGATGGGCCACACTTCCTTCCCGCCTCCCTCCGCGCACGGCAGCCCGGCCGCTGAGGATCGCGAGGGACCCCGCAGGGGCAGGGAAGGGCACCGGATGGGAGGGGAGCTCCGCGCAGCGCGCGCACCCGCGGGCGCGCGCACCGGCCTTTCCGAAGGGGCCCCGAGCCGGTCCCCCGGCCGATCCCCGTTACCTGTTCGCGCCGGCCCAGGGTGGGCGCGGGGCTGCCGGCCGCCTCCCTCCGGGGAGCGTCCCGGCCCCTTCCCTCTCGCTCTCCTTCGCCTCTCCCCCAGGGGCCGTCGGAGCCCTTTCCTCCGTCCGCCGCGGCTGCCGACGGAGGAGGAGGAGGAGGAGGCGGCTGGATGGCGAGAGCCTGGATTATCGCTCACTGCGGGAGCCACCCCGGGCGGGAAGGGATCAGGCGGGAGCCGTCGGAGGGAGGGCGAAGGCTGCGAGGAAGGACGGCTCCGCCGCGCTGGCGACCGTGCAGTCAGGCACTGCCGCGGTCTGGCCCGGAATGGGCGGCCTCGCCTCGGCTTGGCTTGGCTGGCTTGGCTTTCAGAGGGCTTGCAGGGCCATTGTCCGCGCCCGCGCTGAAGCCCGGACCTCGCGGCTGGGCTATGGCGGGTGCAAGAGCGGCTCTTGTGCTGCAGGGAGGGGTGGGGGGCAACTGCACGTGAAATTGGTGGCGTGCGCAGGCGGCGTGGTGCGTGGTGATAGTGCGGGGCTGGAGCCCAGAACGCCTGGGTTCCGGTCGTCTTTGGCTGACTCCGACGCTGCTGCTGACTCTCAGGCTAACCTACCTCACAGGACTGTTGTTGTCAAGATAATATGGAGAAGAGCTGCGTAGGCTGCCTGGGGTTCCTTGCAAGAGGAAAAAAAGGTGGAATATGAATGCAATGTGATAATACATGTAATAATAATAGTTACCTTTGTATCCAATGCAATGAGCTCAGGATGGAAATAGCATACCCTATTAATCTCTCTCCTCTCTTCTTCGCAACAGCCCCATGAGGTTGGTTGGTTAGAGATATGGAGAGGGAATGGCTGGCCCTGAGTTACGAGAGAGTGCACGGCAGAGCGGGCATTAGCACCCAGGAATCCAGAGCCCCTGTTTAACAATTCCCATTATGCTGAACTGGTTGATGGAGTGCTCCCGCATTCCAAAACAAAACTGGCCCTGTAAATAGAAAACTAGCATCTCAGGAAGGAAGCATATGCAAACTAGCCTCTCACATAGCCTGTCTTTCACATACCCCGTAACCCTGCAATAGGTCTGCAGCAGCAGCATAAACCTAGATCCAGAGTGGGTAATTTGTAGGCCAAAACTGGAGGGGCGCGACTCCCATCATGCCTCATCATTGCATATGGCAGATGGGAGTGGTAGGCCAAAAGATGGAGAGGACCACAAAATGTCCACCATTGGCATGGACTACCAAGAGTTACATTGTTTATTCAATTCAAATAGTACGCTGATCACAGAGGGACTGATTAATGGTGCAGTCCCTAACCCTTATTAGACTGAAAATGCCCTACAACTTGCAGCCATGCTGGAGTTTTAGGACTTTTTTCTGTCTAGACATGCACAGGATTGTAGGACTTTTGTCTGCTCCTGCAAAAGCAGGAAAGTGTGTGTGTGTGTGTGTGTGTGTGTGTGTGTGTGTGGTGGGGTACGCTAACTACTGGCAGTGTAGGCAGGCACGAAAGGATGCTCTGATGGAAAGAATCTCAGCAAGGTAAACTTCCACCACCCCTGGTGCTCCACTCAGCCTGAGGCAGAGTACTCTGGACCTTGTAGCGTACCCCTGAGGTTGATGGAACAGGGGCCCAAGCCTGCACCCTCTGATTCCAAGCCCTGGGCCAGGGCCCTTAACCAGTAGGAACAACCAAGGGGAAATGTCTGAACTTAGTACCAAAGACAATTGAAATAAAAGGCATGCTTTCAAATATGATCAGCAGTAAGTTTATTAGCGAAAGGGGAAGACAATGACACACAATGGATTATTATCTGCAAACAATACTTATATGGCAAAACAACAGAATTGAATCTGTGTATTCACACCAGCAGCACCAGTCTCGAACCTCAGAAAGCAAGCCCTGCAAAGCAAACAGTATGCAGGGAAACGCAAAATCAAGCAAATCCCATTGAATTTAATTCCCCACAGTCTTTAGCAAGTCTGAGGCGATCCCTATTAGCTAATCATGAACAAGCTTTAAACGATCTGCCTTGCCTTTGTGTAGGCAGGAAATTCTGACACTCTGAACTCATCTGCCCAGTTAGAGAGCGTTCTGCTTCAGCTGTAATGACCTGAGAAGACACACCCAGGTAACTTAATATGAGCCCTTCTGAATGGAACTGTACATGTGCCTGAAACACAGAAGAAAAATCGATTGGCAACCCATTGAGTTGTTTGTAACAGTAGGCCCACAATGTGTAGAACCAGGGAGCAGGCCGGAAATGTAGATGCTCCTGAGGAATAATCACAAATGCTCCAAAGAGTGAGCAAGCATGTGTGCTTCTGCAGAATCTGGACTTCCGTGGAACCTGGTTGGTGAGCTTTCAGGTTGATAATCACCTGGTGTAGCCACTTGCATTCCCAACTGATATAGGAAGGATTTCAGTGGGGATGTAGCTGCTCATCACATTTCTCTGCCATCTTTCCTCCAAGAAGTACTAGCAACACACTGAAGTTGCTTCAGTTTGGTCCTCCCAGCAAGCAGTGCTGGGTGGGTGGCATCCAATAGGACACTTCTGCCTGTTGGAGATCTTGCCCCCACTGCTTCCACATTAACAATGTTGGGCTTCTGGGGCACTCTGAAATGAGTGGAAATGCTTGTTTCTGGAAGGAGGCAGGCTGGCAGAACTCATGCAAGGGAGCTGTACTGGCCTGCCACCTCCAGAAAGAAGCATTGGTACTCATTTCAGGGTTTGTCCTAGAAAACACTACATCTCCTTGCATAAATGGTGGGTCCTGGGTGCACAATAAAATCAGCAAAACCCACTGGAGGGGAATCAGCAAGACAGCAAAGAATCAATGTAGACATAAACTCTCCATTACATTCTGCCCAGTGTGGTGCAGGCTTTGCTGTGAAAAAGTGGCTGGCCCAAGCCCAACCAGTGGCTGAGTGGGGACTTGAACCCAGTTCTTCCCAGTCTAAGCCCAGCATTCTAAGCCATCTTTACCCAACCTTGTGCCCTTCAGATGCACTGGACTGAAATGGGCTGTCTGGGAAGGATGGGAGTTGCAGTCCAATACTATGGCAAGATACCAGGTTGGGGATGTCTTCTCTAAGCACTGCAATGCAATGGCTCTGATTCCATTAACATGGGATGGAGGGAGAATTAAGCAGTAACTGTGATTCAGAAGGCTCTGACTGAGCCAGTGTGATGCTGCTGAAATTTAGCATTGCTGCAGCAATGTCTTAATCTCTATCTACTTTCAGAAACCTGATGCAATTAGGGATGGAGAAGCCATGACTCATCCTTAGATATCACCAAGGGGAAGTTAGGTAAGAGAGTAAGAGGCTAATGTTAAGGCAGGCATTGGCAGACTTTTGGCTGCTGGGATTCACAGTGTTCAGCTCATGAGCTCAAAATGTACAAATCTGAACTTTGTTATAATTTTCAGATTTCAAGGTGTGTGTGTGCCTGGGCTGGCCTGTTGGTAGTAAAGATTTCTTCATACGAATGCTGGGATTTTATTTATTTATTTATTTAAAACATTTCTATGCTGCCCCATTCGCCGAAGTCTCGGGGCGGCTCACAACATAAAATTAAAATATAATACAACCAAATATACAATAAATTAACAATATAAACTAAGTCGCCCTGGCCAGATAAAATAAGCAAATAATATTAACAATTAAAATGACGTTTAAATAAAAAGGTCTTCACCTGGCGCCGAAAAATAACGACGGCGCCAGGCGGACCTCTCTGAGGAGCGCATTCCATAGATTGGGTGCCACTGCAGAGAAAGCCCTCCTCCGAGTACCTACCCTCCTAATTTCTTTCACGGAGGGTTCCCAGAGAAGGGCCTCTCCCGCAGATCTCAAGGGGCAGTCGGGCATATATGGATGTAAGCACTCCTTCAGGTAACCAGGACCCAAGCCGTTTAGGGCTTTATAGGTCATCACCAACACCTTGAATTGAGCCCGGACTTCAATGGGAAGCCAGTGAAGCTGACGGAGGACTGAAGTCATGTGAACATAACGCCCAGTCCCCATCAGCAGCCTGGCAGCTCTATTTTGAACCAATTGAAGTATCTGGACCGTCTTCAAGGATAGCCCCACGTAGAGCGCGTTTTTTTTATTTATATATATATATATATATATATATATATATATATATATATATATTTTCATAGCCACTGAATGACTGTGTGACTTGATGAGCCAGGCCTGTTTGGTCTCGGGCCGCCACACCACCTAAGTGTCTCATTACATGCCTTGCACACAGCTCATGCATCTGTAGTGGACAGAAATGGAGATACTCCTATGGAAATGGAAAGAATCTTGCAGTCAAGAGCAGATCCCAGAGCTTCCCTTGGCTGGGCTGCTTGCAAAACAGCCAGAGCGAGAGCAATGTGGGCTCAGGCTGTCATGAACAAATGTTTTTCAAGTGCCGGATGACTACACCCTTGATAATGAGGCTGGGAACAGGAGACTGCTTTGCAGCGTGGCGTGCACCTTGGGAGTGCCTTGGGATGCAACCAGGGAGACACAGGGGTGAAGCCAAGGTTGTCATCCGAGGCAAATGGCTGGCAATCGCTGCCAACAAGGGATAATTAACTAGCAAAGGATCTTAACATTTAACTTGGAGGAGCAAGCCAGGAAGCTTTAACACTAATCCAGCTACTGCGGAGACACAAGGCCTGCAACCAGTCACAGTTATACTATGCTAAATATTATTCCGAAAAGGCGCAGGCAGGCAGGGCTTTTCACACTAGCCAAAATTCTTGGGAATTGGGCATCTGCCTATAGATCAGTCTGTAGTCCCTGGAAATGAATATAATGGCAGCAGTGTGACATTTAAGGTTTCGTCTGTTGGTATGTTTTTTGCTGCACTGGGTGGGAGAAGCTGGAAAGGACACAAGAGATATATATTGTCTGACTGGTGCAGGATGCATGAATGGAGCTTTTTTGGCTCAGTGACTAAACTGGTGAACTTGGTGATCCAGTTGTGGCATCACAGCCTGGCGGCAGTTGGTGGGGGCAGGGGCCGCGGTGCTAAAAAACGCAGAAAAATTGAGACTGACTTAGAACAACTCTTGGGTCACCCTGGAGCAGTTACAAGACTGGTTCAACTATTTACTGAAAAAGTGTTTTTGGTCATCATGTTATTGGGTTGAGGGTTGGGTCACAGGCAGAGATACAATAGGAAGAACTACAAGAAATTGTGACTTGTTCACAGGCGTGGCACAAGCCAAGTAACCGTGGCTTGTGTGATGTGTTTCAGAGTGGAGGAATTTGAGGACCCTGGAGATGAAGCACAGGGCAGATGGTGCTATTCTGGTGAGAGGCTGCAGCATCATTCAGAGGAAGGCAACTGAGACAGGCCCCCGCTCCAGGCGCCGTGATTTTCCTGGCTTGCCTGCACTCCTCCCTAGCCTGAAGGGGCTGGTGGTGGATGCCGGCCAGCTAGGTTTGCCTTTCCCCAAAGGACGATGGCCTCTTTCAAGCGTGCTCACCAGGGCTTCTTGTGCAGCACCGAGCTTGACTAAAGGGGCAGGGAGGGTAGTCTTGCCTTGTGAGAGCCTCGCCCCCTTGATCAGACTCCTTAGGCAATGGGTAGCTGGTGCTGGGTACCTCTACCCAAAAACAGGCGCCTGAGGCAGGATCGGTTTCTGTCGCCCACTGCCTCACAGCCTCCCTGCATTCACTGACTGGTGTCCTGCTGAGTGTCGTGTTGAGGAGCCAAAGTCCTGCAGACTCCGGGGACTTTACTTTTCATGCTGAGGCTCCCTTGCCAGGAGCAGCTCAGGATGCATGGCCACGATATCCACCGTGTGCCCGTCTGAGATAGCATCAAGCCCAGCACATGTGACTGGAGAAAGCGCTCTGTGGGTGAGGGACCCAGCAGTGGCTCCAGTGACTCCGATGGATCGCTTTCAGGCTAACCGTGGAGGACCAAGTTTGCCCCAGAGGCTGATGGGTCCAGGTGGGCTTCTAAGGCTTCTTGGGAATTTTCTTGCTGGCTTGGCCAGTGATCCTCCTGAGGGCCCGGTCTCTCATTGGAATAAGGGGATTGGCCAGGCTGTCAATGCAGTCCCTCCGAATCTTCCGTGTTCTCTTCTTGAAACGTTGGTATTCTGAGCAGGGTGATGCAAGTACGAGGTCAGCAATCAAAAGACAAGTGGCAGAAGACACATCGCAAGTTCAAATGAGCACAGGCAAAAACCTTTTTGTGATTCTGTTCTGTGGTGGTGAAGGAGTCACACTTCCCGGCCACCACAGCATCTGCTCAGTGTCATGCAGGGGAGCTTTTTCAGGTGGTTAAATGCCTCTTTTCAGCAGGTTTTAGAACAGCCTTTCCTAACCTGGGGCCTTCAGAGGCCTTTGGACCCCAGCTCCCAGGATTCCCATCCAGCAGGGCCATTGACTGGGAATTTAGGGTGTTGCAGTTGAAATATGTCTGGAAGGCACACGGTTGGGGAAGGCTGCTCTAGAACAACAGCTAAAAGAAACCCCTTAAAGGCCCCCTGTGAGCAGTTTGCTGGACATTGGGCAGTTCCAGCCACTTGTATCCCCGCGGGTTGGGATGCTGCTCCTTTGAGAAAGTCTGAGATATGCAGGGTCAGTACACCATCTTGTCACGTGAATCCCTTTCAGCTGAGGATGTAGACATGCCCTTGTGTTTGTGAGCTGCCCAGAGGGTCCTTGGGCTATAGGACAGCATGCAAGTGTCCTAAATAAATAAATGCTGCTTAGAGGACGGGGGCCTATTACTTGCTCTTTCGATCTGTGTCCAAGCTAACTTGTGAAATGTGCCAGAGCTTGGCTGGGCATCTGGATCTCCTTGATCCAGATCAGTGCATCCTTGAGATCAGTGCCTCCTTGAGGGAAGGTGCGATCCCTGCAGCTTGGAAGAAAGCAGTGCTGAGGCCTGTGTTGAAGAAACCGAATTCAGAGCAAGGACGGCCCGTCTGTGGGTGTCACCGGGGCATGGTTCCACCAAGCCTGCTCCTCTACCCAGGCAGGTCAATTTCACCCATCTTACATGATATAATTCAGAATGGAAGCAAGCAGCAGTGCTGCCCAATGGGCTCATCCTTGGTTGTTTGCATCCTGTTTTAGCTAAGGGACCATTGGGCGTGCTTCAGAGTTGCGTGTGGTCAGAAAGTTCCTGCAGGAACTTCTGCATTGCCCCACAGAAGGCAGAAGAATGCTGCTCAAGGAGAGACCTGGGTAACCTGTTTATGATCTGCTCAGACACCAGACCTGCTCAATTACACTCTTTGGTTGCGAGCCAGAGAACAAAAAAGAATTTCTGGAGTTAGGATGTTTAAAAGGGAACAGTGGGATTTATAGACAGGCTTGAAGTATAGTACCTGTCTTTAAAAAAAAAAAACTCAGCACATGGGCATGTGCACAAACATCTAATCTACAGACTTAAAGTTGTTTAAGAATAATTTCTCTTTCCCTGGAGAGCTCCAAGAATCATAGCACCGTCAGAAGAGCCACCAACTTCTAACAAAATAATTCCCAACAGCCGTGCCCCTCCTCATCGAATTACCATTTACAGGGATTCTAGATTCTTGGGAGAAGCTAAATTGGTAGTGCAAAGATGCCCACACCACCAAGCACCTTTAAAAGCGCCACTGTAAACCCGCACAGTTAAGGGGCGTTGTTTGCTTCTGACTGCAGCACTGCAAGTCTAAAAAATGAATACAGAATTCTGTTCAGGCAGGAATGAGATAAAAGTTAATTTTATCAGCCTTGGCGTTTAAGTGGTGGGAGCTGGGGGTTCTGTATGCATGTTTCCCTCTACTCCGGGTGCTGTTTCAAAGTAATGGAAGCCCCACTGCTCACCATGGCAGCTGGGTATAGTGGCTCGGTGAAGGTGGTTAGGAAGCGGTAGATGAGATTCATGGTGCTGGTGACACCATAGAACGTCAAGGAGCCTGCAGCATAATCCAGCAAGACCCCAATGGTTTTGTAGAAGTCGCCTTGCACCACAGTCTGGACGTTGTCATGCCAGACGGAGAACTTCACCGAGTCCCACTCCAGGCACCACGAATTGCCATTCCTGCCAATCAGGTGCAGCATGCATGTTTTCTCGGTCCTATGCCTGTAGTTGTAGGTGACTCCTAAGGAAAGCCACGCATTCGCGATCTCGGCCTCCCAGTAATGGCAGCCCTCACAGAGGCTGCGGCTGCACAAGAGCTGCGGCCAGTGATTGAAGCCTTGGCTGGGTTTTGAGTAGTTCTCCAAGAGGATCCCCAAGTTCAGCACGGAGTGGGTCTCTTCAAACAGGAAGAGCTCTTCATTGGCAGTGCTGGCATCGAAATTCAGGACACAATAAGCTGCTTTATGAAAGAAAAAGAACAGAGAAGAGTCAAAAGGCTGATGCGAATGGGGTGGCGTGTAAGTTCTCCAAATAAATAAAAAGGAGACAGTCTGGGAAGGAGAGCAAGCATGAGGAGGCCCAAAAGGTGCCAAGGATCATTGGATCACTGAGGCTAGAAGGAAGCTGGAGATGTTTGCTGATTGATTTATTAGACTTGTACCCTACCTGTTTTCAAGGAGCTGAGGGTGCCCAACTGAGCCTTGCAAGGAACAGTGGCTGAGCCAGTCACACGGTGAGTTTCATTACATGGCTGGGCTGGGATTAGAACCAGGGTCTCCCCAGTTCCAACCTGGCATTCTAACCACAACTGCACAGCCAGAACCTCTACAGATTGTCCCACGTTCGGATCACCCATCAGATTACCCAGTCACCCGACAGAATAACCTGGCCCCTCCTGTTTGTTTATTGCACATGTATTATTTTTAGATATTTTCCAAGAAGTTCCAGGCTGCCCAAAGAATGCTTTTTCCTTCTTTTCCTAACAACCACCATCATCTGGAATGGCAAAAGAAATGGAAATATATGTATGCAGGCACCTCTGTAGCTGTGAAGGAACTTGTATCCCAAGGAATACAAGTCTTAGGACTCCCCAAGTTTCTAACCACAACATCTCACTGGTCTGTAAAGTGTTTATATATGCTACAAGTGGACAGCAGCAGCAAATAAATGGATCCATGTCAAAGGTGCCTATATGAGTAGCAGAAGAGGTCAGGTAAGCAACTGAGCTGATTAAATCAAACTGGGAGGAAAGGCAAAGCTCCAAAGTTGCTGCCAAAATAATCAAAATTGAATTCACTTCCCATTTCCAAATATAACATACATATCAGTCCAGAGGATGAGGTGAAGTCTCTCTAAGAAAAATACCTTCTTAGCTTACCCTTCTTAGCTGTACCTCACAGGAAGAGACGAGACATATGGAGTCTAACCGTACAAGGCCGCCAACATTACTAAGGTTCAGAGAAAATTCCAGGAAAAAAAGAGGTTTGCTGTAGCTGAGAGGCACAACCTGGTCTTTTGACCTGAATAAATGTCATGAGGCCTTCTGCGTGTGTGCCGTTTTTCTGCCACCTTTCAACAGGAGGATGATTAACTGGCAGGCCATTAGTGCTCAGCTGCCCTTGCTAAACGCAGCACCCAAAACAGACACAGTGCATGATCTTCTGGTCATGAATTTGACTCTGTTGAGGGCCAAGGCAAGCCAGCAAGTGCAGGCTGGTATTAGTTTAATGCAAGTATTTAGATCAATGCTGACATTTAACTTTCCTCTAGTGCAAGGGTGTGTTTTCATTTGTTCTGTTTTTTTCTTTCAGAGGTAGAGCACTGGGAGATTTTGGGGTTGGCACTTCCATCATGAAACCAGAACTGGTGCTTTAAATGTTATCCTGCTCTTAACCATACTTTGAAGAAAAGAAGTAGGAATTGGTATTCCCATGCTGTAGTTTAATGGTGGGGATGCAGGGCTCAGACTTAATTTATGCTGGGCTGGAATAAGGATTTTCTAGCTCCCTGTCTCAATCACTGAAGGATGCAATTCCGTATCCTCCTGCTGTTGTCTGGGGGTTAGAGGATTTTTCAGAGTCCATCTTCAAGCTCCCGTGAATTTGGAGCTGGGACACTGACGACGGCAACCTTGCCTGCAGCTGGCATGGAAAGGGCTGCACCTGCTGCCTCTCTGAGCACCTTGGAGAGGGAAAAATGATGTGCTATATAAGTGGGGGGGATGCTGCCTTAAGCCAGTTCTTCTTGGCACCTCAGTCCCCTTCCCTCCCATGCCCTGGTGCTGAATCTGAAAGCAGCTGTCCCGACAAAATACCTGAGGAGAGATGTCGCAGCTCCACGGATGTGAGGTTAGGGAAAGTGCTATATAAATTCTAAGTATCCGCACGCATCCCAGTGCCAGAGTTGGCTAATCCCTGCGATGATTAGAGGACAAGTCACGTGCACCTGTCTACCATCCTGCTGGACTCTCCCCAGGAATGCCTCCCTGGAATGCAATTTTAAAGGTGGGGGAGGATGGAGGAGGGAAAGCCAAAAGGTCTTGTTTGCCTATGCATTTCACCAACTCAGTTTCATAATATGTAGTGCTTAGTGTATATTCGTGTGTAGCTCTGCATGTATGGGTGGCATTTATATAGACACGGGAGTGGACGTGTGCATTTGTGAGCACATGCAGGGGGCCTGGCCGTGTTGTCGGTGCTGAGTGCAGGAAGAGGCCCAGGCCTGTCCCTGCATCCCTCCCCAGCTCATGGTCTGCGTCCGTGCTGTGGAAGGGGTGCTCAGGTAGTGGAGAGGGATATCTGTGTGTTTCCAGAAGATCTTGCAGCCTTGTCATTTCACTCTGCTAATTCAATTCGTTCTGGAACGCTGAACACTAATGCATGTCAGTGCTGAAATGTCTGGGGCACTGTGATGACACGGTGATTAAGCACTTGAACAGGATCAGAGAAAGCCTGTTCCGATCAGGATAAAATAAAGTGAGGAGTGAACCGTGTGTCCTGGGTCTGCTCAGAAACCATCACTTACCCCAGGCTTCTCTCTTCCGGGAGGAGGAGAACTCCAGCAGACAAGGCTTCCCAGCCTGAAGACGCAGTGACTGAGGAAGTCATGCCTGTTGAACTTCCACACCTCGTACAATGATTAAAGGCGCAAGGCAAAATATCCACCAAAAAGTGGCAACCCTGGGAAACAGCACTCTTAGAGTATCTTTTGCAATCATTCTGAAAACATTGTTTTATTCTTTACACTGCTAGGAGTGAAATCCCTTTTTAAAAAGCCAGAAGAGGAAATATTTTGTGAAATTGATCAGACAGTGATGTGGAATGTCAGGACTGGGTCAGTGCTGAATCCCTGCGAAGTCTGATGGATCACATACAGACAGGAGGAAGAGAAAGGGTGGAAAACTTTTCTCTTCCCATGCTGCCTGTCCCACCAATTTCTGGGTCTTTAACTCATTCTTCTCTCAGTGGAACATGGGCCAAAAGTAACCTGTGCTCGGAAGGGGAAAACTAGCTACTTCCCTCATCCAAAACAATTGAGGGAAAATGTTTAGTTTTCCATTTCTATATTGTTTTAAAATATCTTCTTCCCAGTTAGTGGGGCTTTGGTATGTTTTCATACCCAAGTGTGCCTATGAGATTGTTAAGTCAGCTTCTTTCTGAAAACGTGAAGGTGAAACAGAAAGGGGAACAGGGTTGCTTAAAAATCAAAATATGCATGTTGGTTTTTAAAGGTTAGAATAAAGGCAGCTAAGGTGGGATCAGGGGATTGGAACAATTCCCAATACAGAAAAGTTACAATGCTTAGGGCTGTTTATTTAGAAAACAGCGACATGATAGAACAGGGATGGTGTACCATCCAAGCCTCGCCCCCAGTGAGCTGCTGAACTTGTCACTGGGAGTGGCAAAGAAATCTGCAACGTGGTACTGAATTTTGGGGGTAAACTGCTACAGAGGATTAACGAGGACAAATTTAGCTGGAAAAAGCCACATGTATCCTTTTAAAGCCTCTGTAACGGGCTGATGGCACCATAATTTGGTGGTGAGGTTTGCTGCTGCTGCCATGCCAAAGGAGCTTAGGCCATGGAGTGGGAAGTGGTTCCCAGACACCCCAATATATTCTTCTGTTGCTGATGCAGGTTTTATAATTGCTTTACAAATAAGGGAAATGTGAAATCCAATTTAAGACTCAGCATCTTTATTCGGGGAGGAGTGCACCCAGGATGTACAGGGATAACCTACAAGGAAGAAAGGCCAGACAAACTATTGGACAGCATCAGGTCACTTTCCTGCAGCATTAGACTGAACAAGTTAATCCAGTTGCCCAACCACATCTGCTAACTCTTGCATTCCTGAAGCTCAGTTCTTTGAGTCTTAACTCATGGACAAAACTGACCTGCTGCAGGAGATTCTGGATCAGACTTTGCCCCTTTAAGACTGTGTTTTTGTCTGATATGGCTTGCCCTTGACCAGAAAAGCACACATCAGCCCACAGCAAGAAGCGCATCCCTAGGACAGGAGCCTCAGCATTCCCCCTTATTCCAGACTAGCCTGCTGCCCTTCAGGACTTGGGGTGCTTCTAGACAGAGAGCTCTTAGCACAAGCAGCAAATAGACGTCATGAAGCTATTCTGACTTGTTTCTCTTTTACACAAATACAAGATGGAAGTACTGAAAATATATGGAAGGGTTAAAATGGAAGATGTTGGTATCTGGAACGTCCACAAATGAGACAGAACTGCCCATTAAAAGCCTCTTTTGGGAGCACCTTCCATGTATATGGTTCATTCAAGAATATGGGGGAGAATACGGAGGGCAGGATGCAGGAATCTCTTGGGAAACGGTACTTCAAGGTTGAACTGTAAGAGTAGGAGGAACAATGATGGGCTGACTACTGAATGGCTATGGTTGATTAGGTCTTCGTCAGGCTATAGTTTACCTTTTGCCAATGGGAGATTGAGGGTTAGGGTTTCTTTGAGAACTTTTGAAGGAGATCTGCAGGAGAGCTTGGATAGGCTTGTACCAGCTGAAAATCAGCAGCTCAGCCCACAAATCATCTCATTACTCATCTCACAGATCTCATTGAAACCACTGCAAATCGTTGTTACCTGCTGTCAGGTCATTTCCGACTTATGGTGACCCTATGCAGGAGTACCCTCCAAACGATCTTTTCCTTGATTGCCCTGCTCAGCTCTTGTAAACTCAAGGCTGTGACTTCCTTTGTGGAGTTGATCCATCTCATATTTGGTCCCCTTCTCCTGCCTGCAACTTTCCCTAGCACACTGGCCTCTTCCAATGACTATTCCAGTGACAAGCACTATGTAATCAAGGTACGGCAGCCTCCGTTTTTGCTTTCAAAGAAAGTTTTGGTTGATTTGCTCTAGGAGCCACTTGTTTGTCCTTCTGTTGGTCCAAGGATTCTCAAAGCTTTCTTCCAAAACCATGTTTTCAATGCATCGATTTTCTTCTTGTCAACTTTCCTCAGTGCCCGGCTTTCATGCCCAGTGATCAGGAATATAATAGTGTAGATGATCTTGGCCTTGGTCCCTGGTGAAACATTCTTACATCTAGTGATCTTTTCTAGTTCTTTCATTGCTGCCCTGCCCAGTATCAACCTTGGTTTATATCTCCTTTTACATAGGCATGTAAAATCTTTCACAATTCCAGTGTCTTCATTGTTGACCTTAAAGTTATGTACTGCCTCTATAGTCCTAAGTAGTGTTTTCTTAGGGTTCAGCTGCAGTTCTCTTTTTTCAATTTCTTCTTTTGTCAGGAGGCATTTCAGTTCACTGATGCTTCCTGCCAGTAATACGCTATCATCTGGATATCTTAAATTATTGATGTGTCTCCTGCCAATTTCCACTCCTTCCTCTGATTCTGATCCAACTCTCCTTATGATAAGCTCTGCCTACAGACTGACTATTCCTTTGTTGGGCTAATGAGCCAGGATGTCTTGTCAATGGGATCTGCTTGCTGAATAACAGTTTCCAGATAGCTGGCAAATTATTTTAAGTAAATGCCCCAGAACAGTGAAAACAACAAGAACCTTACCTTGGACATTTAACACGTTCGTTCTGGTACAGCCTTTAATGGACACTGCCCAGTTCTTCAAATTCAGGGAGTGTTATTCCTCTGAAGAAGCGCACAGTGTCCACAAAAATATACAACAGACTGGGTTAGTCTTTAAGATGCCATGACATTCTTTGTTGTGTTTCTCGCAACCAATTAACATGGCTACTGTTCTGGGAATTGTTACAAAAAGGTAAGCAAGCTTTTAGTTTCTCCAGGAGAATGCAAAAACTTGCTCATTGTTTTGTGACAAGCTGGCCAGCCTAAGAAATGCATTACATGTCTTCTTATGAGCTGACAGAACTCATCTTATTTTTTTGGAAGACAAAGCCACCAGAGCTTAGAAAAGGGAGCACTCTATATTTGCCTATATAGGAGGCAAATAGGGGCGAAAGACTGAAAGTCTGCAGATGAAGAGGTATCTAAGCGCAAACAAACAATAGTACAACCCATGTGTTGCTGCTTAGTCATTTGAGCATCATTTCTCCCTCCAGCATGGCAAAAGCTCACACACTTATTTAATGCTTATTTAATGCTTTTTATTTCCAGTAACTGCAGAGGTCCTTCTAACAGAAGTGGTGTGGGATGGGATGGAGTGATGAACATTTAGTCTGGGTGCAGTACTGGTTGCCCTTTTCCTCTAAGCTCTGAGCAAATTGTACAATTGGGATTGTGCAGGAGGCAGAGTTCAGACAATACAATTACCCACACATAAGGATTGTGCATGGATTGAATGTGGGTTATCACTGAACCATGGGTTATTATGTTGTCTGAACACAGCTGCATTAACAAGCCATGGCTTCTTAATCATGAGCCATCCAAGAAGAGAACTCATAGTTTCTTGTTGTAGAATCTGCAATTCGGTGCTAGTAGCATATTTTGCAGGAGCTCGCAAAAGTATCCCAGAAACTCTACCAGGCTGTAGCTTGTTAGAACTTGGACCCAGCAACTGTCTTCTTATCTATTTTTTCAGATGAAACTCATGAGCTTTTGGTTGACAAGCAGAAACTCACCAGGGCTGGCCTTTCCAGAATGGCATTGCAATGACAAGGAAAGATGTTAAAACCCTAGTTCACTTTTGGCCTAGCTATGGAGTTTCCCTATGTTTCCTTGTTGCATTATATAGTAATCAAATAAAAAAATTCTGATTGTTATCAAGGTTTACTGCTGCTCTTGAAAATGTGCTCCCCCCACCCCCAGTCCCTTTTATGGAGCAGAATTTGTAATACTGATTTGAGTGCCTTGTTTTTTGGCCCTCTACTGTAGATTACAAAAAAAAAATAAAAAAAAGGTGCTGCGTTTCTCACCCTTTATTGCACCTTTCCCAAGTGCCTGTCTGATGAAGTTTTCTGTATCGGGGGCTTACTGCGAACTTTGGTCTAGGATTAGAGCACCTGCTCTTGTCGAAGTTCTCCAGTGACTCACCTAACAGGTACAAGTGGTGGCACGAGCCTCAGCCAGGAGGCTGATCCAACCTGTGTGAAGAAGGGGCCGTGGCAAGTCATCCAGAATCCCCATGAATGTACTTCCTCGCCTGTGGCCAGCCAGTGCTGTGCAGCTTCCCTTCACCTATGGGATCGTTCTTGCTCTGTTTCAGGAGGGCTGGGGGAAGCAGCAGAAGGGAGGAACGAAGAAGACATAGCGAACCTGCTTTGCCCAGCCTTGGTGAAACAAACTGCTGGTTTAGCTGGGAAGGCAAACTCTAATTTCTACCATGTATGGCTGAGCTGCATTAGCAGCAGCCACACACTATAAAGTTTCAGCATAACATGCCACACTTATGCATCGTCCAACTTGCAGATGCCCTCATGGTATTTTACAATCAAACAAAAGCAAAATGATAAAACAAGAGTGAAAATATTAAAATATAAGAACATCAAACCTGAAGGAGGCAACAGTAAAACAGATCATCAGAGCAACAGATTAAAGTTTGAATGCCTACTTAAGAAAAAGAAAGAAAAAAGATGAAATCCCTGCTTAAAGAAGATCTTAACATGGCATCTAAATGCATACGGTGAAGAGGCCAAGTGAATCTCTCTGGGAAGGGCATTCTAGGGAGGTTGGGGGCACTCTACCAAAAGCTCTTTCCATGTCACATCATTGCAAGTATCTTCTCAAAGGCCATCTTATCAATCAGACAAAAGCACACCAGAGAAGGTGGTCCTTCAGGTAGACTGTTCCTAAACCATGCAGGACTTTAAGTGTCAGCATCAACGCTTTGAACTGGGTCTGGAAACTGATTATCAACCTGTGCAACTCAATGCAGCCCTGCAGTAATACTTTCTAACTGGCCAGGCCCAGTAGGCAGACTTGCTGCTCCCATCTGTTTTAACTGAAGTTTCCATACTGCCTTCAATGCACTGGAATAGTCTAGGCAGAAGGTTGCCAGGACATGGTTAATTGTAGCCCGGCTGACTCTGCCCAGGTAAGGCTGTAGCTCTTAGATCAGTTGAAGCGGATAAGAGGCACGTCATACCACGGAGGCCATGTGGGTTTCACTTGACAGAACTGGATCTGTGAACTTCTCCCTTGTGTGGAAGGATGATCCCATGCAGAGCAGGTTGTACACCCTTAAACTACTTTTTTTGTTAATGTTTCGATTATGTCAGAATGAGAATTTCCATTGAGTCTTTTCTTATTTTTTAATACTTCATGTTTGCAAGGGTGCTAATTCATCCACTTTCTCTTAATTGCCACAGTCATTGACATTTGCTTCCTGAGAACACCACGATCAAATGCTACAAGGCAGAAGTGCAACTCTTAACCACATGGTTGGGCCAGAAGTGACTTGATGGCTTAGGGCCATGTAACCTGGCACTCTAACAAGGTTATTGCCAGCCACACTAGCGACTTCCAAGTGTAAGAAAACAGCAAGAAAAAAAGTAATGGAAACACCTACATTTTAGGAGATTCTTCCGATCTGTGGGTGCTGGTATCACTTCATAGGGTACCATTGTGATCCCTGCAAGATTAGAGGTGCTTGTGTTATTTATTGTGCGTGTAGGATGGGCTGTGACCAATGATAAGTGTGAAGGGAAAAATAAGATGTTCTACTCAGGGGTGAGGGCAACCCTGAGTTTCAAAGTTTCTGTCTGCTCTTATGAATCATTATTCTAGAAAAATGGCCATTTTAATCTGCTACAGCAGGAGAAAGGATGCCCTTTTCAGCCCAAGGACCAAATTCCAATCTGGGAAAGGTCTTGGGGTCCACATTAACTCCGTGAATGATGTTGAAGGCTATGTGGGAAGGAAGTTGTAGCTAAACAAAAGTGTCCTTTGGCAAGTGAAGGCTAAAAATATGTGGCAGGAGCTTAATATGTTGCTATTCTGATGAATTTGCCTGTGTTTAACAGTGGCAAGAGCTAGCAAGCATGTTTTGGCTCAGCTACTTTCCCAAGTTCAATCTCAACACAGAAACAACAGAAAGTGAAGCACTAGAAGCCAAGAATGAAGACTAGGCAGAATAACTTGGCATAGACTATGGGGCAACTTCTCCTGGAAACTTTCTACAGCCTAAGTTAGCATGGTATTTTATTGCAAAATGGGCAGTGCTGGCACCTTATCTAATTAGGAAGAGACATGTTGATGCAGTTCACATCATCAACAAGGGCTGGGAATGAAAAGCTGTGGGTGGAAACAAGGGTGCTGGCTCCTGCCTGCCCAGGCACTGCATTAAGCCTGACCTGGAGCCTATGAGTATGAAGTCTCCGTTCTTTTCCCCCAAACAGCCCACAATGCTGGGCTGAATAACTCAGGGACAGAGTTATGTGGGCCTGGTCAGAAACCAGCGTGCTCATGCATTTGTGGACATCCCATGGGGTACCCTCTCTGGTAGAATTTTCAGGCCTTCTTCCTTGGTGGAGGGCAGCATCCACACCCCTGCCAATATCCCCACCCTGCCGTGGGAAATACCAGGGGGTCCCACGTGGGCTGCAGTAAGACTTGAGGGGGCTGGATGTTCTGCACCAGAGCAGGGAGTTACTCCAGCTTCCAAAAACTTTGGTTGCATTTTTTTGCACATGTTCTATCTCTGCAAGCATCTTTTTGAGGTTGGTTGACCATAAGAGACTCCATTAGGAGCAGGAGGTGGCGTATAAATGAATGAACGAACGAATGAATGAACGAACATGACATTCTGAGTGTGGTCGCACCATAGATTTGCATTACAATATTTTCTAGCAATTTCCTAATAGTCACTAGCATGGAATTCACCTTTTTCACAGCTGACAAACACTAGATCAGCTGTTTTTATTATGGCCTCAAGGGCCTGATCTCAGTGATAACACATAATACTTCACAGCTGTAGATATATCAGTGGTCCAAGTTCCCCGATTTCAAGTGTCTTGAAATGCCTGTGCATTTTGAAGGGATTCTTGGTCTTAAATTGAGGCGTAAGTACTGAAAGCTATGTTGGAGGGTAGTAACGAAGTAATTTGAATCTAGAACGCATGGTGCAGATCTGTCCAGCCATCAGGTATGCAGAACTAACTCACCTTTCTGAAGGACCTTGTTGATGAAGCAGAGTCCAATCATGGATATCTGGGATTTCAAGTCAGTCAGGATCTGTTTAAGACCAACGAAACTGGTCGGTTCCTCACATTTCAGACCAACCAAAGCTTCCATACAACCGGACATTATTTTTATCTTTGGGAAGTCCTGTAGGAACAAACAAACTTTAGGAGAGACTTCAATTCACCCCAAAATTGTTGGAATGGAGAGATTTGCATTTCCTTGGTCTTGGAAAAGGTCAATGTTTTTGTACTTTCTGGTAAAAATGTTAGAAACCTTTAAGAGGGACTAAAGAAAAAGTGAGCATTTCCCCTTTCCAATTCTCCAAGAGAACAACAAACTAGACATGGTATATATTATCACAATTTTGTTGAAGCCAAGATTTAAATCTGGCCAATTCCTGGATCAGAGAAACCACTAGCAGCTGTGGGGCTGGCAGGAAGGGGCTATGGCCAGAAGAAGGGGGTACAGCCATCTGGAGAAGGCTGGAGAGCTGGACTGGTTTTCCAGGTGGATGGATTTCGCCTGTGAGCCAGATAAGTGCTATACCACTCAGGAAGGAAAGAAGGAAAGGGGAGATTGTTGCCAGATGAAGTGGAGTGGAAGGAAAAGAATTAGGAGGAAGAAAAGGGTCCTAGGAGGAGGATCCTGAACAGGGCCTGGGAGGAACAAAGGGCTGGGAATTAAATAATGCAGTAGGAGATGGGAAGCAGATGAGAGTTACATAGACTGCCTTACGTCCTGAGTAATGTGGAGCATTCTGGGAGAATCAGTGCGGCACACTGGGTAACAGGAACACTCAGACATGCACATTTAAAGTTTTGTTCCTCTATTAAGGGCATTGGGCAGCTTTGACCAAGTCAACCTATTCTAAGCTACCATACGGTTCTGGCATAAGCTTAAGTCAGTGTTCTGAGATCCTCAGAGAAAGAGTGTGATATACTGAAGAAAGAATTGGCAAATTCTGTGTGGGAAGAAAATACCCTTGGTGGAGAATAAAAGCTTAACCTCCAGATCTTATTTATTTATTGCATTTGAGTCCCATGTCTTTGTCCTTTCAAGGAATTTGAGGTGGCTTACATAATTTCCCTCTCCTCTCAATCCTATCCTCACAACAGCAACCCAGTGAGGCAGCTGGGCCGAGAGCCTGTGACTGACCCGAAGTCACCCAGTGAGCTCCATGGCCAAGCAGGACTAGAACCCAGGTCTCCCGAGTCCCAGTCACACGCTCTGAACCACTGCCCTGCACTGGCTCTCACAACAAACACAGGAAAGCCCCCATGCCACTAGGAAATGTTAAAACCCACTGGAAACATCACTGACTGCTTTATTGCTTTTTTGCGATAGGCTAAATGCGCTTGTATGGATTTGGTCAGCACCACCTCAGGGGGTCAGAGATGGCTGACTGGGGCTGGAGCCCCAACTCTTCCATGCAGAGCCCTGAATCACAGGGGTGGGGGTGGGGGGGGCTCTGCTTGCACCACCCTGCTATCCATGGGCCCCAGCTGAGTGTCTCTGTTTCACCTGATCCCCCTGGCTTAGCTGGCTTTTTGCTCACAAGCACGTGACCTCCTGTTGCCTTTCCACCCAAGGGCCTTTTCTTTCTGAGATCAGTTGCCCTCCTCTCCCCTGGCCATACATCATTTTTTACAAACAGACATGCTTTTCTGAGGAGACAGAGCCCCTGAAAGACACAGAGACTTTGGAGCATTCGCGGATCTGTCCAGCTTTCTCCTGTGGGCCTGAGTCCCAGATCTTTCTGGCAGCTTAGCACTGCTCCTGGCCACCTCTGTGCAGGTGGGTGCATTCCTTCTGCTAATGTCCATTTGTGTCTTCGTAACATGCCTTAAATGGCACAGAAGCCATTGCTCACATATAATGGTATTTAACTGATGACTGCTGATAAAGATTGTGCTATCTTGTATTTCCGGAGCGGCTTGGATTATAGAGAAACTTCGTTGAAACTTTCAGATGAAACAAACCATGTACAATAAAATAAAACTATACTCTTCCAGCATATTTATAGCGAAAGAAGGGTTCTTCACTTTGCTTAAAATCAAAGCAGGTAGTGCTACAGAAACATTTCTGAGCACAGCATGCAAGGGGTGGAGAAAAGGGTTGACTCCGGTCCAATCTGGCTACATGGTGAAGGACGGTGGCTGCTATCAGCACTGAGGTCAGGGTCTGGTTAGTACTAGTGTCAGGGGAGTAATATATTTTGTAAACACGCCACAAGATCAATCGATGGGGCAGATAATGAATGTTTGCACCAATTATTCTGGCACTTCTCCCAGCAGAGTAAAGAGGAAGAAGCAGTGGAGGCATTCCATCTGCATGGCACAATCGCTGATAGATTCATTCCCTTTCTTCTGTGCTCATAATATGCGTATGAGTAAAGTTGGCTTGATTTAAAATGAGCTCTATTCCTAGGAAGGCCCAGCTGCAATCCAGATTCCAAACTAAAAATTAGTGGAGTGATAACACAACACATCCAAGGATAATCTACTATTTTTCCTCTTCTAATGGCAATAAAACAGAATTTTACAAAGCACACAGTGGAAACTATACCTTCTGCATTTTACTCCATATAACTGAGACAATCAGTGTGATATGCTGGATAGAGTGTTGAACTGGGGCCTAGTTCACACTTGGCCATGAAGTTCACCGCATGACTTTGAGCCAGTAACTCAGTCTCAGCCTAACATACCTCACAGGGTTGTTGTTGTGAAGATAAAACAGAGAGGAGAAGCACCTTGTAAGCCACTTTAGGTTCCTTGCAAGAGGAAGAAAGGCAGGGGATAAGTGTAATATAATTAGATTTTTTGCTGGGGTAAATATTAAAAAAGTTAGGAAGAGTAGAATTAAGTGTAAAAAGCCATCATGAGAAAAAGAGGGCTATATCACCAGTGTTCTGAAGACATCGTAACTTTCACTGACAATAAATTGCTGTATCTAGTTTCCAATTAGTCTATATTGGGAAAACCTACATGGGCTAGAATGTAGAACTGTTATTATTTCTTGTCCTTGATATCCCACACCAACTACAAGTTGCATCAGAAAAGATCAGATGCACCTTCTGCAGTCTTCTGATGCTTAATCAGAAGTTCTGTTAAATTCAGTGGGACTTGCTCCCAGATAATAATGCACAGAGGACTGAAACCTATGACAGTGTTCTGATTTTTCAGTGCGAAGGGTTGGCTTGGGGAGGGGAAGGTTCTTCATGTTTAGGGAGCAGAGATAATTTGAGGCTCAGCTGCTGTGTCTACTCCAAATCTTAAGAAATACATCTGCTCTTAAAAATATATTAGGCAGGATCCAGTGGACTCACTACTGTGACGACAGCCTTAAGCAGAATGGCTCCCACGCTCTTCAACATCAGCCGTGAGACACAGTGGCCAGCCCACCAGCACGGAATGGGGCATCCCAGTGGGACTGTGACCCTCAGAGACATATGGAGAATAGGGCAGGACCCTCCAATACACAGCAAAAGTTTTATTGCACTGGGGTTTTATTGTATTGGGGTTTTATTGTATTGTTATTTATTGATGTTTTGTGAGCCGCCCCGAGGCTTTATTGCGATGGGGCGGCATAGAAATGTTTTAAATAAATAAATATAAATAAATAAAAAAAAGAAGCAGCAGGAGGCTGTCTGTAATGAAGCATGGACCATAGCATTAGTTTAACCTAGTATCGTTTAGGATATGCAATTATACCCTGATTCTGATCTGCAAAGTACATTCCAGTATAGGAATTGGTTTCTCCTTTTAAGAGGCCTAACAAGTAGCACTTGGCTATCCCTGTTTTATGCACGTGAGATGCAAACTGAGGCAGGGAACTCAGAACATAAGAAACAGCCTTCTCCAGTGTCAGAGGATTGATCGCAGCCCGGAGTATATCTAACCCATGTTGTCTTCTCTGATATAACCAAATGAGACTTTTCCCAACACAGCTGCCCCTTGATCCTTTTCACTGGAGATGATTGCCAGAGATGGACAGCAAGGTTTTGCATAGCGACAGCGAGGTTTTGCATGGAGAGCAAGAACACACTTTGCCATATCCTGCCCATAGCACTTCCACTTCACCCAGTGGACCACAGAGGCAGCTAGCACAAGGACCTGCGTTGTGCTCTGGCCAAGAGTTCCCAGCAAAGGCAGGTGATAGTGAGGCCTCCTGAATTCCCATCACAGGGTGCTGGGAGCAAGCATTACCTGCAGGAACTGATGGTCGCTTGGGTCACCCACAAGAGTTGCCAGCCACAGGTTCTGCTTCCTGAGATCAGCCATTTGCTCTTGCCTGTGCTGAATGGAATGCCCCATTTCAACTAAGGCTGATCTTTCCTCTTGGTCTATGAAGTCCATCACCTTGGTCTGCAGTCGCTTGAGTTCTTTCATCACCTCAGCAAAGGCCCGATTCACTTCATCCCTGGCAGACTTCACCACTTTCTGCAAGGGAAAGAAGTGCTAGATGCAGTGTATGTCCATTTAGTACCTATTCCTGATACTTCTGGGCTAGGTGGCACGGAGCAAAGACAGACAGACAGACAGACAGACAGACAGACAGACAGACAGATCTCCTCTATGCTGTCAGACCACTGTGGAACCACATTCCCCCTGTTTTGGCCAGGCAGGTGGTTTGACATCGTACTGCAACATGTCATCTTCTCCTAGCAGCAGCTCTTCAAACTTGAAAGCTTGAACCATCTTTTCCAGCATTTTGGTAGGTCCTTATAAAGGTGTTACTTGACTGTGGAACTTAAAAGAGGACACACAGAGCATCAAATAAATACTTAAGTGGTCACACTTACTAGTTGTGTTTTTCTCTTTTTAAAGTGCAAAGCTCACATGAAATAATGGAAGAAGGGGCAGGAAGAGGAAACAGGAAGCAGGTTTCAGTGCGGAGGCTGCTGCATATGTCACCTGAGGAACAGAGTCAGGGGAACGCTGAGCTTATCCACAGCAGAAAATCCCAAACCCACACTGCTCTTTGCTGGTATGTCCTTACATAGCCCTCGACTGGGGCCCCTTTCAGAGCAAGCAACAATTAGCTGGGTTTTCTTCAAACTGTCATGGTGGTAAAAATTCAGTGTCTTAAAAACAAGCACACACAGAGCTAGTGTGTGCCACCGAATCTGTATCATGTGTCATTAATTCCATCCTTTCCAAAGTATATTCTCAGAAACTTTTCTCACCGTGAGGTAGTTCACTCTCCCCCGGTGTTTCTGACTGTCTGCTGCCAGCATCAAGATCTGATTCTCTACATTGGCATGTATCCTCTTCACCTCCACCTGGGAAAGAAAGAACGAACTTGAATGAGGATGTAGCAGCAACTCCGAAACTCTGAGTCAAGACACCTAAAAAAGATGCTTTGTCTAAATACTTTCCCATTACTCAAATCTTAAAAGCATGCGTTACAATGAGCAGGTATTCGCACTGCACGTAGATGCATTCAGGTGGTTGTAAGAAGCTGTGTGCAAGTGCGTCCTCCTTTGGATCCCGGCACTGTTCTAGAACGGCATCAAGGGTTGCCTCCTGCAGCATCCCTCGGACGCAATCCTCTTTGGCCCTGGCCATAGGAGAGTCTGAAGAGGGTTTTCAGTGCGAGGCTACCCCACTCAACTGTTTTCTAATGCTATTTTAACTGTACTGTTTGTTCCTTATCTTGGTTCTGCCTGCAATTGCTTTTTGTGCTGCCAATAATACAACATTAAACCAGTGCTAATGACCCAGAAACAAAAGAACGTCTTGGCACCTTGATGAAACTGAAACACCTGTAAAATGGGAGGCCGAACAAAGGGAGTTTCATCCTCTTAGAGCTACGTCCGAAAAGGCCCTGCTCCAAGTTTCCAGTGCAGGACTCCCCCAGTGGCCCTGGTTTATGGACCGAGGCCTCACTGGATTGCTTCAGTAGGCAGAGAGATGCTTAATTCAGATCTCATTAAGAAGAAAAAAGAAAATACACATCTTCTGCAGCCATGAACTGAATGTAACTGGATAAGATGCTGCCCTCTACTGAACTCTATTCAGCTTGAAATGAATTTTCTCTAAACTACAGAATCTCAAGAACAAACAAGGAACACAATGTAAAGGTAATAATCTTTGTGCTGCTACTGTTAAGTGCTTCAGTGCTTTATCAGCAACGAGAAAATGATGGGCCAAATTGCCTTGAAATAATAGTTTGGAAACATTTCTCCAGTGAAACCATTTCTTCTTTCCCTTTATTATTCAACTGATACAGGAAGAGAACGAAGAAGTTATACAACTGTAAATGGCACATCCCAAATACAGGCCAGTCTAAACATTTTTTTTTTTAACCTCAAATACAAGTAGTCCCAGAGGGACATTCTGTACCACACATCCTAATGTGACTTTAATACTTTACATAATATCTTTCCCATGCCTTTTACATAACTGCAATTCCACAATATGTGGGTAGAAGTACTCCTTTTTCCAAACCTCCAATTGAAATTTGAACCGTTTGGAAATGTTTTGATAGTCCGGCTAGACCATTTACGTAATACCTTGTTTTCCAAAATGCCTTGGAAGTTATAGTGGAAGAGGAACAGAAGGGCAAGCTCCTGGAAAATTGGAGAGGGCAGGGGTGGGGGAAGAAACAGGGCTGCTTACAAATGAACAGCACTGCACTGGTCACAGCACTCGTTTTCAATAACTCTTTTTAGTTTGGAAGCCTAGCCGCTGCCACATCTTTCTGTTCAAAATGCCCACTTGGTGGCAGTGGACGAGCGGGAACTTCTCCAGAATACAGCTGTTTAGAAGCCCAAAGCGGGGATGCCTGGACTGAAGCCTGTAGTGCCTTGAGATTTCTCAGCCCCTTGAGACGACAGCCTGGTTCTGCAGCGACGATGGCAGAAGAAGGGCTTTGAGCTGCCTACAAATCTGTACAAGAAGATGCCCGCACTGGAGAAGTAAAGCTTTTGTTTGACCTCCTGGGGGGAAATAGTAAACAAACCTGTGCCACTCTACAGCTGAGCCTGGATTTGGCCTGGATAGCAGTTCTTGGGAACCTGAGACCCTGACTCTTTCCATGGGGTGCAGACTTTTCCCTGAAGAGCAATTGGAAGGGGAAAATATTGGCTTACATCACCGCCTGCATACTCTGGTTACCGCCTGTAGTTTTGAAGACTGAGCAGGTCCTTTATTTAAGGACGGGGCAGATTATGGCTCTTGGAGCCCCTTTCTGAAAAAGCAATTCCTTGACCTCTCACTATACTGATGTTTAGACACAGGGGGTACAACATTTACCTCACAACAAAGCCCTGGGAGGTGTTGCATCTTCAGAATTACATGCAGTGAGAAAACAGCTGGGGACAACAGTAATCTATTCCTCCAGACACATGGTGTAGTGGGACATCCAGATGGGCACGTGCTCATTATGGCAGTCCTTATAACTATTTTTTTTATTGTATAACTTTGTTTTTGTTGTAAGCCGCCCCGAGGCTTTGTTGCGATGGGGGCAGCATAAAAATGTTTTAAATAAATAAATACACTATGTCCGCAAGGAGAGTCCAAAAATGCAGGCAGCTGTAGGGATCCACCTCAACAAACCACGTCTAGCAATGTTCATCCCCACCAAGAGTAAGGCCAATGGGTCTGAACCGCTCACTCAAGGCCAAGCCACCTGGAAACATCTGGCCTTACAACAGGAAACAATCTATCATTCCTGGAAAAATCAGTTTCCCCCAGTGACTGTGAAGAATGCAGCTAAACCCAGAAGGAAAAGGGAATTCTGAGGAGAATGGCTAGGAGTGTCAGCACTGCACCCTGCAAGACTGCTCCAGACCCATCAGAAGGAGATGCATTTGCTGTGGGAGACGGCAAGGAGGAATAAAGGAGATGTATCCAGCACTGGGAGAGTGAGTGGTGCAGGAGAAGCAGCACATGGAAATATTCAGCAGAACATGCAAAAGGGAGCCTGCTAGAGACGCTGCTGGGCCTGTTCAGGAAGAGCACGGCACATAAGAGAGTTATGACGATCTCCCGGTCCTCCTTCTGTGCCTACAAAATGGCAGGATCTCATCAAAGCGGGGCAGGGGGTGCCCCAACATCGGCCATCTTCATTTTTCCATGAATGCTTTGGAACGTGTAGATGGTTTGCGGCCATCTGTGTGAAAGAACTGTGTGTGTGTGGGCAGTGATTCAGACAGAGAGGAAAAAGAGATTGAGGGAGTGAGTTCTCTGGCAGGAGAGTGGGGAGGGGAGGAAATCATTGGCTTTTTGTGATATCGGTGCTGAAAGCTGTGGGTTTAAAGGACCTGAGCAGGCTCAGGCCCCAGCTTTGCCTTGTGGACAGCTTTTGGGCAGGCTGCCTGCCCTCTGTGACCAGCCACCATTCGCATGGCAGCCATTTTGTGGTAGTGCAGAGGACAGTTTCTCAAATTGCCAGATGCTTCACGGACCCCAACTGTTGCCCTCTTGGGCCTAATCTATCACCTTGACCCTTTGCCACTTCATCAGCTGGGGCTCCCTCTGGCGGCCATAGAGCAGGCCACAGGGCATGCGTGAATCTGATCTGCTTTGACAACCTTGGCTAGCTTTCCTCAATTGTTGCCCTGGCAGTTAAGCTAGGAGAGCCTGCTCAAACAAAGCACCAGGGCGTGTGAGGCTCATTGCAAATGAAAGTTCACTGCAGGCCTCCTCTTTGTCTCTGATAGTCAGGAATACTTCCAGCCCCTGGGCATAAATTATTCTTCTATTGCAGCTCTCTCACAGCACCTCTGCACAAAGTAGTGGCTAAGCCAAAAGTCACTGGTTTCTATTATTCGCTCCAGGTGAAGATCAGGGCGATCAGCCTCTTCAGGCAATGTTGCACTGTTGAAATTTAGGAAGAAATGCCATTAAATGAAATGTAATCTTCTAAGAACAACTTCCTTTTTTTCTTTTGATTTTTTATTCCGCTTTTCCCTTTGTCTGAAACCACAAAGTGGCTCGCAGAAGTATGATACCAAAAAAGAACATTAGTTCCAGCATATCAAAAGCAAATGCATAAATGTATTTCTCAGAATAGGATTCCTCCAGCTCAAAACCCATTCCTTTTTTCTCTGCTTTAAACATCAGTGAAATACAGCGATTGCCTGTCCTCATTATATCCATTTAATCAGCAACTAACATTTCTGTTATTCTGTTCCGGTCATTTCTGCATAGCCAAGCTTTTCTATGCAAGACATTAAACTGCTCTATGCAAAGTTGTTTATTGGTTCCTTAGACAATGCTGTGACGCTCCCGTCTTGCTTCTGTGCCTAAGGAACACTTTTGGCAAGCTTATTTGAGTAGGGAACATGCAGAGAAAGAAAGGGAAACCCCTCTGCTTTTTGAAATAGGTGTGTATTTGTGCTAGTCTGCTGTTAAACAGGGCCACCTAGTGGCGTTGCGATGCAAAAGCAGGAAGGGAAATATTGTGCAGTCAACTCATTTGGGTTGGATCTGATTAAACCCAAAGCAGATACTGCCGATTAAGAGCAGATTAACAGTCGGCCAGGAATAGAAAAGCTCTGTCATAACTTTTTATGACTTTGGACCATCTGAGGGGTGAAACAGTCTGAGTGGAATTTCCCCATATCAAATTCCTATCCTAAGCATCTGAACGGCTCTGAAGTTTCATTTGCTGGAATCATTCAGGAGTTTAAGGTTTAAAAGTCTGCATGGTGGAATACAGCACATCAGTGTGGATGGGCAACGGCTCCTGCAAGAAGAAGCTTGGAAGCACAGCTCACAAATGACAGGATGAATCCCAGTTCGTGAATGTATCTTCTGGGGTAAAGAACAAGGAACTGCAAGAGAAGCCTGCTGATGGGAAAAGAAGACATGTTGGGAGAGAAAGGGAAATGAGAGAAAGAAAGTACAAATTAGGTTTTGCTACTGGAAGCCATGTAGATCAATGAGGCTTGAGACCTTCCCTCCCCTCCGACCAACAGGTTAGAGGCGTACAAAGAGAGTGGGTGCTTTTGATGGAGCACTTCTAGGGGGTGATGGAGAACACATTGGCCTGGCACCTCTGTGCTCTTTGTGGCATCGCCTCCTAAGATAGTTCCTGACCTTAGAGGGTGTATGTATGAAGTGGGCACAATACTCACTTCTTTCTTTTTTCTGTCCTCCTTTAGAGAGACTGCTTCATGGTTCTTATGTTCCTCCCGGAGGCAAATTTGGCAAATGAACTTGCCTTCCATTTTGCAGAACAGCTCCAGCAGTCTTCGATGCTTCAGGCACATGTTGGCCTTCAGGTCAGCAAGGGGCGCTATCAGCTGATGGTTCTTGAAGGTCCTGTCTTCATAGTGGGACCTGATGTGGTTGTCACACAAGGCAGCCATGCACTGCAGGCAGGACTTGACAGCCTTCAACTTCATGGGTGAACAGAAGTCGCAAGGGACGTCCCTCGACCCTGCTAGTTTCTGTGACTCCTGAGCCTCCGCTCGGGCGAACCGCAGGGCAATTTCTCCCAGAGTTATGTTTTTGCGGAGATGAGGCCGTGAACTGAAGGGCTCGCGGCATTGAGGGCAGTAGGGGCATTCCCCAGTCAGGGCTTGGTGGTCCCAGTAATCCTGCAAACAGTCCATACAGAAGTTGTGCCCACAGGCTGTGGTGACAGGCTCTCTGAATACCTCAAGGCATATTGGACACACAATATTGTCTTCAAGGAAAAGGAAGCCAGCCTTTTTCATCATAACAGCTTAGTTTTGGCTTGGATTCAGCCAATGCACATAGCTTTGTAAAGCTCGTGGAAGGGTTAGAAGTAGGGCTGTCACCTTTAAAACAAAAGCAAACAATGAGTCTTGATTGGTTGAGTAAATATGCATAAATTTGCATATGACAAACATATTCAAGAGAAAATTATGCTGCTTTCCTCCTACTCCAGCCTAGTACCTTCCAGATGCATGGTCAAGCTGGCTAGGAATGATAGGAGTTGCAGTCCAACACATCTGGAGGAGACCAGCTTGGGGAAGGCTGTTTCAAATGGTATATATTGAAAGCAAGAGGAGGAGAATGATGTAAGACACTTTGAATTCTTTAAAAAAGCAGTCCCTCTAACGAAAAACGCAAGGCTAAGATGCTGCCTGCCCCTTGCAATTCATCTACATGTTCATATTAAAAATAAAATGTTTCATTGTCAGGTTAACAGGGGACAGGTTTTAGTCAATGAAACAGTTTTCACTCAGTTAACACAACCAACAGACTGCTATGATTAGAAAACCAGGTTGAATGATCACCCTAGAATACACAGCACTCCTGAAAACAGAATAAATACCTTCTGAAGCACTGGCATGGAGATGTGTGGGTGGTAAAGCTGCAAGGCACTGCTTAACATAATCTTGACTGGACACATCACAAAAAAATTTTGTTCAGCTAAATTGAAACCCCCGTGTAGGTTTGGTCAGAAGCGATACCCATTCCAGCCCATGGCTCTCCCTCCCAGATAAACGTGACGGGGTTGCAGCTTCAGGACCCTGGCCTGAGGGCAAAGGTGACAGAATGCAGGGAGGCGGAAGCCCCGGCCACAGCAGGTAGACCAGCTAGGCCTCTTGATCACGGGATCAAGGCCCCATTCAGCACTCTGGCAAACTGTTCGAGCATACGAACCCTTGCCATTCATTCCTTCAAGCCTTTCCTTTAAAAATTGAAAAGGCGAACTTCTCTGGAATACCCAGTGTGCCAGATCACAGAATCAGCTTGCAGCCACAGATAGGCTGCCCATGCAGTCCCAATACCAGCCATTAATTCCTATCTTAGTATGGATATCCTCAGTTTGTTGCTGGGTGCTCGGCCATTGCTATGAGCCTCCTGTGGAATCTGACATTCGTATGTCTGAAAAGTCCTGAGAGTCTACCCGAGTTTCTGACCTAGGCATGCCTCCTCATCCAAAGAAGATCAGCTCAGAGCAGTTACTCATGCAAAGATGCAATTGACAACCTCTGTTTCAGATAGATAGTCTGTCTGTTACACCTCTACATCATTCGGTCACACCTGATGCAAAGACACTTGCTCTCAGGGCAAGCTGAGCAAAGCGGGGACAAAGCTGGTAATGAATCATGCAGCCTCCTCCACATATGGGGACTCTGGCTTCACAGGAGTCTTAAATTATCTTATACATTTAAAGAATAATTTATAGAATCACTACCGCACCACATACAAGAACATACAAGGAAACTACTTAAGTCAATTTGGAAAGAGAATATACTCTTAAGGATGTTCAGGTTCCTGAAATTTGTGATCCTACAGTTCTGCAAATAGATTTTCATGAGTTCTATGAATTCCACGCTTACCTGTTTAGCTGAGCGACACTGAGAATCATGTGGCAAAAGAAGCCACATATAACAGTTCTGCTCCCAGATAAGCTCTGCCCCCCAGCTCTAGGAATGAGGTTTACAAGTCTTGTTTCTCTTGGCCCAAAACGACAGCTTCCCTTCAGTTCCTGCTCCTTTTGTGGGGTTTGCGTTTGCTAGCTGACATCACAGTTCAAGCTGGAAAGGATGGGGGGTGATAAGCACTCTGGTTATGATGTCATTACTAGGCAGATGCAGGTAAAACTGCTAAAGATCCATTCTGCAGCATCCTTACAAGGAGAAGCAAATTATAGGCACCTCAGAGAAGTGGCATGGAGTGAAATGTGGAAACCCACATGAAGCCAGAGAGCTTCAGGGCAATGTTTCTGCCCATCATTTTAATTTGGTATGGATAAATTCACACAGAAAGCTGTTTTTAGAGGATCAGTTTCTGATGGCCACTCACTCACACAACTGACATCTGCTTGGTATGTACCAAGGTATTTTTGGATCTTCTCTGATAAGCATTCACTTTTCAAAGGCCTGCAGTGATTGTTTCTTTTGGACAGCAAGCTACTACTAGTTTTCCCTATGCTTTACTACTATACTAGGATTGTACTAGACATGACAATTCCAACTTGTTTAATCTAAGATGTGGTAGATTCACTCACAATTAATCAGCATCTGTACTCTTAGTTTTTAAACCTGTTTCAGCAAAATGGATAGTATAAACCAATACACTTTGCCTCCTTTTTGCTGTTCTGCTTGAAAATTTTGATAAAGCTCAAGAGATTCATCGTATCATAGAATGGCAGACTTGGAACCAGGAAGGTCATCAGGTTCAACCTGTTGCTCAATCCACGACTCCAAACTGAACCATCCCTCTCAGATAGCTGTCCAGTTGCATCTTGAATGCCTCATGTGTGAGAGAGCCCACAATCTCCCTAGGGAATTGGTTCCTTTGTTGTCCTGCTCTAATAGTCAGGAAGTTCTTCCTGATTTCTGGACAGAACCTAGCTTCCTGTAACTTAAGTCCATTATTTCATGTCCTGCATTCTGAGATAATCAAAGCTCTTGGCCTTGCTCTGTGTGGGCCACCTTTCAACTACTTGAAGAGTGCTATCATATCTCCACACAGTCTTCTCCAGGATAAAACTCCCCAGTTCTTTCAATCTCTCCTCAGAGGGCTTTGTTTACGGTTCCCAGATCATCCTTATTGCTCCTCTCTGAACTCCTTCCAGCTGGACTGCATCTTTCTTTAACTGTGGTGCCCAGAACTGGACGTAGTCCTCCAGGTGAGGCCTAACCAGGGCTGAATAAAGGGGAACTAGTGTTTCAAATGGTATGGATGCTTCTATTTATGCAGCCCAAAATAGCATTTGCCCCTATGATATCAGAAGCTACTGCTTTCCTTGACATCAAACGAGGAAAGATACTAAATACCAAAGGAGGGAAAAACCATGCTGCCATCCCTTGCTGTAAAGAAAACATATGTGAAAGGCATAACAACCCTTCCTTCCTACAACTAAAGCAGGAGGGCACAAGAAAAAGGTTGAGACACTCAATCATGTCAGAATCTTTATTGGAAAAAAAATCACAGCATCTCCATTATTATTCAAACACATTTAATAAACAAAGAGAAACAGTAGCAAAGGGCACTGACATGTGACAAACTGTACAAAACCTCTAGGTTTGCAAACAAAACCTGAGGGTGAGGAGCCCACGGCCCAGCTGTGGAGGTCCGAGGAGCCACCTCCACCCTTTTGTGGGTAGCCCCCTGCCCTCAGACCACTCAGTCACCCCTGAGAAAAATTGATTAAAAATGTGCAGAAACAAAGACACTTTTTAGAGAAGGTTAGCTCCAACCTTGTTGTAACGGAATAATTGGCCACTGGGAAACTGGACCTGCTACTGGTCCCCAGGGGCTAGCTAATGATTTAAAGAAAACCTCAAGAGATGCAAATCACTCAGATGAATAACCATCCTGCCATTTGCTTCCCTTTCTATCTACTGCCATCAGCAGGGGAAATAATTTTAATTTATTTTCCAGCTTTAGCTTTGGAGATAATGTTTTGACCAAGTAAAGGCAAATGGAAAGAAAAGCCCTGTTGCTGTAGAGGCAGAGATACAACTGGTGCAGCACACAGAAGCCAGTTCTTGAGATTAACAGGGCCTGAAGGTGGCCTGTCATGGTAGGGAATGACTATCACAAGTGAATGAGCTAGAATGGTGTCTTGCTGTAGCTGGATTTCAAGCCCTTATACTAGGAAAGCCAACAGCTTTTCCAGTCCCTAATACTGTTTCAGTCTCCAACTAAACAGAGCTCACCACTCCAGGAAAAGTCTCAACAGACTTAGTTACGCTTGTTGAGAATACTTGACATGGGAAGCAAAGGAGAAGGCAACTGTGCTCCAGCAAAGAACTAAATTCACTGAAAACCTCTCGCAGTTGTCAGCAGCAAGTGGAGTATTTAGGATAGGCCCACTGATCCAGTAGAAACATTATTTCTCACTTTAGCTCCAACTTTGCTGTAACAGAACAGCCTCCAGTCCTGCCAGTTACAGCTCCTCTCACAATCTGATTTTCCTCCAGATTGAAACGGAGCCGTTCCCAATGGCACAATATGGGCAACAGAATGGGAGCCGTTTGTTTCCAGTCTATTATCCTGATATCAGGCACTCCTCTAATGGGGCTTCCCCATGCGTTTTTCGATTTTATTTTTGGTGACCATAACATAAAACAATGAGGTATTTGTTTTGGTTAACTAAAGCTACACAGTAAGGTCTCCTTCCAAGCAAACCTAACACTGCTACGTGCCCAGCAAGGTGGGGAATGAGTTGGGTTAGGCCATGTTGGAAATGGCTGCTATTCTTGGCATCAGCCTGCTTTTCTTCCAACTTCATACACCCACAACCCACTCCCTCTACCTCCGAGAAGTAGAGATTGTGAGGGGATGCGTGAATGCCATACATCTGCGGTTCTTAGACTCCCTCGCAGCACACAGACATCTGGTTATTTCTCAGTTGTTGACATACACTGACAACGGCTGAAGGTACAAGATACTCAAGAGATTTATGTACACATCACAGTGTTAGTTAAATCCAGCCAGGACGTACAGTCTCACCATGCCAATACCAATACATTATAAACGGGAAGGGTGGGATAAGATGGGAAAGTTGGTTTAATTCAACACAGTACAGAGTGAGTTGAGTTTCAGCAACCAGTAACCGACCTCAAAACCTTTGGTACAGTCCGCTTTTACAAAGACTGGACCACCACATGCTCTCCAAACCTTAAGCCTTACTGGAGGTATATTGGCAGAACTGGTGGGGAAGCTCAGGGATATATGCACAGAAACACTCAAGAGTAAGGGAGGATGTAGAGCAGGAAGGAACTGGGTGCCAAATTGCATTTAAACTCCCTAGCTTTATCCATGATAAGGACTTTCATGGTCCCAGTAATACTTCACTCACTGTCCTTCCCCACCAACTGCCCTCACCCTTTATGTTCACAAGGAGGAAATGGAAATGTTCACAAGGAAGCCTCATTACTCCACACCATAGAACATGAAAAATACACAAGAGTACAATCTCCTTGATAGGGAATCCCAAGCACACCAATCGAAATAGTAGGGATACTCCTTTGATCACAGGTTAGTGTAGGAATTTTGATTATTGCCTAGGGGAGACCAAAGCACTTCAGTTTCTTTGAAGCGTTAGTTTTTATGTTTGGGACTTAATGCAAAGGCCCAGAAGCCAATGGCGGTCAGTGAGGAGAGGAGTCAGGGTGTGGAGGGGAGGTGTCTCATGCAGCAGATGCTTAAGGGTTTCCACTTAGCAACAACTAGGAAGGGACATTCCACTGATCAGGGATGGCACAAATTCACTGACAAGATCAGCAAGTCCCATTTGGCTAAGATTAGAATTCAAGAGAGGCACAATATTTTCATGTCCATTCAAGGCATTCCAAAGGAAAACAAAATGTACAGAATTTCACACCACTTGGGACAAAAAACAGCACAACAGTTTGGCAACTTTCACCACCACCCCTCCCCTTCCCACCCCCTGCCCAACCTGTGCAGTGCCCCTTAGTTATTTTGGGTAAGATGACACAATAAAGGGTGGAAGGGATTGCAAGCGCAGAATAACCATGTGTAAATAAGGGACCCTCCATCCCCAAATGTATTGGAAGAGAGTTGTTAAACCCTACCAAAATAACTAGAGTACAAAAGAAAATCTGCTTTAATCAGGACAGCAAGAGAACAAGGGGATAATTTCATGCTGCTGAAGACAAGAGAAGGCAAAGCTGAACTTGGCAGGAACAAATCCTCCAGATCAAAGAGCAACTTTAAGATGCCAAAAGCCCACATTCTGGGCTCTGGCAGGAAAAATGGAACATACACCTGATTGCCACCCTCCACTGACATTGTGAGAGTAAGAGACAGTATATCTGTCTCTGAAACCAGGGAATAATTATACATTTTTAAAATGTGTGAAGGGTGATAACCAAACCACACTGTGAGAGATGCTTAGAGCTTATATTTTTAGTGTTATCAGAGGAAAAACCCTTCAGCTGAGGCCCCATGGTACACATAATTCCCAGCTATCTACCCTGCACAAAAAAACAAAAAACAAACCCCACCCTCCCCAAGCCAAACGGAAACAAAAAACACCACCCTGAAGCTTTCCCTCTAACAAGTATATGAGCTAGTTACAAACCCAAAACAAGAATGATAAAGGTTTGGGGTAAGCGGAGGGAATGTTCTTGGTTTAGATTTTCTTGTCCAAATCTATGTTCATCAAATCTGGACTAGCCTAACTTTGACAAATTTCTCAACGACAAATGGCACTGCATAACCAAATTTCCCTGTCATTACTCCAGACCAGTGATGCCCGGAATAATGTAAAGTATCCAGGAATCTGGGCAGCCCTCACAAAAGGCTCCAAAGACAGCTTTCTCCTCCAAATAAAACCAAATAAACCAAACAGTGCCAAGGCAGAAATAAAAAGAGAAAGAGATAGTGGGGCAAAGGGACCATCCAGCTGGAAGATCTTCTTTCCTCTTTGCTTTCTGAGACTGAGTGGGATGAGCCGTATTGCCTACCAGGAGTACTTCTCCACGGGCAGGACAGGCTCAGCTTTGCTTTGTGTTAGTTTGATTACTGTACAAAAGCAAGGTTGGACTGCAGGAGAAATGCTCTGCCCAGCTAGATTGCCCTTTTGACAACTCCGGGAGTTTTGAAGTATTCAATGCTTAGATCACATCCGTGATCCTCGCTCCTGAAGAATCTGGAAAAAAGACAAGCAACAGAACAATTAGTTAGGATTTAGGTTAGCAGTTTAGTTTAAATTGAGAGAATAAGAGCTGGAAGAAATAATTGGAAGTGAAACTTTAGATGTTCCATGGCATGTCATAAATGGATTCATGGCCACACCACTATAGAAAAAGCTTATCAACCACTGGAAGCCAAGCACATTAACTACTGTGGAGCCCCACCCTGCCATGATTTAGGTTATTTATTACTGCTAAATCAAATCAAATATTTGGCATGGGAAAAATGGGTCCTGCTAAAATATTTGACTTGCATAATTGCAAGGCACATTTCTAGTGCACTTCAGCAGCTGGCCCTGTCAAGCTCATGTCACATCCTATTAAGTATCTTTGGCTGTGATACACTTTGGACTTTCCTTCTTTTGCCTTATACTACAGTTTAATCAAATTCCATTTTCAGTTGTAAACATCTACTCCATGAATTAATCTGATAGGAATAGTTCAAATGCAAAAGGTTAGAACAATAAAGGTAAAAGGGGTCAAGAAGGCCATCAGGTCCAAACCCCTGTTGTTGTAGGACACTAACTTACGCCATCCCACTCAGACTGTCCTGATTCTTTTGGCATGTTTCTAGTGTTGGAGATCCCATGACCTCTCCAGGCAACTGGTTCCTCTGTCATATTGCTCTGGCAGTGAGGAAGCTTTTCCTGATATGTAGCCTGAATCTGGTTTGTTACAACTTAAGCTGATTAGTCCTTGTCCTACACTCTGGTATGAGTGGGAAGTGATGTTGTCTTTCCTCTTTATGACAGCCTTTCAGGTACTTATAAAGTGATACCATTTTCCTCTCAGTTTTCTCTTCTCAAGGCTGAACATACCCATACCCAAGGCTGAACCTCTCATAGGGCAGTGTTTCCAAACCCTGGATTTTTCTTGCCTTCCTCGGGACCCTTTCTAGTTTTTCTGCATCCTTCTTATATCTTGATGCCCAGAACTAGACACAGTATTCTGATGAGTTCTGACTAGTGAAGAGTATAGGGGAACTATTACTTCTCGTGATTTGGAAGTAATACTTCTATTAATGCATCACAAAATAGCATTTGCCCTTTTTGTGGCTGCTTCACATTGTTGGCTTATATTTAGCCTGTTGTTCACAATACCTCCAAGGTATTTTTCCTTTTCAGTTCTGTTGAGCCATGTGTTCCCCATTATGTATTGATGCATTTGGTTTCTTCTTCCTAGGTGGAAGACTTGGCATTTGTCACTACTGAATCTCATTCTTTTGCTTTCAGCCCAACATTCAAGCTGATCAAGATCACCCTGGATCTTCATTCTGTCTTCCAGGATGTCTGCTATTCCACCCAGTTTTGTATCATCTACAAATTTGACTGTTGTTCCCTGTATTTTGTACATGGATTGTACACATTGCTGTATGCAATCCTATATACAAGTTTTACCTATAATTTATCTCATGTCTGCTCTCACTTCTCTGATTCAAGCACCAGTCTAAGTTTTAGATACTACAGCATAAGTACCTTTACAAATATTAGCAGAATTACTGCCATAAACTCGATTGCAAGAAGTACTATGTCCACATGACAGAACGACATGCCTATGCTTTGTTTCCAAATTCACAGTGGTGTTAATGCCAGAGAAATCAGCTTCCGTGAATCCAAGGCTGCAATCTTACACACACTTACCCTGACTGAATTCAGCTGGATTACGTTCTGAGCAGCCAGGCATTGAATTTGGCTGTAAGCATTAAAAAACGTCTAAGGGCACAATCCAACGCAAGTTTAGGAAGAAAAAAAAGGTCTACAACTACCAGCATGCCCCAACCAGTATGGCTGGCTGGAACATGCTGGTAGCTGTAAGCCTATTTTCCCACCTCAGTGTAAATAGGAATGTGCCTTAAAACAATCTTATAAACTTTATAGAAAATCCAAGTGTGAGGAGAAACCCTTTCTAGAGACTGCCACAGAGGGATATAGTGAAAATTCTGTACAGCTTTTTCTAAATATTTTGGGAAAAGAACTGATGGATGAACCAAGAAATATTAACCACCACCATCTGGGGTTTTTGCCTCTCTCTTATTTCAGTGGCTTGTTGACATGCTTCTACAAGTTGTGGCTGCAGGATACTGAAACTAACATCTGCAATAATAACCTTCATCAAAATGCTAACTATCAGAACTGTACATTTCATTACATCAAAGCAACCTGCCTTATTTTCTTTTCTATACAGAATGATTAATATAATCCTCAAGGAATCTGATCACAAACTGGTTCCTCACCTTTGCTTTCTCACTAGGCTCTATGACAATGCCATTGGTAGAGTTATTTAGCTCTCTGGATACAACACAGAGGAATTCTGCTTGATCTTCATTTCCATAGTTATATGAAGATCCAATGCTGATTAGCTGTTAAAAAGGAAAATAAATCATGCAAAGGTTAAAAGCAGGAACATTTGATGACAATTCTACTTCTGTATCTGGTCTACAATAGTGGCCAGTTACTGAGCTGTGGGGAGAAGCATTAAAGAGCACAAGGCCATGACAAAATACTCTGTTATTCCTTCTTAGCTTTTAGATGGCTTAAGCTGAATTACTGAACTTCTTTTATCCAAAGCACCCAAGTACCTTTTGGAAAGGCTTTTGGGAACTGCCTTCTAGTGGAGGTGGGACCGGAGGCAAAAAGGGTGGGGTCAAAATACCGGCATATTTGTGATTAAAATTCTTAATATTAGTAATTAGACAGCAAGAGAGGCTTTTTCAATTTAAAAAAGCCGGGAAACCATTCAATAGTTAGAGGAAAGGAGGCATGGCCATCCAGGGGAACCTTGGAGAACTGGATCTGAACCACAGGTGTGGGGTTCAATATTTCCAGCCTACAAACACATCCATGTCTAGCCTGAGTCTTAAAAAACTTGTGATGCACTGAAAACTAAGCAACCTGTGTGAATTCTCTTTGCTCTTGTACTGACAAATAGATCTTCTATATTGTAACAAGCATACATACATGTGCAATTGGTAGCCTGAGTGGATTCTAATTTCATGAATAGCCCTGATCACAGATATTAATTCAAATTCTTATGAATGACATTTTTGCCCACTCTTACTTAAAACATTATCAGTGTCACTTTAAAATATGAGCAGTATTCAAAATCTTTAAAAGTGTAACCAGAGGCTCAGATACATTTGTGTAAACCTCAAATAAGGCAATGAAGAATTTAGGATTATAGTTTATATAGCTGCTTGCTTGTGCCAGCATATATCTCTAGAGATTACAAACAAAAAATCAAAATAGATAAATGCAAGCAGAGAAGTATAAAAACAGAAATGTAAGGCAGTATTACTAAAGTTACTGGCAACGTGTAACAGGAGTCTGAGGCATTTATAACTACAAGCAGCAAGGGTACAGCAACAAGGCCTGAGTTGGTATTAAAATAAAAAACAACTGGACATGGAGAAGTGAGACAGTAAAGTATGACAAAACATTTGAATGTTCAGAGAGCAGCAGTGCTATATCAGTCTGGGAAGATAACACTGTGGATACTGCAAAAGTTATAGTGAGCAAAATTCCCTAATGCTTAAGAATGTGAGGATGAATGCTTCAGCCTTATTTACTAGGGATAATCTACGATTTTATTGTGTCCTCTCATAAAGTATAAGCGAAGGATGAGTAACTCAGAAGGCATGTACTGAATGAGCTCTTTTGTTCCGACTTCTACCACCCCGTACAGCACACTGGTTCAACTTGTGCTGGCCCTTGCCATTGTACAAAAGAACAAGGACATTGGGTATGTATGAGGCATTTTGGAGTGGGGAGGACAATAAGAGTTACCTGCCTTTCTCAAGATACTTTTCAGTCAGCCCTGCACGGCCCCAAATCAGGGCTATGGGAGGCTGGCATTTGGAAATATGTAAAATATGCATTTCTATACTCAACAAACTTGAGATGGTACAAAGTCCCCTACAGATGGCTCAATATAATAAAAATATTATAATCTGAAACATTTTAAAAAATCCAGCTCATGAAGAGGAACTGGAACCTACAGACTGTAAAACCGCAGTTAACAGCATCAATTGACTGACAGGGAAGAGGAAGAGAAAATAGTCATGGGGGGAGGATGCTGATTCACTTTCTCCAAATTATGATCACCAATACCTGTTAGACACTAGGAAATCAGACTTCTTCCCAAGTATCATCAGACTAAGCACAACTTATGTTCCATTAGAAACACCATCCTCTCCACATTCCAAGATGGTTGCAAGGAACTACGCACACACATTCATGATTCACTAGGCTATTGATATCTGCTCCCTTTATTTCCTTCAACAGAAAATAATGAGAGGCAGATAAGCCATGATTTAATTCAGTGAACCCTTCTTCTGGATTGGAAAGGATTCATTTGCACTGGATACCTGTTCAAATTTCCATCCATCAGACATAGTAGACACCATCTGGGTGAGCTCTTCCTCTTGGCACTGCAGGACTCTGTATACATGCTTGACAGGTCCCTGGAACATGAGGAAAATAGCAACTGACAAATTAGAAATTTGACAAATTAGTGGCCTTGCTAAGCAGCAACAGCTTTTTAAAAGGACTGGTGCATTTCTTGCTTTGCCTTGGTAAAATTAAAACAGAAACGTAATTACTGAAACTCTCTAAAACTCATCATCAAGTCTATGCTGTGGTGGTGAAGACGGCAAAGGAAGCTTATTTTTCTACCTCCATTGCATCCTCTCAGTGCCATCCAGTGGATCTGTTCTGAGGGTTTCAGGGGCACTTACAAACCGGCCCTGTGGAAGAAATAGTGGAACCCTCAGTGGCCCACTGTGAGGAATCTGCACAGCACTTTGAGGGTAAAATCACTCAGATCTGTCAGGAATTGGAGATGCAATTCCTTTGGCTGAGGCATCCAGCGCATTGTCTGATCCAAGTTTATTGGATGAGTTTCAGTTGTTGGGGCCTGAGGATGTGGACAAGGTGCTTGGACTGGTTCGGCCTACTATTTGTATGCTCAACCCTTGCCCACCATGGCTTGTGGCGCAAAGTGCAGAGTGGGTGCGCCCCGGGTTCTGGAGGCTGTGAATGCCTTGTTAAGAGAGGGAGTGGTCCTGGCCTCATTGAAAGAAGCTGTTATTAGACCACTCCCAAAAAAGGCCAATTTGGATCCAGAGTATGTGAGCAATTGTAGACCAGTCACTAATATCCCCTTCCTGGGGAAAGTGTTTGAGCGGGTGGTGGCTGGCCAGCTTCAGACACTCTTAGATGAAATGTACCTCCTTTATCCATTTCAATTGGGATTCAGACCTGGATTCAGAATGGAAACTGCCTTGGTCGCCTGTGGGATGACCTATGCCTTGAGACAGACAGGCAGAGTGCGATCCTGTTGGTTCTTCTGGACCTCTCAGCAGCTTTCAATACCATTGACCATGGTATGCTTCTGGACAGGCTGGTCGAGTTGGGAGTGGGGGCTACTTGACTGGCTGTGTCCAGAAGGTGGTGCTGGGGGATTTCTGCTCTGAGCCATGGCATCTATGTCATGGAGTTCTGCAGGGCTCTAGTTTATTCCACATACTTTTTAACATCTACATGGAACCACTGGGTGAGGGCATCGGGTGTGGGCTGAGTTGTCATCGGTATGCTGATGACACTGAGCTCTACCTTTCTTTTTCATCAGATGCAGGTGTGGCAGTGGATGTTCTGAATCAGGACCTGGCCTTGAGAATGGATTGGATGAGGGCTAATAAACTGAAACGTAATCCAGATAAGATGGAGATACTGTTGGTGCAGAGTGCACCTGTTCAGATGACATCTTGCCTGTCTTGGGTGGGTTGCACTCCCCCTAAAGGACAGGGTTCATAGCCTGGGGGTGCCTCTGGACCCTGACTTATCCCTGGGATTCTAGGTGGAATTGGTAGCCAGGAGTGCCTTCTATCGGCTTAAGGTGATATATCAGTTGCAGCCATATCTGGACAGACAGGACCTGGCAACAGTTATCCATGCACTAGTAACCTCTTGTCTGGATTATGCAACATGCTCTTGGGGCGGGGGGAGGGATCCCTTAAAGATGGTCTGGGAACTTCAGTTGGTCCAGAATAGGGCAGCCAGACTATTAATGAGGATAAGCAGATAAAATCATATAAAGCAAGTCCTCTACCATTTTAACTGGCTCCCATTTGAGGTCCAGGCCCAATTCAAGGAACTATCACAGGTGTTTAAAGCCCGAAATTGCTTGGGACCAGGGTATCTAAAGGAGTGCCTCTTCCTGTATGAACCTACCTGGCACCTTAGATCTGCACCTGAGGCCCTTCTGAAGGAAGCCCCTCTTCAGCAAATGAGGGTGATAACACAAAAAAGAGCCTTTTCTGCAGTGGCACCCCGACCCTGGAACAAGCTCCCAGAAAGTCCGTCTGGCACCTTCTTTACATTCTTTTAGGCACTAGGTGAAAACATTTGTATTTCTATGGTATTTTAATTGTTAACTCATTTTAAGGAGCAGTTAAACTGTGGGTCTGTCATTACTGTTATGTATCTTATATTGGTTTTAATATTTTTATATTTGCAATTGTTGTTTTATATTGTATTTTAATCTATATTTTATTCCATTTTGTATTTTGTTGCTGTAACCTGCCCAGGGTGCTACATGGCTAATAGGGCAAGCTAGACATTAAATGAATAAATAAATAAATGGTGTTTAAAGGTCATTTCTGGGCACCATGACTGTGAAAAACCAAAACATGTAGCAGGATTTTAGAAACCAGAAATAGAAGTAGGTGAGCAGAGTGAGGATGTTACAGCACAGAGATAGGCTAGGCATGTTGCATCAAACACCCTTTTGTTGCAGTCTGTTGTGTTCTGGGACAAGATAAATGTACGGTGACAACTAATGGCTAAAATGGATTTCAGCTGAAAATAATACTGTACCACTCGGAAAGTGGAGACAAGATGCAGCTGACCTCTCTCTCCACTATTTCCTACCTGGTCAGGACCTAAAGTGGCCAAAATGCCAGCAATAACAACACCCAAAATACTGCCCTCAGCACCTATCTCAATCCTTGGACAATCCCAGGTAAGAGAAGAATGCACAGGTCCCAAGTTTTTCTATTCTTCTGATTTCAAGTAAATTTTGCCTGGGCCAAGTTGGGTCTTGCTACATATACCTTTCCCCCAAAGTTCCAAAACCGTCTTAACTTTCCTTCCTTATGAAAGAAAACAAAAGGCTAATCAATTCCAATCCCTTAAATGTTTTGAGAATACATGAAACCCAGATTTTCTGACTTTTCAGGGAAATATGGGACTTTAAAACCCTACATAGTTATGAATTCCAAGCAGAATTCCCCAAATCCACTAATTTGCTTGCCAGCTATGACTACTTCTCTCACCTCTGGAAGACACCCCGTCCCACTGGCCCAACGCAGCGATCTGATCTCTCAAATTCTCCACGAACTACAGCTAACTATGAGGAAGACAATGCAACTGATCTGCCAGAACTTATCTGCAGTTTAAAGCAAACTTGTGAAAAGGAAGGACTCTCTCTGCTTCTCACTGAGCTTTTGGCAGGGGCAGTGATGCACTGCTCCCACCTCCTGCAAAAGCCCAACAAACCCACATTTCCTTCAGGGAGATCTTGGGAAACAAAGGGCGATTTCTCTTTCTTTTAGTGCTAGTGCCAAGATACTGCTTCTGTCTTTTGTGAAAGCCTATTATGAGACAGAGAAAACATTCCTCACCTCTCCCAAGTTCTCTGCACATGCCACAGAACTCAAGGAAAGGGTAGCTGGTAACCCCAAATAATGTCTGGTCAAGTCAGTATTTGTGAACACCCAATTCTTACAAATTCCCTTCTATGTTCTTTTAACATGCATTACTTGAGAGGTTCTGCTTTCATTGTCCCGTATTCGCTCCTTTACCAACCGCACTAGAGATGCAATGTTGTAAAACTCAGCTTCTTCCAGCACACCTAGGAACAAAAATTAAAAAACAGAATTAGGAATTGTTGCTGGCCTTAAGTGGATGCTAATCCCAAAGGCTCCTGTACAGAAAACTTTAGGTTCCAATATTGCAGCACTGTCATAACACAGAAATATATACAAACATGATTTTAACCTAATAAACAGAGAAGCTATAATACCAAAATTTCTTTTTGTACAGTGCAAAAAATACCAAAAAGTTTCAGAAAGCTACCACAAACATCCAGACACACTTGTTTGTTATGAATGCAGTGTTCTGTGTGCATGCCTCTTCTCACAACAGAAAACTACAAAAACCTCAGGATTCAAGAAGAAATGCCCCTTCCATTTCACTATCTTCACAAAGAAAAATATCCTTTTCAAACAACATACCAATGAAAAATCAATGCAACCATAATGGTTAATGGTATGTTCTTAGATTATTTTTGTGGTGTTTTAGTTATATTATTGTGCTGATTAGTTTATATTATTGTCCCTGTTCTGTTAATTATGAATTTCTATAGTGTGTGTGTACATTGCCTTGAGATTGTCTTTTGTGCTGGGAAGTGACATATTAATAATAATCAAAACCCCAAAATTTGTACTGTTCCACCATGAGTTGGCTTAAAATAAACCATCTTTCTCATGAAATAGAAACATGCAGACAATGCAATCACTGGGCTTAAGCATATTTAATTTTGAGCTGGGATGAGGCCAATATCCATTAAGGATCTCTCTCGTTTTCAAGGAGATAGATTATTTATATCTTTGCCAAAGTCAGACAAAGTATTGCAATCCCTTTTTCTTACCTTCTTCTGCCAATTCCTTGTTTATTATGAGTTTTCCATGCCGGAGGTAGTTCAGGATTGGACCAAAATATGTGGGATCCCTATCAATGAGATATGCCCCCGTTTCATCCTGTTTAGAAATATACCAGTGTCAGATTCTGATACTAAAATGGACAATTCAATGGAAAATATTTGGCTATGGAAGCTGGTATCACGAACATGGGAATTTGTTTGGCTGCAGAGAATCAACTTCCTCCTCAGCAAAACAAGTGGGTTCTTTTTAAGAAGTTGTGTCTGAATCATCCATAAAAGACAGAGCTTAGATTTAAAATGCTGTTATAATGTCTACTAGGTTTCCATCTCCTGCATCACAAGATAGAAAGAAGTATTTTATTACTGGCTTTTCTATTAGAAGACACCATGGTGCAATAAAAACATAGGTCACTGCCTAGATAAAAGCATCTCATTGAATTATCTAATCATATGTCTATCTACTTGAAATAAACTGCTCTTACATCCAGATCAGTGGCATTCTTTGAAAATTTATGAGTGTTTTATTTCTGAATTTCCATAAAGCTTTGAAAGCACTTAGGAGCAGCAAGAAAAAAATGGGCAAAAAATGAATACAATGACCTCATTTTTCTTTGTTACTGAATTCCTAAGAAAAACTTTTCTTAGTTCAAACTGTTAATTCTCTCACATGAACCATATTAGTGCTTTCCAACAGAGGTAAAATTTTTCTGCTGCACACAAATGCAATCTAATCAATTTGTTTGGCTATTAGCTGGAAGATTAGCTGGAAAATTACTAAGGATGAAATGCTATGCATGCTTAGATGGGCTTTTTTTCCTGTCTCATGATACCAGTTAGGAGATAATGTATAACTACCCTTTGTGCTTAACAGTTTTTTGCAGGAAGAAAATATGATTGTAGAAGCAATAGGAAAACATGGGAGGGTTACCAGTGGAAGATGATGTTGATCTCCCTGCCCCATCAAATTCTGTGAATGAGGCAAGGCATGATTACATTCTTATCTGGAAGCACTCAAAAGCTACAATCACATACATACTTACTTGTGAATAAGTTCCAGTGACCAGGGGCTTAGCTCTGAGGGGACATATATAAGATTGTACTGCACAAAACCAGTAAATAAGGAAACCAGCGTAGATATTCCTTTGTGACTAATGTGTTGATTCCAATCTAAGATGGTATCTTTTAAGCACCTGAGTTTTCAGTTAAAACTCTATTGTAAAGTAACATATTTATGGAAGGTCTTTTATGGGATATTCAATCCCACCCCTACAGTATTTTAGTATCAGCAACAACTATATGCTGAAAGCAACCACTCAAAATATACTTCATCTTGGCATATAATGTTAAGCATTGGAAATGGGAGTTGGACAAGCTGCTCTGCAGTATGGACATGGATTTTTTTAAAGTTCTTCCTTATTTCACTAATGTGAGGGATAAAATTAAGCCTCACGTGCTGCATTTGCCCTTAGGGTCTGTGGAGCAAAATATACCTTGAACTAAGAGGTTATACTCTGCCAGCTTTATATAAGAAAACAGATTCATATTTACTGTCTGCTTCCCAATGCTCCCTTAATCTACCCTACTACAAAGCAACAAGAGAGTAAGTGAAGCACTGCTCATGGTAAAAAACAATTTCAGATAATTGCACGTATTTAGTCAGCATTATGTTTGCAATGACAAATGATGCTTCAACTCACTGAAGATGCTACAGAAAGTTCCATGGACTAGGTAACTTGGAGGCAAGGAAAATATTGATTCTCTATATATGCAATATAAAGAAGAGCCAAAATTGCCAGAATCAGAACCCCGCAGAAGTTCTATGGAAACAACTAATGCTATATTCTGAAGATAAAGTACACATGTAAGTAGAATTTTAAAAGCAGAATCCTATGCATGTTTATTTAAAGGTGCAACTGTACAATAATTTTCATATATAGTTGAAGATGTGCTGAAGTGCAACCTATGGGTAATTCCTCCAAATTAAAAAAAAAGGAAATTCCATACATGTTACAAAGATCACTAAATAATGAAGGGGTGTGGAATTTGTAGTCCACCAGATATTTTGGTTTACAATTTAAATCAAACCTAGTCCACAGTGCCAAAGGTGAGGGAAGATGGGAGTTGTAAGTCAAAACATCTTTGGGGTAGGACACAACAAGCCCATCCCTGAAAAAGTACAATCAATATATGTAGCAATTAATGTGTTTCACTCTACTGAAATTACTACTTATGTTAAGACTAGGATTAATGCAGTGTTTACAACACAACCACACATATGAAATGGTAAAATTCATATTGACAATGTTATAAACAAGCATAAACAATAAGCTACAAACCTATCAAGCTGTCAAATAGTTGAACATGCTATTTCAAGTTTCATTAGGAAAACACCCATGTTTTCTTTTTAGTACCGAATGCCTGTACTAAATATTAAAGTGCTTAATGGTTAGGGTGGTGACTACAACCATTAAAAGAAAAGGTTACACACCCTTCTTCCACACAAAGTCTAGATCAGGGCAGGCAGTGGGTAGACTGGGATTTCTAAGCAGATCTCCAAGACATCTGTGGTAGATTAACCAGAGCTTTTGATTTCCAGTGGTGAACAAAGAAAAGGGGTTTCTCCTTCCTAAATAAGGCCATGGAAATCAAGAAAAAATTGGGAGGGAACAGGAATAGATTTCTGCGTGAAAGGTGGTGTGCATAAGTTGCTGGTGCTGCCTACAAATTGAGCTGAGCTAGGGGCACTTTGTTCTGTAATTCTATGTCCTCCTTGGACCACTATATTGGGTGAATCTTGTGGTTCCTTGTGATGTACAAAGTGCATCCTGTTAGTCTAAAATCTATGCATCACTGTTCTAGATGTAGGCTACAAGGTTTTCTAAGAGCAAGTCTCTTGTAAACAGAGCCTCACCCACCCACCCACCTACCCCCCCCCCCCTTTATTTTGCTTTGCTGAGACCAAACTCCGATCAAGTATATAGGGAGCTGGGAGCTCTGCAAGGACCGACCTCCACGAGGCACCATGAGAAGGGGCCTTCCGCTATGGGTCATGGCTGTAGGAAGCAGACAAGTTCTGAGGGGTGGGCAAATACACTGTCCTGGGAGGCATCCCGAGTCACAGGGCGGTCAAAGGCTCGCGCCGCTCACCTTGTCCGAGCCCAGTTCAGGGCCCTCCTGGCAACAGAGGCGGCAGAGGAAGGACTTGGGCTCGCGGCAGAGTGTCTGGCGGGTGCTCACGAAGTAGGTGCCACCCACGTTCAGCCGGACCCACTTCGAGCCCGCGCCGCCGCCGCCCGGTGTGGCTCTGTCGGCCGCTGGGGGGTCCGAGCTGCGCGCCTGGCAAGCAGGGGCCGCAGCTGGGCGCGGACTGGGCGGCCCAGCGACCGGCAGCGGGCTGGGCGTGCGGCCCCGCGGCGGCCCGTCCCCGGCCGCCAACTCCGCCATTCTCCGCTACGGCTTCTTCCCTGGGCGAGCGGCTCGCAGCCCGTCAGTCAGCGGCCGGGACGGAGAAACTGGAGGAGGACGCGGCGGGGCTCCGCTGCCATCACCCCAGTCCCCAATGACAGGGAGGGCCGACTTCCGGGGTGGAGAGCCACTTCCGAGTCGCCCGCAGCCCTCCGGGCACAACCACTTCCTGCGGCCACGTCCCGCGCCTCCTGCCTCGCCCCGCGCCGCATGCGTGTTTGGAGGAAACCAGCACGCGCGCGCCGTGGGTCTCTGCAGAGGCAAACCGCCTTTTAAGCGCAATTAAAAATAACGCTCGGAGAAGCCCCAAATAAAAACCGGAAGGAAGCAGAGAAAGGCCTTGCCTTTCTGAACTATGCGTAGCATAGACACAAAAATTAGAGAGCGGCATTACCTTGGATGCGACGGGACTTCCAGGTTACTGTTGATGCCATTCCCAGCCCCCCCCCCGCAACGTGTGTGTCCTCCCCACAGTCAAGAAGGGGGGAAGCAAAGCAAATACTTTGTCCTCTTTTCGGGGGGGTGTATGAAACAAATGAATTTGCGGACGGGCGGGCGTTTAATTGGTCTGCCAGCTTTTAACCGCTTCTCCACTGGGAAGGCAGAGCTATCCAAAATTAGTTTCCCCATATTGCAGGTACAAGGAACGGAAAAAGCAATACTTATATTATGCTTGTATTTGCACCTTGAGCGGAGCGGCTGAGGCTCAGATTGGGACGCAGTAAGCCTGACATATAGTCTGTGGCTATCACCCCCATGCTGTAAATTGGGGTACGTTGATGCAGGCAATGCTAGAAAGGACAATTTCAAGCGCACTCGTTCCACTGACAGTGTCCGTATGCTTGCATCACCCGAGCTCTTCACACCAGCATGTTGACAGCCGACAGCGCGGCAGAAGGCACGGCGCCCTGAAGCACACCTCGGTTGCAGCACGGGCAAATGTTAACCGTGTGCCCCTATACATGTCTCCTCGAAAGAGCCCCGAGGAGTTCCGGGGGGCTCACTCCCAGGGCAGCAGGGATGGGCTTGCAGCCTGCGTGCGCAGCCCCTTGCGTGTGCCATCGCTTGGCACAGGCCTGGTTTGCGACTACACTCTCCCCGACCCAAGAAAACCAAGTGGCCTCTCTTCGTTTTCCCTCTCTACGGCGCCGGGAGCGGCCGAGCCTTTCCGGATTTGTTCCTCCTGATTGGCCCGACGGGGGGTCACGGTCAGGCCGCGCTTCCTCAAGCGCGTTTCCGGCGGCGCTTGGTGGGGGCGAAGGGTCGCTGAAGGTGAGCGAGGGGAGCGTCCTTCGCCGGGCGGTGCTGCAGGCCGGCCTCCGGTTCCGCGAGCAGCGCGCGGTTTCTGCAGGTTGCCCTTTCACTACGTTACGTGGTGTTCGGGTGTCGTTGTGACCCGGCAGGAGTGTCGCTTCCGGAGAGAAGAACATACACGTTGATTTGCCTTCGACTGCTTTTGTAGTAGTGGGCTAATGCAGCGTTTCTCTTAAAATTTATTTTGATATTAGGTAATCTTGGTGCTCGGAGCCATGTCAGTCAGATCTACTTAAAGTAGATCCATTAAAATGAATGAGACGAGTTAGGCGTTGGGCAGGACCCATAAAATGATTTTTGACGTCTTTATAAAGTACACATAATTAAAGGTATTCTTTTGAATAAGTGAAGTAATATTTTTACTTGAATGATATGGTTTTTGAACTTTGCAAGTTACACCTGGTACATTGACTACAAAGTCAGTGAGTTTGTTGGGGCGACTCCCAGATAAGTGTGCATTAGATTATAGTCCTAGTTTGGAATTTGTTCAAATGAATTTGAAGTGTATTTGTCCCTATGATTAGTATTTGTTGTTTGCCTCTTACCTTATAATTCACAAGTCATAGATTTATCTTACCATGTGTTAACATTTGTGTTTTTTGGTCTCTAATGCAAGTCTTCTGGTTTCTAGATTGTAACAATGGCTGCCCGCAGAACTGCTGTGAAAGCAATAGACTGGTTGGCATTTGCTGAGCGAGTGCCTCCCGCTCAGAAACCCATGTTTAATGCTCTGAAAACACGCAGTGATGCTATCTCAGCCAAGTGAGTACTTCCTAGTGTGAAAAGAGCGCTATGGGCAGCATGACAGTAGAATTAAATTCCATTTTTCTGAGCACAGGTGCCACAGTGCTTGTGATGATGGGCAGGTTCAAGCTGTGTATTATCAGTTATATTAATTTATAGTGGATTTTTTGAAATTCATTTTATAGGTTACTTTAAACACTAAGATGATCACTGGTTTTTTATGCTATCTGTTTCTTTGCTTCTGCAAAATCTTGGATTTTCGATGTTCATTTGTTGCTGACATAGGTGGTTGATGTGGATATGCTAATTTCATTTTGTAATTTTGAACAACTTTACGGTAGCCTTCTTTAGTCTTCAGACACTAAGAAAATTCTTGAAACAAGATGTGTCTGCTGTCACATGTTTTGGGACCATAATACCTGTTGGAGCACCTCCACCCGCCATATCTGTTTAGACGCTATGTTCAACCTTCTGGAACCTGGGCCTTCCTCCCAGTACTAACTCTGAGAGAGGCTCAGAGGGTGGTGACAAAGAGAAGGGCAGCCCTCCTGGCACCAAACTTCGTCATCTTTTTGATGCCAGGTTAATTATACACTTTATGCTGAGACCTTTAAGGACTTACTTAAGTTGTCCCTTCAAGTCCCTAGATATCTATCTCAGGTGTTTTTTACAGAGTAATTTCTGTTGCTTTACTACTTTTTAATACTTCTCTGATTTTATGGTATTTTATTAATAATCTTACTTATTTTCCACTGTATTTTATCATATTTTATGGATTGTTGTAAACTGTTCAGAGGGCTTTGATTATGGGGCAGTATAGAAGTAAATAAATAAAAATTATGATAATTATTTGGTCACGACAAGGGAGCTCAGATCACATGCTATTTCTTCATGACTTGGTAACTTAAGGTTATTTTAAGATTTGAGAAAATTCTTCTATCATATTCTGGCAGGACTATCTCAAGTCTTCTATGCTGGACATAACATAAAAGCAATTAAATAAAAATGAGAATATATTGGCTAAATGTCTGTCAAATTTTTGTTAAGTGTTTTGCAAGGCTCATTTAGAGATGTATCTGAATAGCTGAGAACATTGACAGTTTTGATTAGGTACTCTTAGGACAGATGACAAGAATGAGAGATGGCTGTAGTACTAAGAATAGCCAGAAATACCCAGTAATTCTAATGTGTTTCCCATGTCCCAATAGACTTACTTCTTTGCCAGCGGCTCCCCCAGCCATAGACTGGGCATTTTACAAGTCTGCAATTGCCATACCTGGCATGGTTGATGAATTTGAGAAGAAGGTGAGACTACGTTATGATACTTCCAATGTTTCTGAATTTAAATGAAAGTTCTTTGAATGTTAGACAGTCTGAAAGTCATATTAATTATAATGTAATTTACAGCAAGGCATCTTGGTGGCCAAACATTTATATGAAGCTAAAGTGGAGGCTGTAGCTTTCTTGGGGCAATGAATACATGTTTTGCACCTTCTGCACCAGCAGGCATTGCTTTATGGAGCACATACTTAATCTAAACTTGAAGCAATAATCCTTTTGACCTGATTTCTTTGCTATGTATGACCTTAACATTTCTGTATAAACTCCAGGATAAAGAAGAAAATATAGGGTCTTTTGTACATCCACATTACAGTGGTACCTTGGCTCACAAACACCTCAGTTCATGACCAAATCGGGTCGCGAACAAAAATTTCATAAAAATTTTGACTCAGGTTGCGAACTCCGCATTGGGTGGTGATCGCCGCCATCTCCCCACCTCCCATCCCTCATGTGGGGAGATGGCCGTGATCGTGCTGGGGGCAGGGGTGGGGGGAGATGGCCGAGATCGTGCCTGTCCTTCCTGCAGGAGCGTGCCCATGATTGCGCCCGTCTTTCCTGCAGGAGCGCAACCACGATCTTGGCCATCTCCCCCCTCCAGCATGATTGCGTCCGTCTCTTCCCCCAGCACACCCGTGTTTGCGCCCAGTCTCCTTCCCTCCAGCGCACTGGGATGACGGGCGCATGCAGGGATGACGGGCGCAATCGGGTCGTGCTGGGGGATGCGGGGAGATGGCCACACTCGTGCTCGGGGTGTGGGGGAGATGGCCTCGATCTTTGTTGTTCTTTGTCACTTTGCTTCACATTTTTCTGATTTAAAAAATAGTTACAGAATGGATTAACCTTATTTACGTTGAACCTTATGGGGAAATTTAACTCGGCTCATGTTTTGGGTCAGGACCAGAGTCCTGGAACGGATTAAATTCGTGAGCCAAGTTACCACTGTATAAGCCTCACTCTGTTATGTTTACATTATTCATACTTCAAATTTCTGGTTATTCTTTTTACTGTGTGGTAGATTGTTCTGTGGTATTGCTTTTATTTTGTAAAGGCTATTGACTGATTTTTAAAGTTTAACTTCTGCAGTGTTGTTGTGCTCCACTTCCATATTAAACGGTTCCCAGGGAACAATATAGACCAACATTTATTTATTTGTTTTTGTGTTTCTATACTGCCTCCTACTACAACAACAACTCTAATGGAGCATTTGATTTCATCATCATTCTGATGACCCAAGCCATACTTCCTTAAGCCATTCTTTTTGGATAGCTCCTAATTTAATAATAGGGGCCTGGTTGAGCCAAGGCACTTCTCTTTGCCTTAAGGATGTCAAAGCATTTCTTCCTAAGTATCTCTTGAGGATACTTAGGAAGAAATGAAGCCATCTGTATCAAAGAAGATACACAATTTCTTGAATACATATAGGGATGAAAAATGGATAAAGAATACCAGTAAACAGGCAAAGTTTATGGTTATCTGGGTAGCCACAGGACTTTTGATGCAACAGAAATTGTTTCCAGGGGACAATTTACTTGGACACCTTGACTGTTCCTGGCTCTAAGCAGAAAGCCAAAGAACAGGGCCCCTTGCCATGGATTTTTTTTTTTTTAACTGCATACGTCTTCCTCTATTTCAGAGGCTATCAATATATTATTCCCCCATTCCTGGGAAGGAAGGATAAAAGAATAGCCAGCTTTCCCAGTTAACTTAAGCACAAATGTGTGTAAACATCCTTATATCAAAAATGAGGCAAGACATTCACAGTGCCTAATAGCTGGTGATCCCTCACCTTCACTGAGGCCCCACAGGTTTCTCACCCCAATTAAGCCTATCAAGTATCTTTAGCTAGATGTAATGCATGTAATCGGACACTGGGAACAGTTGCACTTAACTCTTTGGCCCAGGGTCTTCTGATTACTAATCCCTGTATGCCTCTTAAAGAAGCTGAAAACTGTTAGAGGTTGGGCCTCAACCTTAGCCTTGAGAAAGGAATGAGCTAATAAGATTTCAATTGTCCTAATATGAGGTAGTGACAGATTTTATTTTCCTGGGCTCCAAGATCACCGCAGATGGGGACTGCAGCCAAGAAATTAAAAGATGCTTGCTCCTGGGGAGGAAAGCTATGGCAAATCTAGACAGCATACTAAAGAGCAGAGACATCATCCTGCCAACAAAAGTTCCTATAGTCAAGGCTATGGTTTTCCCAGTTGCAATGCATGGCTGTGAAAGCTGGACCATAAGGAAGGCTGAGCGCCAAAGGATTGAGGCCTTTGAATTGTGGTGCTGGAGGAGACTCCTGCGAGTCCCTTGGACTGCAAGGAGATCAAACCAGTCAGTCCTAGAGGAGATCAACCCTGACTGCTCTTTAGAAGGCCAGATACTGAAGATGAAACTCAAATACTTTGGCCACCTAATGAGAAGGAAGGACTCCCTGGAGAAGAGTCTAATGCTGGGAACAATAGATGGCAAAAGAAGAAGGGGACGGCAGAGGATGAGGTGGCTGGATGGAGTCACTGAAGCAGTTGGTGTGAGCTTGAGTGGACTCCGGGGGATGGTGGAGGACAGGAAGGCCTGGAGGAATGTTGTCCATGGGGTCGCGATGGGTCGGACACAACTTCGCGACTAACAACAACAACGTGTTGTCAAGTTATTTCTGACTTGCTTCATCCAACCACATGGAACAATAGAACTTTGCTGTCCCAGTTACAACTTGAAATAAGATTTTAAAAAAGAATTCCTCCAAAAAATATTAATTTGATTGCTCTTTTCCATCTCCACTTGCCCATTTTTAAATGTTGCTGCATGATTTTCTAACATAAGGGGCTAGCTTGCAATTAGAATTCAAGAATTCTGCCTCTAAGTCCTCTTTTTGGTTTTCTGGTAGAGCAATAAGTGTATGAAAGAGAAATTCAGGAAATGCTAGATGACATCAATTCTATTAACTGCTTAAGCTGTATTGATTGCAATAAAACTTCAGTATTGCCTAACACTTTTGATGGCTAGAATTTGCAGGTGCTGTGCATTCTTAATAGGTGTTATCTTCTTCCTTATGACTGACTAAGGTCTTGGCAAATTAATTCAAATTAAGTTTAGCTTTTTTTTTTTTAGTGTCCCATTAATGTTGAGATGTCTTATGTTAGCCTATGTAGCTTACAACTTCAGACATGACATGAGCTTGAGTCAGTTTCTCAAGACTTCAATGGGAAGGAGACTAGTGCTTTGGAAAACTGGTAAGTGCAAAGCATGCAGTGAGCTACAGCGCCTGTCTGAGAGAAGAGTACTTACAGGGACAATGAATATGGTGTTGACTGCACTGGAAGCAACACACTTAAAATATCTCTCCTCTTCTCTAATTTGACAGTACAATGCACTCAAGATTCCTGAGCCTGTGGATACCCAGTCTGCTAAGATAGATGCCCAAGAAAAAGAATCTGTAAGTATTTCATTTCTTTGTCCACTTATGTGGCATTTCTTGGTGCCTGTAGGCGATATGTGCAGAAGAGGAGCCCGTATCAACTTGACCAATAGAGCTGAACCTTGGTCTCTCTTGAACAGCTCATGCTGATTTTAGCAAATAGGGCTAGATGTAGTTCCCTTCTCACCACTGATCACTTTCCCTGTGCTGTACTTCAGACTGTTGTTTGCTGGGATTGTGGCACTGCTGAGGTCGATTTTAAGAGTTACAAGCCTCAAACTGTGTTCTTGTTAAAGAAGGTCTCTACCTGGTGCCTTTGTTTTGCTCTCTTTGGCGCTAGGCAAGCCTCTCCGGGAAGGGAGATTCTGCAAATGGGGCGCCATAACAGAAAAGGCCCTCTTCTTAGTAGCCATCCACCTTACCTCCTTTGGTGAGGGCTTCCAGCGAAGGACCATTGAGGGTGATCATAGGGTCTGGAAGATGGGAGGAGACAGTCCTTCAGGTAACCTGGTCCCAAGCTGCTTAGGGCTTGAATGTGAATACCAGCTTTGAATTAGACCCAGGAATGGATTGTCAGCCAGTGCAGATGGAAAAGTATTGACATAATATGATCATGTTGGCCACTTCCAACATGACTCCCTGTCCTCTGTTGAACCAGCCCAGCATAGTGCAGCAATTCCAGCAAGAGGTTACCAGTCTCCAGCTAAAGGTAGGTAGGCTATCTCTGTCCAAAAAGGTCATCGTTGGTATATTAGCCTAGACTGATAAAAGGCCCTTCATTCCACCAAGTCTGCCTGTTCCTCTAGCGGATACAGAAACACTCCAGACTGAACCTGATCCACTGTGGGAGAGCATCCCTCCCTTGAACATCACTTACCTGAACCACCCACTAGGAGTAGCAGCATCTTGTTTTGGTTGCATGGCCCTCATTCAGTCCATTAGTGTGCCCAGGCACTGATTCAGAGCAGCCAGTCTTTCACCTATATTTGGGGAAAAGAAGAGAACCCTAATTCCACAGCTACCTTCTGGAGTCAGCCATCCAAGTAGCAGCACGACCACTGCTGCACAGTGTTTCTGACTCTCAACCCAGGCTCCTGCAAAGGTATGAGTTTGGAGTCAAAATGGCAAGCCTTCTGGATTACTGTAGTCTCTCAGACAACGTCACTGATGGGTTCACTGCATAATTTGATATCTTGCAGGAGAAGAGTGCTGCTGCCTATATACAAGCCTCTAAAGCCCGCATTGTTGAGTACGAGAAGGAGGTAAGCTGGTGATCTTCCTGGTGCAAAACAGGATGCTGTATCGTGCTGTGCTATCTGTGAATCAACTCCATGCTTTTTCTTTTAAGTATTCCTCTTCAAGATGCAGTAACTCTGTTTTCTCTTCTCTTCTCTTCAAGCTTCAGAAGTATATAAACATGATTCCTTTTGAGCAAATGACACTTGAGGAGTACTGCGAGGCATTTCCAGAAGCCAAGCCAGACAAAGAAAAATACCCATTTTGGCCACATAGGCCCATTGAAGACTTGTAAAAGCTGCCTGTCTGAAAGGACCCTATAGCATCTCTTAAATAAAGTAATTAGAGCGGAGCCTTAGAGAATTGTCTTTTCTAAGAATCTTGCAGTTGAACTGGGTTCACGTTAAGACTTCCTGAGCTCAATATAGCTTAATCTCAAATTAGACTATGTCAGAAAGTTGCCTCATCTTGTCCTGGAGCACTGAAAGCCAGTGCGGTTCAGCTAAGATTGGTGATCTTGGGCTCGTTGCATGGTTGACTGAGAAGAGGATCATGAAGCACCGGAAAGCTAAATATGCTCTCATAGAAATCAAGTTCCATTGAAGTCAATGAAATTTACTTTTGAATAGAAGTATAGAACTGAGTTTTAAAATTGGGTTTTAATTTGGAGATTCTAAACTTCTAAAATAAGCAATTTAGACACTTGCTACCCTTAACATTTTGAATTTTTTTAGGCCTTTAACAGAGGTTAACTTGGCTTCACATGGGGATAGGGGAGGAGTTTAGTGGGTTGGCAGAGCCAATTCTCTCACATTGTGGGGAAACTTGCTTCCATTAAGATCTTTCCAAAATGCCAGCTTGATTCTATATAACTTGAGGCTATAAGCAATGAGATGGCATACAAAAACTCTAAATAAATAATTCAGTGCCTTGAAAGCAGCCTTCTCCAACATGGTGCCCTCCAGAAGTTTTGACTCTGACTCTGATCAGCTTCAGCTAGTGTGGCTAGTGGTCAGGAATCCTAGGTGTTGTAGGTCAGGAGAGCAGCAGGTTGAGAGAGGCTTCTCTCAAATATATCTGTAAGTAGTCTTAACATTTCTCTCAAATGGAGAGTATGGAATGCTTACCCAAGAGGAGTAAACTGGGTGAATTCCTATGACAGTATATCAGAATGCTTGTCTTCTGGTTCTTGAAGCATGAGTAGCAAGAATCTCTGCAGTGGTGAACACATAGACCTTAGGCCAGGGGAGCATGGGGTCCACTTTTGTAAAGATCACACTAGCAAATGGGATATTCAGGTTTTATAGATCTTTGGAAGACTCCAAACTCCTACTACATCCCTCCTCTCTTTGTGGATTGAACTGCATGTGTTAATGTGTAGCAACTCTGTAAGTGTGTGCCAAACATGGCAACTCACATGCATATATATATTTCCCAACCTTTCAACTGGTGTTCAATATACCATTGTATTAACTAGTTTATTCTTTGGCTTTATGCTTCATGCCCTTAATTAGCTTTGGGTTATGTAAGACATTACCTATTGAGGGCATTTTAACTCAATAATACATGGTAGTTGATCTCTTGCATTAATTGCAAACTGGCATGCAGGGGGATTTAAACTTTGACAGTACTGGTAGATGACAAGAAATAGTTTTATTAGTATTTTCAAATTGTGCCATTTGGCAAACTGTTTTAAAGTACAGAAACATCACACAATTGTTTTTAAAAGCAAAACAAAGAAGTATTAAAATAAGGAATGTAAAGCAGCAAGCAGGTTTCTAAAGATAAGTATTTACTCCTCTAAAGGTATTCCTAAATAAAATGGGTTTCACATGGATCTAGAGAAGCAGGGGGAGCAGGATGTATCTCTTGGGAAGGTATTGCAGAATTCAGGTGTCACCATAGGAAAGCTCTTGTTCCTTATCACCATCCACCATAGATGGTGGTGAGAGCAGTTAGAATTGGATATCTGAAGTTCTCAGTTCATGAGGTGGGGGCTCTAACAGGAAGAGAGAGTCCTTGGGGCAAAAGTGGGCATGGCAGATCTACTGGTATATCTCTGGATGGTGTGCAGCAGATCAAAACTTACCAATTCTCAATTGCTCAGCAGCAACAACAGAATGACTCTCCTTCAACACTTAGTTATACTGCTGAAGAAAATTCGAGATAATCTGCAGTGGATTTTTATGTGAAAGGACTCTGAATGTTTTGAGTACCAGAACTTGACGTACATCTTTTCCATCAGACTTTGGTTTGTGAGTGTGGGAGATTCTAGAAAAAGAAAGATCCTACCAAAAGGCATTTAGAACATTAAACTGATCAATAGAAAATTTTAAAATAATTTGAACCTGGTGATACAGGATGTAGATCACCAGACAGTCCCTTTGTGGTATGTCTGGGAACCTATTCATGAAGGATCAACAGGGCAAGCCAGAGTATTTACTCATTGTTCCTTCATAGAAGAAAGGGGAAATCTGTCCAGATGTTGGGATTACCACTCCCATCCTCAATCATTGGCCATGTTAGCCAGAGCTAATGAACCATAGATTCTTTAGTCATGTTTTGGTATTCATTTGCCCTGCCTGATAAGCAGTTCAGATCCCCTGCAATTCAATCACTGCTTTGGATAAAGATTTTGTTCTTTAACTGTGGCAAGAGACAAAGCAAACCCTTCTTTTATTTTCAAGATTTCCTTCCAGCCTTTCTTGGATTCTAGGTTTAATAGAAAATGTTATATATGCAGAGATGCACAAGTATTATCCAACAGTACGCTGCTTGTCTACATCTGTCTCTAAAGAAATAAAGCTTGACTTCAGTCATATCATGTTGGTCTTCCGTGACTTCAACAACTGTAGAATCAGCAGAATAGGGGCAAATAACAGCTGTAATAAAAATTTGCATTACCCTGAATACCTTGACATAAGCATGTTCCGCCAGCTATACAGAAAGAGTATTATAATTTATAAACTATAATTTCATCACCCCTCCATACCTCTAGGAGCAGAAAGAAGACTGAAAACTTACAATTGTTAGAAACAAACACATTCCTTTTCCCCCCTAAAAGGCAGAAGTGGCCCTGGATTTACAACTAATGATGTAATTTTTAAAAGTAATAAGAGTGGAAGCTTTTGCACTGTGAGATCTAAATTGCTTTCATGAAGAATCAATGATAATTGCTCAGAGCACTCTGCTGACTCTTGGGACCAGCTTTTCAAATTGCTTGCTTACATGAATCTAAAGGGTAAACTTGTAATCAGACCAAGGGAATGAGGGGGAATGAGGTTTGCATGATTGCCATAAAAGAAACATGAGCGGTCTGGATTATGGATGCAGTCTGATACATTGTGTCTGGTGCCATATTTTTAGTCACTATCTTTGCCTTATATTGGGCAAAAAAAGTAACTGTGGTTCTGAACAACCACTGCCTAATTCAATTGCCTGCATAACTGCAGTTTCCAAATGCTAAGGCTTTGTAGCTCTTTCTAATAAATAGAAATTCAGCTAGGCTCACTTTTTATTAGTCCTGCAGAAGTTCATCCTTGTGAAGATTCCTCCTCCAGCAGCACCCATTCCAGCAGGTTGTCTTGAGTGAGATGAGGGGGAAGGAGAGCAGGACTGTTCCCCCAACCCTGCAGAAGGGATTAGTCATCCCCCGCTTTTCCACCCCATTCTTTCTTTCATGCTGCCTACCCCTAGAGTCTGCCCCCTCAGCCACTTGCTTGCCAATTCACAAGGTAGCAAGCATGCAACCACTCCGATTCCCTCAAACTCCTGGCTTGCTGACAGACTATCCAAGGACCTATTTATCTGGAAGCATCCAATGTGCAAAGAACTGCACTTATTTGCATATACTATAATCAAATGATTACAAATGGACTGAGCATGGAAAAATGCTGGAGGGATATGAGGAGAAAGGGGACCCCCCCCCCCCGAAGATTAGGCTATACTAACTCCCAAAAGCTCCTGCAGATATGACCAATGCAAAGGGATCCTGGGAGCTGGAAATCTCAAACATCAGGATCTTTCCCTAGGGCTCAGTTGCTTGAGGTACGTTCCAGGGTAGTTATTTCCTTGTCAAGTCATCTATGTACACAGCTCATTCTTGGGAGTAATTACCCAAACAGGGTTTCACCAATGTTATAACAGCCCCAATAGTAAAATGCAAAAAAATTGTTGTGAACATGAATGAGTATTCAGAGAGCACTCCACTGAATGCTTTCTCATTTGCACCTTCTTTATACCAGGTAGGTAGTTTACTGTATTAAGCCATAGGCTATTACAAATTGACAGGGCCATAAGATCCAATTTAACAAAGGAGAACTTTAAAACACCTCCTTCCTATCTGCCAATAGTTTAATAAGGATGAGGCACACGTGGCTTTCCAGATGGAGTTGGCCTACTGCTCCTTGCAGTTGCGCACCCTTGCAGCTGCGAGCCGGGGCTCAATGACAGCCGGAGGGCCGCATGCACGTCCTTCTGATTTCATACGTCATGATTTGCTTAAAAATAAAACTTCCAGTAAATCACAGCAGAAGCGGGATGAAGCGCTACGCGCCGCGTCTTGCCCAAACCAGCCAGGGCCGCCCGGGGGCGCTCCTTTGCTGCGGCTGGGAGTCCGGAAGAGAAGGACGCGCGTGCTGGAGCGGGGGGTTCCGTAGGAGACAGACAGGGCAGCGGTCTACCCCATCCGTGTACGCGTGCACACGTGCCCCGATCCAGGGGCGGGGCGACGCGGGTTGGGGATGGAGAAGGAAGGAAATCTTTCCCGGGTGAAGGCGCGGCACCAGCCCCATCGCAGGCTCCAGCTGGATGCAGAATCAGGCGGAATTCGCCTTGCCGCGCATGAAGAGCTCACCTCTACGTTGTTGTGTTCTTAAAATTTTATTTCTGTAACGGCAAAATAAAGGATCCAGCTTTTCAGAATACGGAATGAAGAGTATTCATCTCCCCGTCCGCACGCGCTTCCGTGGTTCCTCCAGCTTGAAGGCGAGGAAATAAATGTTTCAGTGCTTCCCTTTAATGATCTCAATGACTCGATCAGTAATCTAATGCGTGTTTAAAAACAAAACAAAGCGCCGAAAACGATTTTTACAGCTTCCCCCGCCTTCAACACACCAAGTTCTAAATTTAGTATGGAGGCGAGTATTTCGATATTAATTTTACTTGTGGGAAGCAGCCAATTCTTACTCATTTTTAAAGAAGCTCTTTTAGAAGTAAGATCAATAGGTAAAGATATCTCACGGGGCGTTGCTAACAGTCCCAAAAGATATAGTTACCTCCAGAGATGTAGTGAGGGCGGGAGGAGTAAGAAAGATTTCTTGAAAAAAATGCTCGTATATGCGACCACGTGGCCTAATGGATAAGGCGTCTGACTTCGGATCAGAAGATTGAGGGTTCGAGTCCCTTCGTGGTTGAAATCCGTTGCTTAGAAAAAGAGGCGACTAGGTATTTTTCTGCCCTTCGAGAGGAATTACTGTATATGTAAATTGGAAATCAGATCCTATCTGCTATGTTGATTTTGTGTGTATAAACTTACAGCCAAGTATTTTCAGTAGTTCTTAGACTGCATTTATTTAGCTAATTAAAAAACCCTAATCCTATGCAGCAAGCCTGTGCAACTTTAAACAGGAATTGGCCTACGACACCAAGTGACATTGGCTGGAGCATGCTGGGCCCTGTAGGACTTTTTTTCCCGTCTCAAGTTGCATAGGATTGTGCCCTTTAAAGTTTTCCCAGTTAGATTTTAAAGACTTACATGGCCTGGGACCTTCAAAGCACACCTGCCCTCCTCTCCCAGCTATAGGGAAGCACTGGCTGGAGCCTCGTTCTGGTGGAGGTGTGGATAGCTTCCCCCATTGCTGTCCCTTTCTTTCTCTTAAGTTTGCTTTTGGCTAAAGTTTTCTGTGCCTGTTAAAGTTGATGAATTTGATTTCTTCATGTTGTTTGGTTTACTTTGCCCACCAATCAACTTCAAAGCAATGTCCACAAATCTTCTTTCAAAAAATGTGTTTAGGCATAATTCTATGCACCCATTTCACAACTGTGGAAATGACTGAGGTACAATACACATTCTTGGTTTTGCTGCAGAAGACTTACATGGCTGCCCTATGGAATTTGTTTTGTCTGTCTGTTTAAAAAATGCTTGAAGCAGCATTGAGTCACTGGGAAAAGTGGCATAAAATATTTTGATAAATTTAGGAGTCAGTGACTATCTATAGAAATAGAAACATAGTCCATCAGAAGGGGTCTTCTAGGCCATCTAGTCTACCCCCAACTCCAACCAGCTCTGCTCATGTCATACCCAACATGTATCTATCTATGACCCTTCCAAGGTAGTGAAAGCAATGAGCATATAGAGCTGGCACTGCCAATTTGGAACACTTTGTTTTGTGGGTGGTTGTTATTATTGCCAGATACTGAAGATGAAACTCAAATACTTTGACCACCTAATGGGAAGGAAGGACTCATTAGAGAAGACCCTAAGGCTGGGAACAATTGATGGCAAAAGAAGAAGGGGATGGCAGAGGATGAGGTGTCTAGATGGAGTCACTGAAGCAGTCGGTGTGAGCTTAAGTGGACTCCGGAGGATGTTGGAGGACAGGAAGGCCTGGAGGAATGTTGTCCATGGGGTTGCGATGGGTCGGGCACAACTTCACAACTAACAACAAATTATTATTGTTATCTTTTCTATTAAAAGTACATGATTTCAATTTTCATTTTTGGTACAAGAATACCTGACTTTTCATTCTGGCTGAATGATCCAGTTTTTCCAGGCTGCATTCCTGTTTAATACAACCAGCATTGCTCTTTAGAGTGCAACATCTCCAAATTTACAAATAAGCAGCTTGCGTGGTGTTAGAATGTTAGCAGAGGATAGTTATAAGCATCTTGACCTAGTTCCCCAGAACAGAACAACAGGGGCTAATAAGGTCAGGGTAAAATGAGTGGAAGTTCTGCTATAACATAACTGCAGAAGGCCTGACGCTGTAAGAACAGCTTTAGACGTAAGGTGGGATCCTGATCTGATCAGGATTCCTTGTTGCAAGCCTTGTCCCCCAAGTACCCCTTAGATAGACTAATGTTTGCCTGTCCTGAAAGGTCTTCCTTGTGTGTTGTCTTAATCCATTCAACCTTTTGTTTTACTCTCATGTTCTTCTAGCGATCCCCCTCCCCGCAAACTGCATACGTGACCGAGAGGTTATAAAAACATCCTGTGCAGACTTCATCTTTGTAGTCCCTTCAGGGTCTACCTCCATGCTGCCTGTCTGAATAAACTGCAAACATCCTTTGACTGTGCACCTCCAGTACACCTGCATTCACTGTTTCTTGACAATAACCACCACTAGCAAGGAATAATTGTGCAATCCTTTGGGAATGTAGTCTTCACCATGTGATTAAAGTCAAATCATGACAACAAAAGCAAACTTTTTATTTGCATCCATTAGCACTTTTCTTACTAATACACTGCTAAGAATAAAATCAATGGGAAGTTTCATATTGCCATGCTTCAATTTTCCATAAATATTTAAGCTGATAATATTCTGTATTTGTACATTTTATTATGCTTATCCCACAAAGTACACAATTAAGGCTAGGGATTGATCAGTTTTTTAAGACAGTTGAAAGGGATGTTCTATGTATTCAGCCACTTTTATGCCAGGCAATTGGGTTTTATAGGTTTTTCTATGGTTTCGAAATCTTGAAAATTCATTTGATTAGAGAAGCACCAATGAAGATGAATGTGGAATGATGCAATTACACAATAATGCTATTATGCAAGCAAGTTTTCGATTTTAGAAATAATAGGCTTCTCTACCTGAGGCATTTATTGTGTGCTTATCATTTCTTTGTGTTATGGCCAATAGATGCTGCCTCACTGGCTCTGGAAAAAGGCGGCATCCCCACTGTGACCTTGGGAAAGCCCTGCAAGGTTGGAGCAGGACTCTGGCTCCAGACAGCCCGCCTCTGCCCCTGCAGTTCTTTCCGCATTGGCTGCAGGTCCCAAGGTGGAGGATCCGGGTGGGTGAGGGGAGGAGTGTGGCGCACCATTCCCTGCAAGGAGCAGGAACACATTTAAATGGCCCTCCAAATGTTTTTCTTTTCTTTCTCCTCTCACCCTCCCTTGGATGCCCATAATCTTCCAACTTCTCGGGGTTTATTTATTTTTATTATTTGTTATATTTGTATGCCGCCCCAAAGGTTGTCTGGGTGGCTCACAATGAAGGGTTCTAGGCATCACCATTGAACAGCATCGTTTTTCCAGGAAGGGGAGATCAAGGCAGGAACACCTTCCACTCTCAGCCCTGAAGCTACCAGGTGATGTTCTGTGGAGATCTCGCAGCCTCACCTGCTTCACCAGCTTGTTATGGGGTGGTGGGGAGGGGAGGTCCATATATGCCTCCTTGAACTTCTTGGACGGAAAGGCAGCACATGTGTGTGTAATAATTCCTTGATGTGACATCTCATGTTATTTGCAGGGGCCAGGGAGTCATGCTGTATTTTTCCATTTCAGAATAATGTACATTATAAACACCATCGAAAACAGCAGCCGAGCACCGCAAAGCAGCTTCTCCACACGGTACACAAACTGTACCCATTTTGCATTATCAGAATTCTGGCATATGTCAGTTTGCAGCTGCTCCCTCATAAGTTTCAGCTCGTTGTGGATGCTTCTGAGAAATGGGTATGCCTGTTTTTCTGCATGATCATTGCCTCCCAAGGAATGGCTGCTGGGCTGTACTTGCTTTTCCAACATCTTTTCTAGGATATAAAAAGGCACACATCATAGCACATTATTATTCGGCATTGACAGAAGAAGCCTTAAGCAAGAGAGGAAACCATGTTGCTCTGAGTGGCTTGCTGCTATATGGTGACTGTATCCTCAAGGACACTCTTGAGAAGGGCTGCCAAAGGACTATCCTCTACCCGGAGGGCATCCTTTGCCTGAAGGGCTGCCCTATCCAGTCCAAACCTGGTTTAAAGATATAGAACCCACAGAAAGCAGCACAAGAGCCTTGAAATTGCCCCTCAAGAGTAACCATTTGGCAGCAGATGTCCCAGTTTTTCAGTTCTGTGACAAAAAGCCCAACGGATCTGGCAGATTAACATTCCTTGGAGTTTGAATGTTGTCTGCTGTGTGAGGGTGACCTCATAGGCCATCTATCGGAGCTCAGGCTAAGACAAAATATGCACAGCAGTTTGCAAAGATGACATGCTGGGAAAACTTGTATGTTCAAAATTCATATGAATGTTTTTCCTCAGTGAGAAACAGCAATATGGGAAAATATGGAAAGTACACTTATTACAGGTGCTCAGATGCAATGGTCTGTCATCTTTTGAGCAACAGACCCTCTCTTTTTAGCCCAGCAACAGATAATTTACTTAATTTTAAGCTATTCTTTCTCCTCCTCTCATGGCCACCATACAAATTGCACCCTGCTGCTGCTTAGAAGTCTATCTCAATATGTATATACAGGTATGCATCTCCCGGCCCCAAATATTCTGTCAGCATCTTGCATTCGATGCTCCAAGGGAAAGGACCGTTCAAATGCTGGCTTGAACTTGGGGCCTTCTCTAGGCAAGGAACGCATTGTGCAGTCCTGCTTCCTTACTCACAGTAGTCTGTGGGTGCTTTACAATGGCAGAGTGAACCACAGTGAGAAATTTATGGGCTTTCTCTAGCTGTATAATGGGACATACACATGAGGCTGAGAAGGGAAAAAGTATAAATGAGCAGATCTTAATCCAGAGAATCCAGAAGATTCTTTACCGTTGTTAAACTGGCTGGTTCAAAACAATGTGGAGAGATGCCTTTCATGAGGAAGAAGAATAAAGGTATTACTGGCTAAGAAGCTGTATGGCTTATTTGCTGCACAATTAAAAGTTTGCTTTTTAACAAATACTGACCCAGATGATGATCGGGATTGTCAGAAGCTTTCTTCTTCCTCTCACAACAAAGGAGTTCCTGGCATTTGAGGAACCAGTGAGGAGGCCCCATTGACTTCAGAGACAGGGTCAGGTAATTCTCAAGGAGGCTAGCAACCAGCAACAGGAAAATTCCCATGAAAAATTTGGCTGCAAAACAAAAAGATGGGTGAGATGGCAAAGAGCATGACATAAAACAGAAGCAGGGACATGTGACCTTCCAGATGTTGTTGGACTGCAGCTCCTGTAATCCTTGATTAGACGTGTAGGCTGGGGGTCATGGGAACTGGACTCCAACATTATCCGAAAAGATACATGTCCCCCCCCCACCCTGACCTAACACTGGCTTTTGAAGCATGTCTGCCCAGGTAAATGTTTGGGTGGCTGGATGAGAGGAAGAGCGATAATATAAATGCTTTAAACCCTTATATTCCTAGTCTGAGAAAATGACAGGGACAAGGGCAGCTTCAGTAAGACCTTTGTTCCTCAGTCCTCAAGTAACATTGCCTGCTTGCGTGAAATTTCCATGACTTGTGTTGGCTGGGAACATTATGTAGGAGACCCCAGGGATGTGCTGGGTGGAGAATGCAGAAGCTCCACTTCAAGTGGTACTCTTCTGCGAGCAGCAAGAGGATTCTGGATCCAAGCAATTGTCACCTGGAGCCAGAGTGCACTGATGCAAAGCATGCAAACATTACAGTTGTGACTGGGGAGAATGAATACTGGTCCCTGTTAGCACCTGGTTTTCACAGAACACTTTTACTGTAGCCCCACTTGAAATTATGGCTGTTACCTATTAGAGGGGGATCATCTGAAGATGCTGGTAGAATCTCATTCAGAATCAAAGACAAAACAGCAATTTCTAGGATCAATGTGATCTTTAAGTTGATCTTTTCAGAAGGGTTGGCAGTAGTGCAGGAAATTGCCAAATCCAGGAAGAAGAGAGCTGATGTTGGGATGATCAAATTGAGAACATATAGAATCGGGCGCCTCTGCATAAAGAGCTGTTGAGAAATTAAAAACAAATCCAGTTACTCAAAGGCAAACTCAACAGCATGAATAAAGGGAGTTTGCTTGCTCTGGGGAATCCTAACCCAATTTTCTGAGTAAGTGGGATTCTTTTTCACTGAATGGAATCAGGATCATCTTGCCTAACGGCTCCTAAACAGCATAGCCTTATGCATGTCTGCTTAAAAATAAGCGAGTCCCACTGAGTTCAAGGGAGCTTGCTCCCTGGTAAGGTGATAGAACCACAGCCCTGGGAATCCTTTCCACACTGACTTTTCCATGAAGGATTTTGATAGTGCAATTCTGCAATTTACTTAAATTCAGTAGGATTTATTCTCATCAGACCTCATCATTCTCATCAGCTAGCATAGCTGACTGGGACATGCTGAGCCTAGGAGGCCTTTCCCCTGACTAAACATGTATAGAATGGTGTCCCAAGTCATGTTTCAGGTTGCCTGCTCTGTTTATGCATATTCAACATGGAGAAACATCTCCTGTAGATATATGCACCTCACAACTGAAGAACATTATGAATGGGCAGGCAGCATTTTGGGGAAGTATGTTCCATGACTGGTTCTTCCCACTGAGAAACTTCAGATCAATAAAGTATTCAAGAAACCCCAGGCTTTTCCAGCTTGAAAATAGGAGCCTCTATATTTTCCACATAGTGATCTGTATTCCAGCATACAGTATGACAAGTCCTATTTGGGTGGTTGGGAATTAGTTTTCTCTCACAGGATGCTTATGCAGCACCTTTTGGTAATTAGGGTCTTATGGGTTTCATCCTTGACAGTGACAGCAGAATTCTCATTTGTATGTAATCATCAGTTCTGTTACATTTCTCATATTAAACAATGCAAATGAGAGCTCAAGTGGGCGATTAAGGCAAGCAACTTACGTGATAAGACACTGCACTATAGTTCATCTCCAGACTAGACAGTATCTCCTGGGAAAATGTGATTTTGTTGAATTTCCACTCCCCATTGGTTAAGTAGATATTACGACTTTTGGCATCCACTTCAAGTGAAATTTCACTGTTTCGTATTTTTATCTCCTCAACTGGAACAGAAAAGAAAGCAGCAGGACAGGAGCTTTAGAAAAAACAAAATTCTGTACACCTTGGGACAAAGCTTTTTATGTGCCCTGAGTCATTCACGCCTATCTGCTGCTAGTATTTTTCCGTAGTGGATGAATGTGTGTGTGAGGGAGGGAGGCTTTAAACTGGATTCCTGCACTGAGCAGGGGGCTGGACTCCATGGCCTAAATGGCCCTTCCTACATGGCGTTCCATGTGCACGTTCCAAGAGAGTGCTCAGTGGCTCAGCTGTCTGGCAGCCTTATTGATCCATGGGGAGCAAGTAAAGAGGACCTGGTGCCCAGAGAGACTGGCAGTCTCGCTCTGAGAAAGGACCTTTCCTGAGCACCCCTGCAAGGACACCTTCTCCTTGGTTGGTGGGGAATGGGCTTGAAACTCTTTATGAACAGTGGAGCAACTCAGAGGAATGTGCCTGATGGAACTATGAATAACCTGCAGAGCTCTAGTTCCTCCAGGGGGCGGCTGCTGTGGTCCTCTTAATGCTAGGTGTTAAGGGAGTCTCCACAGAGGGAGAAGAATAGGGTAGGAGCATTGTGGTCTCCAGAATGTAATGTCTGGGTGTTGGAGAAAGAATGCAGGCTGGCTCTGAGGATGTGAGGTGGGTGTAAGAAGGAAGAGGTGTGGCCAAGATTCATGCAAGACATCACATGGCAAACATACTCAGGGGACCTTCTGCTGCAGGGAACTACCTGTATGTATGGGCGAGAAGATCGTGATATTGCACATCTGCCGGTCAAAGGGAAATGTATAGATGTGCAGACTGCAGGATGAAGTCAAGTGAAAAGCCTGGAACTGCATGATGGTGCCATTGGAAAACACCTGGAGGAATGAGCTGGCCCTTGACTTTTCTTCATTGGCCCTAAAATAGAATAGAAGTAGCTAAAAGCCAAAGTGACACAGGGCTTAAGCAAAAGGCTTGTAGAAAAAAGGAGTTAGATCAGATTGAGTCATACTTAGACTAGACCAATCGAAAGCCATGGGACTGAAGTTAGTCGTGTCGTCTGCTTGAGAATCGTTTTGTATCCTTCTGTGGTCTGGTATACAAAAAGAGCTTATTTTCATTGGAAATATTCAGATGCTCCTCCATGGCCAAGGGTGGTTAGTGTCTAGGAGCGGGGCCCCAGGAGGTCCAGCTTCTAGTCTCCACTTGGCCATGGAGGTCACTGGGTGACTGGGCCAGCCAAAGACTTCCACCCTAACCTAAGAAGCAATTCCTACAATCTAGGCAGGATTCAGGGACAATCCTGTGCATGATTAGGAAGAAACAATAGCTAAGGAAATGCTCAGAGCTGTAGGACTTTTTTGCTTTCTAAACATGAATAGGATTGTTCCCATAAGCTCATTTACATCCCTTTGGTGATTTCATTGGGAAAGTAAAGATCACTCCTCTCTCCCACTGAAATCAAGGGAATGGAAATGCTAACATCTTACTCATATTCTACTTCAAGAGCTGAAACAACAAATTCTCCCAAGTATTTAGGAGTGGGGAATAGCATCAAAAACAATGATTTAGCAAATTTATTTGATCTCTAATGCAAATACTTTACTTTGTGAACCAATTTCACAGAGTTGCTTCTGTGCATTTCACAAAACATACACAACCATTTAATTTACAGGTAAGAATTCTGTAGTGTTTACAAGATAAGAGTTGGTTAGAGCTTGGAAAGAAACAAACAGCTTCAAAGACGTTATCAGTAGAATAAGTCATCCTTACTGTTCCTCTACTGAGATTTCTGGCACCCAGAGTTTATCCGCTGGTAAAGTAAGGTGGGTAATGTTACAAAAGTCGGAAGGCTCCCAAAAGACAAAGTCATTTTTCCATGTCTGGAGTGTGAGACACATGAGGAGGGAAACAAAGGGGTTAGTGTAAAACATCTGCATTGAACAAGCTCAGCAAAGAGAGGAAGCTCTGTGCAAAATGGCTCTTACCACAAACAGCCAGAAGTAAGTAGTTATCACTTGTAGCTTTTCCACCTGCAAACAGACCACAAACAAACCAAGCCCACATAAGCACCTCTCAGTTTCATGCACCTGATCAACCCCTTTATTGAAATCAAGGGACCGCTAAACTGCATCACTTGTGTGGGCTCATGCCTGACTTGTTTACTGTGCCCAACTTGCTTGTCTCACATTGAGGCTTGTGGCTAGCCACAGAGTTTAGTCGCTTACCACTGCCAGGATAGAGACCAGAGTAAAATCCAAATGGACATCCAAGGCATCTCTCCAGTCCTTATTTGGTCTGCTATACAAAAGGAGCTTGTTTTCATTGGAAATATTCAGATGCTCCACCACACTGTGAAGCGTGCAGTTCCATTTGAAGGCAATCCCTGTTGGTTATGAATACAATACTTTTTATTTTTTTATTCCCATCACTCCAGCCCACAACGCACCTTGCTACAGCCGTCAATCTACTATCTGTCCATTACTTATAAGTTTATAAGTTAAACTAAATTTATAAGTTAAAAATCAATTGCTTTCTCATTCAGACACCACCAACTCACTCTTGAAAAAGTTCTGTTACACTGGGAAAGTGACTTGATCTTCTAAAGAATTATAATCAACTAGATAATGCAGCTCCTTAGGCAAAACCTGCCATAAATCTTACCTGGTGATAGAGCAAAGAAGATGCCAAAGGTTAACATCTTCCACATTCTTCTTCCACACTTAAAAGAAGTGGGGACAGATTAAGTAGGTTGCCTGAAGAGTTGATTTATAAAGATAAGCAGGTTGTTGAGTTTTAAATGTTGCAATAAATGTTCTTTATGTTGGTCAGTGGCAAGCAGGTAGGTTCTGACCCAAGATCTGTCAGGGAGGACTCCCTTGAAATTGTTCAGAGTTGCTGGTAAGTGCAGGCAGAATCAGAGTTCCAAGCACCTCTATTGCATTACAGCAGAAAGGAGTCACCTCAGGTCAACCTCAGAATTTTATTCTCTCTCTCAGACTTCCCTCCTTGGTCCTCCAGTGGTTTATGGCAAAGTAATAAAAGCAATCTGAAAGGTGAATTGCTTCAATGCATTCCACTCCACCACTCTGCATGATTTGTTTGCAATAAATCTAAACCATTGGGGAGGAAGATTCAAGGAAAAAGCTCATAACTGGAGATGTGGCCATGTCTTTAATGGAGAGCTGGAGTTCACGCCCAAATCTTAATCTCTTTGCTTCCAGAACTACAGATAATGAAACACAATGGCTCACTTAAAAGATGGGCTTTTAAATGAGTCCCACTGGGTCTGAGACTTTCTGGACTTTTGTAATTAAGAAGGCAGTTCTCAGTATACTCTAGTTCTAGGTCTAGCCCAAGACATTTTGCTAGCAAAGGATAAGTGGTGTCCCCTGCCACCATCCAATCTACAGAAGCAGACAGATGGCAGATGGATCTTTCTTTGGCTCTGGTGATGGGGCAGCATCCATTTTCACCCCTGAGGTAGTGTGCTAGCTTAAGGAGTACAGTGGGACACATGGCTCTGTCCTCCAACAGAAGGAAGACATGTGGGGCTGCAGCTTCCACCTCTTGATATCCACCAGCCATTGCCACCTAATGCAACTGCTTCCTTCTGTCTAATGGAAGGGCAGCTTTAGCTGTGGCAGAGGTCTGAAAAAGGTGCTTCCTTACAATCAATTTTCTCAAAGCAATTTCTTATCTTAATTTTAAGGAATCAAAACTGTTCCTTTGTGCAGCTGTATCCTCATCAGGTACAGTGAGGATGAGGTACCACTTTAAGCCCACTGACCAACCTCCATTGCAGAGAAGCTAGGTGTGGGGTGTGTTCCAGTGATGAATGGGTCCAAAAGCTAGAAGGAAAGGGAAGGGGTTGGAATACCCACGTTAGAGTAAAGCTCTTACTTCCAGTAATTAAAACTTGGGAGAGTCTCCCCTTTTAGAATGGGGACAAAGGTACCCAGAAGCCTGGAAAACCATGAAATGATTGGTGTTGGGAGAAAGGAGTGTGGCCTGAGGTGTCCCATCCTTGACATATAGAGATCTTGCCAATTACTCTGTTTGCTTTTCTGGTGGCCTCCTGGTATCATAGACCAGGATGAAGATGCATTTGGTCAAGTTATTTTTTCAGGGGCCTTCCTTATCGAAGAATGTATCAAGCTGATCTATGGCTGACCCATCCTCTTGCTTGGCCTTACCATCCTACCATGGGCTAGCAAGTGGTAGGAATCATTTCATTGGGTTGCTTTTCTATGAATATGCTCATTCATTCCTTGAAAGAAATTTGCTGTGACCAAACTTATTCTTGAGAATAGAACAGAATTTCTCATCCTTGCCATGCTTAATTGGATAAACTGCACCAGGTCCTGACCCCTTGTGTCCTTCAGTGCTAAAACTGCACAGAATCTGTGGCATCAGGAAAACACCCAAATTTATTATGGCATACACTTTTATGAACTGTAATCTACAATAGTTTTATGCCATGATAAATTTGTTAGTGATTTGTTGCAAGCAGTCATAATAAATGGTTAGTTTTTCAGACACCCCACATCTTTTGTTGATTTTGCTCTGTCACATGGGGTGTCCCCTCAGCAAGTGGAACATGCTCCTTCTCCCAGCTTTCTTCTGAAAAGAATAGCATGTCAACATAAACATATAGCAACTGAAGACTTTGATTCTTGCAGGATTATTTGACTATTGCAATATCTAAGTAATGACACGTTGCATGGTCCAAACCAACACTGATAATCGGCTGCAGTGCCAGGATGAATGTCTTCAAGAGATACAGGTGAGTAATGGCAGGACCAAGACATAGATTCACTGAGCAAGGCAAAGGATTGCAGGCCCATGCTACTTACCAGTGGATGATACCGGTAAATATCTAAAGGGCTGGGATTGAGGGTCACAGAGCATGGTAGGTAGCCGTAAGACCAGGCCAACTGCCAAAACAAGCACCTCCATAGCTCATTATTACCTGCTAGTCTCAATAGGATTTTCCTTCCTGATGCGTTTCCTCTTCCTTGCCCCCCTTCTTTCTCTCCGGGGCCTGCCGTACTCCAGCATTTATCTTTTGCCCCTTCCTCAGAGCCCGCGAGTGTTTAAAAGTTCCCCGCTCTGGTTCCTTTTTTGGCCTAACGAGGCTTAGGCGTTGCAGGGCCAGTTCCCGCGCCTCAAGAAACTGTGCTGCAGAGAAGCCACGGTGCTTTAGTTCTTCGTGGCCAAAGCGGCTGGGAAAGGCGCTCCCCAGCTCGCCACGGGTTGTTTCTCACTCCTCCTCTTGCCCAGGGCCTTTCGTCTGCACTGGCCTCTACAGGTCACAACTCGTCTGCTGTCCCGCCGGGATGCGAATCTTCCTCCCCCCCTCCCCTCCGCTCCTCTCCTCTCCCCTCCGAGCCTTGCGAAACCCTGGCGTTGACATGGACCCCCCGCCCCGCATGCGAGGCTTTCCTCCTTTTTAACCCTCCCCCCACGGGCGCGGTGTGCGTGGAATTTGGCCATGCAAATTCCCCTCCCCAAATCGGCCCAGGGGGCACGTGCGTGCTCAGAGGTGAGTCAGTCGCTTGTGCGCGCAGGGCTGAGGTAACTTGGCCCACAAGGGGGCAAAGTTGGCTGCCATAGAGTGAAGCACTGCGGTGGAGGCGGACAGGCTGAGGGAAGGGGGGAGCAGCCATTTTTGCCACTCGCCCTAAGCAGTGCTGCAGTTCTGTAGTTTCTTTTCTTGGGGTCATCAAAGCCAATACCCTACAGCGTTGCCAAGCTTTTCCTAATACTGCAGAAAGGAGAATTTTCCTGGTGTTGCTTCTCCTGCTATGGTAGCAACAGTAAGGAAAATGTGTGGCCGCTGGAAAGTAGCCTTTTAATGGGCCAATGAAAGGCATACAAGTCCTGTCAAAAGGTTCCTGCCCTATTTCCAGAACTCAAGCAGGCTTTTAAAGAGGCCTGGTTTGGATGAGCAGTGTAAGTTAAACTAGCCACCCTGGCTTCTTTAAGCCGTGGCATGTGCTGGGTGCAATTTATATAATCCTGCACTTAGTTGCCACTTGTGCCATCCAAACGTGGGCTTATTTGATAGGGAAAGAACCCATGGGCTCTTGTGGGGTTTGGTTTACATGATAAGCAATGGCTGAACAGGTTATGATTCTGTCAGAGTCTCCCTACCAATGGTGTGAAGGAACACTCAGAGCCACAGGGAAGATTGAATCTCCTTGAATCTCAGTGTTTTTATTGGTGAGATCACCCAGGATCCCTGCAGTTTACGTACAACAGCATGCTACTGGGTAGTGGTCCTCAAAGGCAATTGCAAGCTTTTAGAACATACACAGAGTGTTTTATAGATTCTGAGTAACAGCAGCAGAGCAGATGATGAGAAATAAGGAGAATGCAGTCAAAAGAATATGAGGGATCTGGCTTAATACAATAGCACTGATTACAGGAGATACAGTGAGGCACAGGAATTATTGTGAGTCTTGGCATGCAAATAAGGGTGATGGTAATACCACTAGAAAAACTTGTCTGGCTGCCTTATCAGTTTTGTCTAAGAGTAGCCAGTGTTAGCTTTCCTTGGGAGCCCCTTTCTGCAAAGGCTTTTCCAACCAAAGGTAGTAGCCATCTCTTAAAGGAACAGCTTTGAAAATAATGTTAAACAGAAGCCTGTCTTGGAATTCTGGTACTTTCTGAGAAAGAGATGCAGAGGTGTTGCAGGTTTGATTTTATAACACAAAGGTACATATAAGCAACCATTTTCTACCAGGATTTATCTGAATTTCCCCAACAATACAAATAACTATTTTCATGCCAGGCACACATAGTGGTTTCTTTAGCATATGATGATTGTGCAAACTGGCGCAGTGATTGAAACCACAATGAAAATGGCATCACAACAAAACTGCATTTTGTTAATCAACTGGGAATAACAATATGGGTGCGTCCAGAAGAGGCGTACTGGCAGCCAGTACAACTGATGGCATTAGTTGCCTATGTTCACATCTCCCAATCTGGCTTGAGCACCTTTCTGTAAGATCAGTGAAATAGTGAACAAATGGAATAGGGCCTTTTCATTGGTGGCTCTTCAGCTTTGGCCCAATCTTCCACTGAAGTTGTTTACATTCTGTACTGGTTAAAGTTTTGGCCCTTTCTGAATCTGGCAACCCTACCTGGGCTTGTTAAACTCATTAAACAGTTGGGTACCTCCAGCTATTGTGGACTGGACTGCCACTCTCAGAATTCCTAACTGTGGCTGGGGATGCTGGGAGTTGCAGTCTAACCCCTTTGGGGGGCATCAGGTTGGGAAAGACTGGTTTACTGTGACCATTCTACAACAATAAAGATTAAGAAGGCAACTGATAAAATAAAGTGGATAATGTAAAGCCCCTTTTCCACAGGGAGGAACATTTTGTCCTGTGTGAGAGCATCTTGGCATTCTTCTAGAGCCAGATGTTTCTTGATCTGCTGCAGTTCCACACTCAGATGTTCCAGAAGCCTCAGTCTGTCTGCACTATCCTTTTCTGACAAGGGAAACTCAGCAGTTTTTTTTGCATTTGTTGGGTATCTCCTCTCCTGTATGAAAGAAAATGAGGAGAAGATGTGCAAGTGTTAAAAGGACCTGACACTTAGGAACAAGAGTGTTTGCAAATAAGGAAGCACAGTGAGATAAAGACTGCTGACTAGGTTGTTTCTAAATCGTGATTCAATTGAAGCAATGTTGCCTCAAGCATATTTCTATAATGGCATATTTCCACTTAGGAGTAGTCTTAATTCACATTCAGTAATACCAACCCCAGTTCTTTAATTCCAGCTGGGAGGATTTTAGGCTTATATTTTGCTAGCAGGACTCAAAAGCCTGACAAAGATCTACATCCCCAGCAGACTGGGTGAGCCAAGGCCATTCTTAAGGCAAGTATGCAAAGCAGGCATGGCTCAGTGGAGCCGGTGCTGTTTCTGATGCGACCTGCACTATCAGGCCACCAAAATGTGTGGCTGCATAAAAAATTGCTGCTGAATGCTAGCAGAGTCATCTTAAAAAACAGTGGTTTTCTGGCAAAATTCAATGGCAAAGTACATTTTTTGTGAGTGTGGCGAAGAATTCAGTGCCACAGTGTTGTGACAGGAGTGCAGCCTGCAACAGGTGTGGGCAGGGGTGCCATAGTGGGCCCTGAATCCCTTGATATTGCCCACACCTGCTGTAACAATCTGCATTTAAATTCTCCAATCTCTAGGGGGAAAAGCATGTGGAGGACCTTGAACCTAGCTTTGATTTGCACTTTCTGTTTTGCATCAACATAATTCAGAAGCAACCTACTTGAGAGTTTTAAAAAGTGCTGCTTGTGAAATTGTCCTTATACTAACTGTGATTCCAATTGAGTTTTTTTTTGAGCAATTGCACTGACCCATTCACGGCATTTTTCAGGGGCCCTAGAAATCATATTCTTCAGTCAGGAGCCCTCATGTGCACTCTCACCAGTTCTTCCTTCTTTATTCTTACTGGGGAAAATCCACTAAGGAAGGAATGGTGGAATAGGTTCATTTGTTCTATTTTCAGATGTTACTATTTAAAACTTAAATACAATGTGGGCTGGCAAAGTTATCCCCCTTGCTCTTGGCTCCTAAATACTGTTTTTTTCCTTTCCCTTTCCTTTAAAGTAGTTTCTATTTCTTGGCCAGTGGCACTTTTTTGTTCATTCATTGCACCCTGAATTGGCCCTTTTATTAGTCCATTCCTGTTCTGTGGGAAAGTGGCTTTACGTACTGCTTAAAAGCAGTGTGTTCTTTAGTTCAGCTCTGGATAATTGTGCATGAAAGTCACTGACTTTTCCCTACTTTGAGACTGTTTCTCATGATCCATGCTCAAGGGTTCAGTATGAGTTGTTGAAATGTGGGTTATTGTATTGCTGAACCCAGCCATGGGTTGGGTGAATCATGAACAACCCATGAAAAGAACCCATGGTTTGTTGTTGGGTTGTAAACTGTGGGTTGTTCACCATGCTTGGTTATCTTGTTTGGAGTCAGAAAGTACTATAACCCACATTTCAGCAGTAACACATGGCTCAATGATAACCCTACTTAATACTTGCATGTGTGTTACTGTGTTGTCTGAACCTGATCTTTCTATAATTTTCCACATTTGGGTAATGCTTACCAAAATCAGTCGTAGAGCCCTCAGATCCTTTCTTCTCCTTTCTCAGGAATCTACTACAGCATTTATTTTCCTTCAGTGACAGGGAATTTGGTTTCTTTTTCCTGAGATACAGTATAAAGACATTCGCCAAAATGCCAAGAACCATAAAGATGAACATACCAGAGAAAAATAATCCTACATCAAAAAAGAAACAATAACAGTGAGAAGTGGGGCTTTAAAAAGTATCAACACAGATGTAGTGCTAAGCCACTGATCCAGTAAGTTCTTCCTATATCATGAAGGATTGCAGGGCAGGCTGGTTGGGGCTAGCTGTCAGAAAAACAGACAGTTTGCTGAGGAAGCAGGACTGGCAGAGAGGAAATTATGTGGCCTGGTATCTAGAAAAGATGTAGCAGGAACTACGTGGGAAAAATGGGAGTTGATGGTTTGGCATGACTGCATGTGTAGGTACTTAGTCTTCACTCATCTATGTGGCAAAAGCCAAAAGTGATTTTAGGTTTACTTTGGATAAATCGAGTGGGAACTCAGCTTAACTTAAAAGGAGTACAGGATGTGTGTGTCACAGTTTGGTCCTGGGATTATTATTATTACCATATCAATGTATGGGATATCCTAAAGCTGGAGCTGTCAGGGCAATATGCATAAAAAAAACAAACACCATGACATCAGTAATAGAACAGTAACAAAATGAATATCAAAGAACTGAAAATCAGGAACAGGAAGGACAGCAATTTAAAAATTAATTTAAAAAAGCTAATAAAACAGCTAAAACATGGAAGGGCAATTAAAAATGTAACTTAGTATATAATTAAAAATAATATAAGTGGCAGCTTAAAAAAGGAGAGGGTCTAAGAGAATAAAATGGTCTTTACTTGGAACCAGAAACACAGGGTTGTCATTCTACAATTTGGGGGCCACAGAAGAACAAACCTACTCACAAGTACCCTTCTGCCAATCTCAGGGCTTCTCTATATGAGGCATATCTTTTGGGCTTGTGTTCTCTTACTTGTGGTAATGGGTAGGTGCTTTCTACATGGTAGTCAGCCTCCAAGGCTTTTTTTGTTTAAGAATGAGGAAAATAAGCTATTAAAAGGTTATGAGATGCTGCAAAATGGCCATGTAATTTTGCAGTTCTGCTCTGCCACAATGTCACTTTGTGTTTGTGCCCTGCAGCCTATGGATGGGCTGAGAAGTAACAACTTCCAAATGGGAAGCAATGCATAAAGGAGCCGATTTAGATCCTGCAAAGACTTCAAAAGCAGAAGCCTGGGTGATGTGGTGGGTTTAAAGTCTAATATACAGAAGCTCTTCATATTGTGGGATCTCTGAGAAAAACCTGAGACAATGAGTTCAGCGCATGGGCAAGAAGATATGGGAAGAGGCACTCTTTCAGGTACCTGGGTTGTATCTGAAGATAATGTCTAGGAAGGACATTATATTAAACAATATACAAATGTTGCACAGTAATAGTAATATTCTATTTTTGTACAGTATTTAGCTTTCTCTTGGCATGTTCTATAACTAGGTAATAACAGTTCATAGAATCTGACCCCAACTGAATATTTGTTTCTGACCAGGGACCTGCACACTAGGTCACAGTGGGACCAAATTATCTGTCCTCTCTGAATAAGCCCTACGATAAATATGGTTACCTAGTGTGGGTGGATGATCTGATGTTGTTGGCAGCCTGTCGTTAAGAATCATAGACAAAAGGGAGACTTGCAGGATGAGTGTCACTTTGAAGGCTATCTTTTCTTCAGGAGATGCAAAGCTGAAAGTAATAGCCATATCCAGAAAGAAGAGGATAGAAGTTGGCATTATCAGAACTAGCACATACACACTAGCTCGCCTTTTCATGGTGATCTGTCAGAACAATGGCAGGAGGAAAACAAAGGAGAAATCATTTAGACTACAGCAAAGTCGGCAACTTTTTGGCCAAACTCTCAGCTTATGCATGCACAGTCCACATTCCTCCACACGTTCAGTCTTGATTCTTAGCAACCACAGGTCCCCCACCCTAGCCATCTTAAAATGTTGGTACATGATAGCAATACCAATACCCATTCTCTTGAAGATACGGAGTTGTCGGCAGGGCCTAGAGTGAAACTGCAAGAGCTGCTAGAGTGGCCTCGAATGAGTCCCCATCATGGGTACAATTCTGTATTAGGGATGTATGTTTCTAAGGATTCTTTGCCTTTCGCAGTGTATGCAAGAAGGAAACAGTTCCCTCTAGCTGCATCTTTATGCTAGGAAAAGGTGCATGTTTTAAACTATCGTGATGCATCTGTATAAGGCATGAGATCCCTGGGGGCCAAGGACATTTTCATGGCGGGGCAGAGCTGAATGCCTTTGCTCTGCTGGTCATACATGTAGCAAAGTATGAGCCATGTTTACTGAGGTGTATGCATATGTATTTGCATGCTTAATTTTCAGTTAAATATGTATAGGGTCGCTGTTTGTGTAAAGTTGACAGCACCAGCACCACATTGTGCTTGCTCCAGAGACACATATACTAATCTGAAGCATGCTTTATTGAAAGTAAGCCCCAATTTATTCAGTGGCTCTTACTCTCTGGTAAGTGCACACAGGGTTACAGCCTTAGAATGCTGTTCGGTTTGTGTTACTGCATCAGCAGTTATTAGTCTTAAAGTGACCATCATCAATATATAGCAAAGGACCATTTTAAAGCAGAATTTCCTCTTCAGAAATGAACACCTTCCAAGTAGCATGTCTGAAAGATATCTGCCTTTAGAAATGTAGGTAGCAACCTATAGGAATCAAACTTAACACAGAACATCCAGAAGTCTCTCTGCTTTCTGCATTTCCTGTCTACGCAATTCATTCACAGCCGAGTACCTCATAAACGATAGCACTGTAGTTATCTGCTTCGTAAGAGATCATGTGTGGTCTGATCTTCACATCCATGAACCTCCATTCACCATTTGTCAAGTAATTCTTATGAGCCTCTTGGCTAATCTGCCTGGAACTTTTAATACTCCTTAGTAGCAATTCTTTATCTAGAGACAGCAGAAGACAAATTATATAAGGGGTGGTGTTCCCCTTCATGACAGTCCAGAAAATCACAGTCCTGAATGTGACTATGGAGAAGGTGAAAAATAACGTTCATGAGCCCTTTAGGAACAGAACACTCTGAGGTGCAGGCTTGGGCTGTCTGCCCACCCCTTGGAGCTTTCCTGGTCATACCATGTCTCTCTTCTATCTTCTATCTCAGCTTATGCAGTGAATAAAACCACAGTGGGAGCTCAGGCTGAATTGTGTACTGTGGAAGCAATAATTTTTGGCCGGCAGGTCAGGGCCAGATCGCTCATTAGGTACAGTGAGGCAGACACCTCAGGCTGCAGGTGCTGAAGGATATGGAACAGTGGCAAGGTGTTGGAGCATTGAGCTGGGTGGGCCATGCAGTTTGCCTTGCACCCTGCAAATGTGCCTGCTGTCTGGTGATGGACACTGCATGGTCTCCAGTGTTGATTTGACCTCCATTCCAGGTGGTTTCAAAGTACAGAAGAGGGAGATGCGCCATCTTGCCCTTTGCTTCAGGCAGAAAAATGTTTTGGGCCAGTTCTGCAGGAGAAGGCTAGCTATCTATAGGGAAAATTAATTAATTTTGGAGGAGACAGCTTTTCTTACAGCCTTTCTTCTGTGCTTGCAGGCTTGTGATTTCTTGTTCACAGTAGCTAGTGGGTGCTTTACACAGTGCTGGCATCCTTTCCTGTCCTTTGCAATAATTTTAAGATGTTTGATTTTTCTAATGAGGAAAGTCTAGTATAACTTTGAATGGCACCATGATACCCTTTGTATGCAGCTCCACAATACCTTGATGCTACTTAGTGGCTATGTAATGGAACATACAGACAATGGGGGGAAAACCTGGGGGCAGATGTGTGCATAGGAACTGATCTTAATCCTGCAAACAATCTGGAAGAAGCAACCTCGATAACAGTTGGGTTAACAGCCAATGGTAAAAAAACCTCTTAGATCTGGGGCATGGTTATCGGATGGCAGAAGCAGATTCGTAAGAAAGCGGGATAGTGCAGAGAAGAAAAGTGTTGTGTGAGGAAGGAGTGTTAGGGATACACTAACTAAGATAAACTAGACTGGTTACATTTTGGAGGCTGCAGGCATGGGTGGGGAAGAAGTGAAGTATGAGTGTTTGGAGATGAGCATGAGAGTAAGTATGTTGGTTAATATACTCAATTGGGAGTGTGTATTCAAAAGTGGAAAGTGAAACCCAAGGATCACAACAACACAGAGAAATTCAACTACATTCCATTGCCATACCTGTTGGTAATGTTGTTGTTAAAGTTAGCAAGCATTTTTGCTCATCAAAAGGAAATGCATGGACATCTAGATTGCAGGATGAGGTGATTCGATAGGCTTGTATCATGGCAATGGAACCATTGTGTGTTAAACGGACAGTCGTATCAGATGCACACTTCTCTTCATCTACCCTAAAAACACAGTTTGAATTTTGCATGTATCAGGCAATTAATCAGATTTGATTTCTGTTTGTTAAATCTTTTCATTAGTGCAACAACCACTCAAAGGATAAACATGAAATTGTTTTCAAAGAATTAATAAATTTAAATCTTTATATTTAAAGATATAAATCTATTTATAATTAATAGAGTTAATATGTAATACTTATAAGATATAGTTACAGATATCAGAACTGTAATTACAGAAAGATGATAGAATCTATCTTTTAGCAAAACCCATGGGATAGATTCTATACTTTTGTGTGTCAGCAATTTTTGGCTGTTACTACCAGATGTCTGAATAATACACGTACTGTTTTGCTTGCACTATTTCTCTGAGCAATACAGCACTTATCCTCTTCTGGAAGAAGAACCCTAGAAACTTTGTGGCATGTCGTAGTGTTTGGGCTTATTTAAAAATATACAGGTTGTCCCCAGGTGGAGGCACCATTTAAAAACCCTCACAGATAGATTTTTTTTTGCTGCTGCATCTAGCAGGGAAAGCCAGTTACTGGTGGCCAGTAATCAACTGGAACAGTCACATGATCACAGAAGGAAAGTAAACCACAGGCTTGTTCTTGAGCATGGGTCCTCAAACTACAGCCCGTGGTAGTGGGCCAGTTTGGATCCAGCCCGCCATGCTCATTTATCTGGCCTGCCTCAGAGGTTTTGGACTCGCTCAGAGAAAATGATCTCTGAGTGAGTCCAAAAGCTCTGAGCCGGTGCAGGCGTTCTCAGAAACTGAGCAGATAGCTGGCACATGCGCCAAATTGCAACAGCTCAACTAAGTGTGTGCTGGGTCCCCCCCCCCCTCATTGTACACATAGACAGAGTGGGAATATGTGAGCGGGAATACAGAGCGGGAAACAGAAGAGAGGCAGGTAGAAGAGAAAGAGAGACAAAGACGAAGAAACTAAAAAAGAACTGAAGGTAAGAAAAATACAACTTTTTAAATCTGTTTGTCATTATGTGAGCCTGGGGGTGGCCAGGCTGAGGCGGAGAGGTTTACTCAGAGAAAGCTGTAGTGGAGAAAGCTTACTCAGAGAAAGCAGCAGGGCTCCCACACCTCCGCCGTGGCCTTCTCCAAGCAAGCAAGCAAGCAAGCAAGCATTTTTGAATTTAATTAATTTTAAAATTTGTTTTAATTTTAATTAATTTTTAAATTTTTAATTTAATACATTTTTAATGTGCACTGTGCATAGGAATGCATTCATTATTTTTCAAACTATAGTCTGGCCCCCTAGCAGTCTGAGGGACAGTGAACTGGCCCCCTGTTGAAAAAGTTTGAGGACCCCCTGCTCTTGAGCTTCACTGTGGCTTGTGAGTCACCCCAGCTACCCACCCTCACTAGGTTCAGACCTCCAGACTCACTGAGGGTAATTATGTTGATCAGGCAGCTCTCAGATAGCACAAAATAGGCCACCAGGTTTATTCTCCCTCTGTGAGCATGCGACCCCCCCCCCCCCCCTTTCTCTGTGGTAGGTGGTCAGTGGAGGCCGGCCAGCAGCCACAGACACTAAATGGAGTGGGCAGCTGGCAGCAGAGGCAGCTGCAGAGGATGCTGGCCGCTCGTTCTCCCATGCTCCCGGTTAGCTGCCTAAGCCGAGAGGCTCTGCTCACTCTATAGCAGGGTGGGCCCTACATCCTCTTCTGCCATTTCTCTCTAGCTCTAGTCCAGAGGTTGGCAAGTTAAGTAAATCAGCTAGTTAGCTACATTCCTCTGCTAAACAAGCTTCCTGCAGGCTCTCATGTTACACGAAACTGCTGAAAAGATTCTCTTTGTCCCAGTGTAATCTCCTTCATCAGAATGCTAAAAGCTGAGCTTGGGACCTGTCACAATTCACAGCACTTGACTGTTTATCTGCTAATCAGTCACTAAACACACCTATATCTCTCCCCCCTCCCCCGCAACCATGGATAAATCAAAGAAAAGAAAAGTTTCTGAAGAAAACCAAATGTTTAATGATAGGTGGGTAGATTCATTTACTTTTACTGCTGACGAACTTATGGGGTTTGCAGTTTAATGCATGCAGCCCTTTAGCACTGACTTTGACTCTTCAGGAAGCTGTTCTCCTATTCAAAATACATGAAAGTAGTCCTACTAGCTTATAATGTAAGATTAAAAATAACAGTTTTTAGTGACTGAACAGGAGCTGCAGCTAAATCATAATGAAGATATACCGTGTTTCCCCAAAAATAAGACACTGCCTTAAATTTTTTTTGCTCAAAAAAACACATTAGGTCTTATTTTCGGGTAGGTCTTTTTTTAATGTACAAACTGTACATTTAATGTACACCCTTCTGCTTGCACTTTTCTGCTGTGCACCCTTCTGCTCTGCATGCTTCTGCTGTGCACACCAATGCTCTGCACTCCAGTTGCTGCCAAAAGCTGTATACACTGATCCTCTCCAGCGCCTGCTACCGGTCCTGTCACAGGCAGCGGAGGAAGTAGAGCGGCATGAGCCAATGCTTCCTCTATAGTGCCGGCTCCTGTGACAGGTGGAGTGCATTGGATATCACTCCGCCCTTCACAGGAGCCAGGACTATAGAGGAAGTATTGGCTTAAGTCGCTCTGCCTCCTCCCGCTGGGCCCTCTGTACCCTGCTGGCACTCTGCAAGTAAGCAGAAAAAGTAAGACCTATTACCAGTAATTTTTGGTAATAGGTCTTACTTTCGGGGTAGGGCTTATATTATAGGACCTACCCTGAAATAAGACTAGGTCTTATTTTTGAGATAGGTCCTATTTTCGGGAAAACACCCTACATAGCCTTAAGGTAAAAAAACAATATATGCAGTGTTATCTTCATTTTAGATGTCAAAAGGGTTTTGCAGCTCCCGGTGTTTTCTTTTGTGTGGGAAACAGGTTCAAATGGCTCTTTGAGTGTTAAAGGTTGCTGACCCCTGCTCTAGTCCATCCCATCTTCACCGGTCAGAATCTGATGATGAGGATGTGATTTGTGCAAACATTCGCTGAGTCCTCGGAAGAGCAAACATTTCAGCCTTGTCCTAGTCCAGCATTCCATTCCAGGTGTGACAAATCATGACTCCCCCAGTGAAAAGCAGCCCTCCAGCCAGCATCTGCATGACCTTCCTGTGCCTGTGTTTTCCACTTAAGGCAGCTGCAAAGCAGGGAGTTAAACAAGTGCCTTGGGAGTTGCCAGAGAAGCTGAGGGGTCCCTTGGCTTGATGAGTTACAAGTAGTGCTCCTGAAAACTGTTGTTCAGGATACAATTTTTCTACTGCTGGCACCTTCCCCTAGTACAGAGGGCACATCTGTGTGTGCACACATATCATCCCCAGGAAAGAATGCTCTTTTCTCTTTGCTTTGCTTTGCTTTTCCTATTCTGTTCTGAATTTTTTGCTGTTTAATTTATTTCCCGTCTATTGAGTCTATTGAGTTCTGACTTTCTCAATCAACATCCGGAACACTATTTCACATTCCTGTTTTCTTGTTAGAAAAATATCCCTTCCAAACCATTTAAACTATTTTCTTAAGCAATCTGCTATCCCAGGGATAGGGTTATGGTTGTTTCTCATAAAACATACGGTCAGAAAGCAAGATCTCATTCAACTTAGTTCAAATTCTGTTCCAAGGAGACCAGGACAACCTAAACTCTGTCAATCCTGGGTACAAAATTTGCAGGTCCTTACTAGAATGCCACGTGTTCTTGTGCTCCTCTTGAGCTCAGTGCTGCTAAGCCTCCGTTTGCCTGCACAGCATTGTCAATGCCTGGCATGCAACAAGCATATGGTAACTTGCAACTCAATCAGCATATTTGGCTTCAGCAGCAGGCACAGTAAGCATGGGAATCTGTTGCCAAATGCAGTTTGGAAAGTGACTTAATATGTAACGAAAGTAATTTTACCGTTCTTCTATGTAGACTTCAGGAATCCAGAAAAGGTTTGAAGGAAGCATGATATGTGAAATATTACAGAAATTCACAGGATCCCAGAAGATGAAATCATTTACCCAGTTCTAGTGGAGGGGAAATGTGAACAAGATGCCGCTGATTAATTTAAAATATCTAACCTGGATTCCGCTTAGGTGATTTTCCTGCTTGTCATTTACAGGGAAAAAAAGAGTAGCTTACCGTATATATCCAGAAATAGAATGTGACCACTTGCAACTTTTCCTGCTGTAAAGCAAAATGGAAAATATAAATATGCTTCCTTCCTTTCTCCTGCTTTGGAAAATTCACAGGGCACAATGCTATATACATCTACTTAAAAATACTTGCATCCAGTGGAGATTACTTTCGAGTATATTTGTATTGACAGCAATGCAACTAGGTAGTTATAGACCCAGGGTTCACAGGGCTTTCTGTTGGGTGGAGGGGCATTTTAGTTGCCCATGCATATTACTTAAGCAGTCAAGTGCATTGAGCTACCTCCAACAGAGCTCAAAATGTGGTAACAGAGAAGAGAGTCTTCTCAGTAGTGCTCCAAATTTGTCAACTTTTTGGCACCAGGTTAAGACTGTTCTCTTCTCCCAGGTGTTCAACATCATCATCTAACAGGTCCAGTTATAAACTAGATATTGCTTTATCTGTTAAAACATTTTAAAATGCATGCTTTTTTATTCTGTGATCTGTGTTTTTAATGAATGGCTGTGAACTGCCCAGAATGTTTTAGCTATCAGGTGGCATAGAAATGAAATGAATAAAACCAGCATGTCTCTTCTTGGGTGGTCCATGCTTTACAGCTGTTTCTATATTGCTCACAGGTTAGAATGACACTACTCTTAGTAGACCCTGATTAACCAGCAAAGATACCCTGAGCGCGTACAGTTTTGCTTTTTAAGCTCACTGTTGTCATAGCAGCATTCTGCCTACAGAAACAAATCAGGATTTCTTTCTGCTGACCTCATCACCTAGTACTCTCTGAGGGGTCATTTGGGAGGCTCCTAGCTTTTGGGTCTCTAGACTTTGACCTCCAGGTGAGGCTCCAACTGCACCACTGTGTATAGGATTGGAGCCAGGGAGGCAGACGGGTAGCACTGCTGGGGTGCAGCAAAGTTGGGGAGCCTCTGTGGCAATTACTGTATTGTCCGGCTCTACTGGCAGCTTCTGAACAAGCAAGTGAGTGCTCTGCAGTCCTTCCCCTCAATGCCTCTTGCAGATAAGAAAGCACTTAGCTCCCTCTCTCACCATCACCTTGGCCCTTCTTTGCCCTCTTTTCAGTATTTCAGCTCATCCTGCCCCTGGAGAAAAGACAATGGTGTTAATTCTCTCTTACCACTGAGAGGATGGACAGCAGCATGAAGTCTACCATAACTTCCAAGGGTTCTTCCCATTTCTTCTTGGGCATGGTGTATAAGAAGAGGTTCTGCTTAGAGGAGATGTTCAGGTATTCAGCAACATCATAGTGACTGCAATGATTTTTCTGGGTGGTCTCTGGTAGGGACAAAATGAACAGCTGAAAAGAGTGTGTTGATACCAGAAGATTCAAAGCCCTTGCTCTGGGCAGAGTTGCATGGTAACTCCTTCCTCTTGTCCTCCATTTCCAAAGCCAGCAGATGGTCAAATTGCTGTCCTTCATTGCAGCATGAATCCATCCATGCTAATCCTGCAGTGGAGGGTCAACTATTTGCCCTACAGGTTGTAGGAAGGGAAAGAAGTGGCCTTACCTGGAAGCCAAAAGAAAAGAAAGCTTATCACAAGAACTCTCTGCATCTTCCTTTCTTCGAGATTTAGAAGACCCATTTAGAAATGAAGCCAGAAACTGACAGGCTGCTACATTTTAAGAGGCAGAGAACAGCAGCAACACATTCACTTTAATTGGAAACCTCTAAGTGGATGTGGAATGATGTCATTCATATCAATGGCTATTAATTTCATTTCCTGTTATATGCTTGCAATGCATTAGCTCTGCATCAGCATCTCTTTTTTGCTCACTGTTGGCTTGAGGAGATCTCCCATTACAAGTGTTTACTTTAATCTCTCTCTGATCTTGCAGTTCATTAAAAAGCAGTTTAGGCATTTTAGTCCATGATTTCTCTTTGAGGATTCGATTTGCTTTCCAGGCTGTAGGGAGTGGTTCATTTAATACAATATTGGCAAATATCATTACACTGATATTTAAAGTGCAGTGGTACCTCAGCTCACAAACGCCTTGGCTCACAAACAAATGGGTCACGAACAAAAATTACTGAACAAATTTTACTTGGGTCGCGAACATCGCTTTGGGTGGTGACCAAGATCACACCCACCTCCCCCTGCTTCCCAGTGGGGAGATGGCCACGATCGCAGTTCCATTCGTGCAGGGAAGGCGTGCATGATCAGAGGCAGCGGCCGCAGGAAAGACAGCGGCAGCAAAGCAGAGCCAGGGGGAGATGGCTGAGATTCTGCCTGTCTTTCCTGCAGGAGCGCGCCTCTGATCAGGCACCCCTTTCCTGCACGAACGGAACTTGATCGAGGCCATCTCCCCACC
>NW_025336479.1:879706-889500 GCF_004798865.1 Varanus komodoensis | reverse complement strand
ATTCAGCCCATCTATAAGTGTTTTAAGAGTGCAATCCTATGCATGTTTAGAGAAAGAGAGAGAAAACTCTCAATAACCCACAGAAAGCATGACTAACTACAGCATGCTAAGAGTTGTAGGATTTTTTCCTGTCTAAACATGAATGGGATTGTACACAGTACATCTCACCAGTTCAGGAACTAATCTTACAAACCACTACCTGTATTATTTCATTTCATTTATTACATTTGTATGCCGTCCCATAGCCCATAGGGCTCCCTGGGCAGCTTACAATAGAAAAATAGAAAAAAGTACATATTCCATAGAATTACAACAATACATTAAAGCGGTACAAATAAGCAAATCAATATTTAACTCTAGACGATACAAAATCAAACAAACCTTAATACAACAATACACAATGCAATACATAATATCAATACATAACGCAACGTAATACATAATACAATGAATAATATCCATAATAATAAGCTATAACCTCAATCCCCCCCACACGCAACATCCCACCCAGGAGGAGTACCCAAGGCGGCGGGCTCCCTGCTCCTGGCCAGCTCCTTGGGAGGCATCTCTCCTCCCGCTCTCCTCCTCGATGGTGCCGCCGCCGCCGCCCATGCCGCCTCTCCCGCAAGGGCAACGCCACGCGAGGTCGAGCTATTGTAGATCGCGGGCAGAGCACGAGTGGCCCGCGCTGCTCTGGGGCCGGCGAGGAGCGGCGGCGGCGGCGGCGGAAGCGGCAGGCAGGCGGCGGGTGGCCCTTGGCGGCGTCTGTGCCCGGGGGCGAAGGCTTCCCGGGGGCGCAGACGGCGGCAGCAGCGCCCCTGGATTGTGCACAAGAAAAAAAAAAATTAGTATAATCCTATCGTAACCTTAAAAAGACTCTTTTAATATTGGTGTGAATTTTGGCTTATGTTTGCAATAATGTTTCCATAGCCTCATTCCTCAAAAGGTATCCTCCTCCTAATTGTAGTTGAACTAAAACTACGAGTATCTAAACAATTCCAATGGTAGAGCAAGTGACACTTAAACTTAGTCCGTAGTGCCATCTCGTGGAATTTCAGAATTACTTCAATACTGGGTTTAGAACACAGGCTTAAATATTAATTGAAAATAGTTGAGGCAGAAAAATGCAGATAATCCCACCAAAATGTTATGATCTATTAAATAATGCATCATCAGATATATTATTAGCATGGTACTGATTTCTTGCCTCATTTTCAAAAACCGGTTAACCATGGGCGTATGGTTAAGGTCAGCTTGCCAGGCAGGCAGTAAGGACAGCACCTGACCCTATGTCATGGGATTCCTCCCAAAGGATGTAAGGGATGTCTCTCAGCTGCACTATTTTAAAAAGTCCCATTTCAAACGGAATTTGTGTTTTATTGGTTACATTGCTGTATTGTGGCTTTGGAAATTGTTTATATATAGGTTGGATTATAGTTTAATGTATTTTTATTATAAACTTTTATACTAAAGTATTTTTCCTCATGTATTTTGTCTATCACCTAGGTCAGACTTGGTCTAGAATGACAGTTTATTAAAAAAATAAAATAGTTAAAACATTAAACATCAAGGAACTGTTCTTTCATTCCTATTTCCAAATCATCTTGGGAGTAGGAGGAAAACTAACCTATCTGGCAGTTTGCAGCCTGTGACAGATCTAGGCCTATAATGGGAAACAAGATGGGTCACTATGTTGCCACATTAAAGACAGCATCAACACACAAAGAAATAATTCTTCTCCCACCTTCCAATCCTATCCCTTTTCCTGCTAGCAAAGGAATGGTCAAGTTACATAGGGAGGCCACACTCCCAAAGCACTATAAAACTCAAATATTTGCAGCCTCTTTTCATAACCATAATGATTAGAAAATAACTGATTTAAAAAAGACAAAATGAAAAAAGCTCCAGGTCTGAAATTGTGTGCCAGTACCAGTCTGTTTTTTTCATTCATTCTTCATTCCATGCAGCCTTAATTACGCGTTTCCCGGATTCAGAAACCTTGCATAGAATATTGGTTTCTCTGAGCATTAATAATAGAGAATAGAAATAGATCTATAGATCTTGTGGACATCATTAAGGTATCTCCTTGGCACTGTGACACTGAGAACTGTTAGGAACTTTTGCAGTTCAATGTGTACCATTGCATGAGTCCTAATGACTGGAACTGCTGGAATTTCTTGCCTGAACTGGGGGAAGAATTCAAGGTTACCTGCATGGTAAAAACTCCATCACAGGACAAAAGTGTCCAAGACAACTCATGAGTAAAATCTCAGAGTTGTTGAGCATGACCGCAATCCTTTACGTTCTCTCCTAACCTGGGAGAAAGCACCATGAAATGTTGTTTGCTTACTTCTGTCTACATGGGTCGATCTTGTAGAACACACTGAGCTTTAACAAAAGTCCTTCGGGCAGCTGCAATGCAACCGTTAGCTTCCAAATAGAAGTGCTTTTCTCTTACCAAGAATTGTAGTTCAGTGGCTAGCTAGTTTCCACTTAAGTAGGAACCACAAAGGAAAGGACAGTAGTATCAGGCCTAGCCTTTCCTCAATCCAGTGCCCTTCATGTGTGTTGAGCCACAACTCCCATCATCCCTTAGCCAGTATGGCTTGTCTGGGGGATAATGGGAGCCACGGTCCAATCTTCTGTGGTCTGGAGAAAGGCTGGCCTAACCTCTCCTTCATTCTTTGAGTTCCTCTCTGGTAAAGGGCTACAAAGAATGGTAACATTTAAAAGTTCAGTTACCTTTCACTTGTCGGAGTCAGGAGCTCATCGGTTACGCTGCCACTGCAGCAGATCTCCTTGCTCCTGCTCTGAAGAGTTCCAGAGCTGTCTTCCCCCTTGGCTAGACCACTGCAGGCCGCCTCCAGCTTCACATTTTCAGCCATGCTCTGTTACATTTGTTCTTTGGGATGAAGACATCACTCAGCTCCTTGCCTTATTTAGTTCACAGGTCTCATTCAAAGCAACACAGCAATTTGATGGAAGCTTCTTTACTCTTTCTGCAAGGTAGCTTCATGGTAAGTTACTCTTTTTTCATAGTAGGTTCTTGCTTTTCCTATTATTTTTAATATGAACAGTAATACCCATATGGGAAAAGCATGTTCCACTTAATGTCCAAAAGGCCCCATCATTGTTAATAAAGGTTCCAGAATTCAGGTTTCCTTACTGCAAAATTGGGTTCATGCTGCCTTAAAATTGGCCAGAATGGCACCTATGAATGGGCTGTAGACATTTGCCCTTACCGACTCCAGAGGTTTTCTCAAGTGTCTTTGGTTCCAGGAAGAGCCAGGGGCCTCAGCCCATAAGCATCAAAACCTTTAACACTATCTCACTCTAGACAGCAAACAGGGAGCATTTTCCATCATTGTTCTCTTAAATCCAGGATGGGCAGACCATGCTTGCTGGAACTACTTTGACTGTTACAGAAGAGAACAGGGTGAATACACATGGGGCAGTAAAAGGGATTGCTTTGGAAGCTGAGAATCTAAAAAGTGGACAAAAACCATGCTTTAAAAGAGCATCTCACATGAAAGCTAAACACTGCAGTTATACAGTGGTACCTCGGCTCACCAACGCCTTGGTTCACGACCAAATTGGGTTGTGAACAAAAAATTCATGAAAATTTTGATGTGGGTCGCAAACTCCATATTGGGTGGCGATCAAGATCGCAGCCATTTCCACCCCCAAGTGGGGAGATGATCACAATCGCAGTTGCGTTCGTGCAGGGAAGACATGCGTGATCATGGGCGTGCTCCTGCAGGAAAGACAGGCACAATCCCGGGCATCTGCCCCCCCAACCAGCATGATAGCAGCCATCTCCCCTCCCTACCTCACCCCACCCCACCCTACCCCCAAGTGGGGAGATGGCCGAGATTGCGCCCATCTCTCCCTCCCCCAGCGTGCCCGCAATCATGCCTGTCTGCCCCCCCACCAAGCGCTGAAATGACAGGCATGTGCAGTCGTGCTGGGGGAGGGCGGGGAGATGGCCATGCTTGTGCTTGGGGTGGGGAGGGGGAGATGGCCACAATCTTTGTTGTTCTGTCACTTTACTTCACATTTTTCTGATTAAAAAAATGGTTACAGAATGGATTAACCTTATTTACATAAATTTCCTTATGGGGAAATTTAACTTAGCTCATGACCAATCTGGGTCACGACCAAAGTCCTGGAACAGATTAATTTTGTGAGCCAAGGTGCCACTGTATTCCATTAGTTAATCATCTTAACAGTTACAGCAAAAACATCAACCGCTGTCCTACCAGAGAGCCTTTTTGGCTAATGGGGCAGGATAAAAATCTAATTAATAAATAAATAAAAACTGAATTCAAAGAACAGATTTGATGGTATATGTTTTATTTTTACATAAAGAGCTCATAAAAAGTTATGTTCTTTTCCTAGTTCAAGGAATAGTCCAAAGAAAGTGTCCCAGGCCAGTATGCGTTCTCCTTTTCCATCATGTTTAGTCCAAGTCTATCCGCTTGCTTTGCTTTAGAGCAGAGTGAATTCTTTTTTGTCGGAGACGTTCACGATTCATTTTCTCCACCCTAAGGTCAAACAGAGAACAAGTATGTATTTGTAGGATTCTTTAAAAAAGCAACCTACCTGCCCAGGGTGATGGGGGGTCTCGGTCAGTTGCTACTTTCGGTCAACTAAATAGCTAGTTCATACCCCCAACTCAGCACTTGAAGTAAAAAGGTGTGCTAGCACAATTCTCCCAGATAAAAGCATGTACAACTGGCCCTCTACACAAGGCAGCCATTGCATGGCAAACAGCCACAAATATATACCAGATGTACATGATGTAAGATTAGCATTCAAAGAGGATAAAATGGAGAGAAGGCTTATATAAGCCGCTTTCAGTTTCTTGCAGGAAAGAGATATAAATATAAAAGAACAAAAAACAAATACAAGGTACATCTGTTCCAAGACTAAAGTAGGTGTGCCTTTCTCAGAGAATAGGTAACTCCTATGTTTTATGCAAATCCTCTATTTTTAAAAGGTAATATCTTCTCTAAATAAAAAACAAAAACAATAACCTACTTCAGGTATATATAAGCGAATCCAAGAAGTCTCTTGCACTGTAATGCTTACAAGGAACTCCTGTACTCACAGGGATCTTAATTCATTTCAGTGGAGTAAGCCAATCTGCACATAAGGGATGCGCTCAAAAATCAGCTACTTCTACAGAATAAACAGGGAAGGGCACAGCGGGTGGGTGAATGTGTGTTTAATGTGCAAATTGCATTAACTGTGGGGAAACTGTAGAGAAAAATAATAATTGTTAAATTACATTTCTAAACCTTCCATAGCTGAAACTTTCTGGGCGATTCACATCATTTAAGTCACCCATCCCAATTTCCACCAGGCCCTAGCCCTAACCCTAACCCTAACCCAACACTACTTAGCTTCCAAGATTAGGCAGGATCAGGCACTTCAGGCTATATGGAAGCTACTATTTATCACTAGATAATTAGTGAACCACAGTGGGCATGGAGGGATAATTATTATTTAAATTATTATATAAATTATTATTTATTTTTGGGGGGGAAATTTATCAGTGGCTCCAATAGGGGTTTCATGCCAAAGCAGATAGCATCTTCCAGAGAGGGGTTTTCCTTAGGGCCACAACAGGAAAGGGTTTCATCCCCTCTGCATTGCTCATAATCACTTCCCTGCCCCTAGCTGATGCAATCTGCATTAAAATAAACCCTGTGCCTCAAATGAAAAGACTCAAGTTATGGCCACCTAGCTTTATGGACATTCTGAGCTAAATAGATAATCAAGGGTACAACCCTAAATCTGGAAGTTTATGTGCATCCAGTGGCCAGAGCAGAGAGTCATGATGCTCTCCACTTCCTTTGTGCATCACTCCTTGCATTTATTTCAGCTGCTTCATCTGGAAGGCTGAAGGTGGCCAGGGAAGGAGGCTGGGATACCGATAAGAACTGGAGGTAGAGGAGGTAAGGAGGGAAGTCCCACACACCCACTTCTCCAAAGTGCATTTCGGCTCTCAGAGAGGAAGCCAGCATGTTTCTTTTCACTCCCAGTGTGAGGGAAAAGGAATGGGGACTTGGCTGTCAGAATCTGAGCAGCAAGACTGGTGGTCTTGGTACGGGGACTCCAAAGAAGACTGTGTCCCCTGATGATACCTTTGCCTAATCTCTGGTCAAGACAAGAACAATGTTTAGTTTAGAAAGTAGTGTGACATACAAACAGCTTGGAACACATTGCATCTGTGGTAGCCATCTGAAGGAATCCCTCATTTTAGCTGCCCACCAAATTAACCTCATCAGTAGCTTAAAGCATGGTGAGACTACATCAACCCGCATTAACTGCCTTTCTCTAATGGGAATTAGATCTCTCCTCTGTTAGGTGAGAACCTTCTGGTCCTTGCCTCAACTACCCAGGCATTGTTTTTGGGATGTCTGCTGGATAACTGGGGACAGGAAGCTCCTGTGCTCTACTAATGACAGCTCCAGGTGGCTCCACTTTAAGCAATTATCACGAGGTGACATGCTGGCATGCAGCAGCTGTGTGCTGTGACTGCAAAGAAATACGGTGGACTGTTATCCGAATAGTGGAAACTGATACCTTTTCCTGATCATGTCCATGGTCTCCTTGGATGGAACGTTAGGCTCTGCAGTGGCTTCTGCAATCATGACTCTGAGTTTTTGCAAGCAGTCTGCCAAATTCCTCATCTGATAGCGACTCACTTCAGAGGTGATTATCAGCTCTCCAGATTTACTGACCTTATTCTTGTGCTGGGAAAGAAAATATTTTTATTATAGTGTTTAATTACATTTGCATAAGTACATTACTACATACCGTGGAAATGTGGGTTTCCTTTAAAAAAAAATGAAAGTCAGGAAGAGTAGACATCATTGCTATGATGGATAACTTCTGAGCACCTTTCAAAGTGACTATCTTGCAGCGCAATCATGCGAATGTTTGTTTAGAGGCTAAATCCTACTGCTTGGTGGGACTTATTCACAGGACTACAGCTTTAATTAAATATTTCAGGCTCATTGAATGTCATACATGATTTTATTTGAGTAGAAATCTACTTTATTTGAGTAGAAATCAACTGAAGGCTGCCAGTCTGAGTCCTGTTTATTCCCACATCGCAGCCAGTCTACCCAGTAAGAAGAGGGTAACTCATTCACTGGGCTATTGAATGTAAGATCAGGTGCCACAATTTTGCAACTGTGGGAACTTTTCCAGAATGTGACAAGTTTCTAGCAGAAAACAAAGATTAGCAGATATCAAGCCCAAGAAGCAGTCAGTGGCTGGGATGCAGTGACTGGTGCTCTATACCCAAGCCCATAATCCCTCCCCTGTTCCATGCAGTCCATGAATCATGTACTGCAGTGTTTGAAAAAGTAAAGAAGGACCCAAATTTCACAACAGGGTAGGACAAACTTCTTACGAGAAGATGTTATGGAACCTGTAGCTGGAGCACAGTACTGCCCACAAGTACATATACATTTTTTCATTTATGCATTTGTATTTTGCTACACTGTTTCAAGTGGGCCCTTGTACACTCAAAGCACACTATCTGGTTAAGTACCCAGAATGACTTGCAAAGGGCCCAGAAACAGAAAGGTATAAAGTCAGAATTACCATCACTGCCATCTTCTGTCGCACATCTTCTGCAATCCAGTCTGCTGATTCCAAATGAAATCGGACTTCTGCCTTAGTATTCACTTCATGTGAAATGAAGACATGCATTATTACTCCCAAGGATACAGTCAGAGAAGAACTAGTCTTACAAAAGCTGAAGCGTTGAGCTTCCAATTCACTGAAATTGTGGCCCTCCACTGCTAGCTGACCTTTCTACCAGGCACCATACCTTTGACTCCAATTTTGCACTTTATTTTCAGGGCATTTCATTTTCAGAAAGAACTCCTATCATTCTAAGCGATAAAACAGATCTCTTGTTTTACTGGCACAATTTCCTGAATACCTGCGCTTCTGGCATAATCACCAAAAATAAATCTGAATTGTTTGTTGGACTCAGAGCACTCCTTCAAAAAAACACAAGTTTTCAAAAATACCTCTGTAAACATGGGCTTGGAATTAATTTTCTGACTGCTCAGTTGTAATTTGTACATACTGGCTTCTCCATTGCACCAAAATAATTAAAGTTAGTGTGTTCACAGATGGTTAATATTTTACTTACTAGGCTAATTTAAGCTTAAAAGTAACAATAGCCAGGAAAAGAAAAACAACAGTGACATCTTTTCAGATCTGGCTAAAGTCGTAAGAGATCATTATGGTGAAGGCAGGTTACTTAGGGTGCAGTCCTATGGCCTCCTGAAACTGCCTGGAGGGCCACAGAACAGTCAGTGTAATGATTTAAAGCATTATAATAAGTTTCAGAAGGACAAGGGGGACTAAAAGAGGGGGATGAGTGAGGTGATTGGTTGTTGACTGAGAGTGTGTGGGTGGAGTTTGGAAGTGTGAGGAGAGAGAGAACGCAGAAAGTTGTGTCCTGTCAGAAGTTAAGCAGTTACAATTAGTTGGAATCAGTCAGTGGTCTGCTGAATCTGAAAAGGCGGCCTTCTCTTTAAAATCCTAGATAAGTGCCGTGGAAGGCATGTAAGATTCATAAGGACAAAGGACTCCTTCATGGATCACTGCCTTGTCGTGGCGAAGGGGCTTGCGTAGCTCAATGAAGCTATGAGCTATGCCATGCAGGGTCACCCAAGATGGACAGGTCATAGCAGAGAGCTCTGACAAAACGTGATCCACTGGAGAAGGAAATGGCAACCCACTCCAGTATCTTTGCCATGGAAACCCCATGGACAGTACCAAAAGGCAAAAAGATATGACACTTGAAGATGAGCCCCTCAGGTCGGAAGGTGTCCAATATGCTACTGGGGAAAAACAGAGGGCTAGTTTTAGTAGCGCCAGAAAGAATGAAGTGACTGGGTCAAAGCCGAAAGGACACTCAGTTGCTGATGTATCTGGTGGTGAAAGGAGAGTCCGATGCTGCAAAGATCTATACTCCATAGGAACCTGGAATGTAAGATCCATGAATCAAGGCAAGCTGGACTTGGTCAAACAAGAGATGACAAGACTGAACATAGACATCTTAGGAATGAGTGAACTAAAATGGACAGGAATGGGTGAATTTAATTCAGATGACCATCAGGTATACTACTGCGGGCAAGAATCCCTCAGAAGAAATGGAGTAGTCTTCATAGTCAATAAAAGAGTAGGAAAAGCAGTACTGGGATACAATCTCCAAAATGACAGAATGATCTCAGTTCGAATCCAAAGCAAACCATTCAACATCACAATAGTCCAAGTCTATGCCCCAACCACTGGTGCTGAAGAGGCTGAAGTTGACCAGTTCTATGAAGGCCTACAACACCTTCTAGAATTAACACCAAAAATGATGTCTGTATCATCATGGGGGATTGGAATGCTAAAGTAGGAAGCCAAAAGATAACTGGAGTAACAGGCAAGTTTGGCCTTGGAGTACAAAATGAAGCAGGGCACGGGCTGGTAGAATTTTGTAAAGAGAATACGATGGTCATAGCAAACACTCTTTTCCAACAACCCAAGAGACAACTACATATGGACATCACCAGACGGTCAACACAGAAATCAGATTGACTATGTGTTCTGCAGCCAAAGATGGAGAAGCTCTATACAGTCAGTAAAAACTAGACCAGGAGCTGACTGTGGCTCAGATCATGAGCTTCTGGGTTGCAAAATTTAGGCTTAAGTTGAAGAAAGTAGGGAAAAGCACTAGGCCACTCAGATATGACCTAAATCATATCCCTGAT